>NC_090439.1:718554770-718870800 GCF_031143425.1 Pleurodeles waltl
GGAGGGGGGGTGATGAGGGGAGAACTGGGTGGGGAGCATGAGGGAACATTTTAAAAAAAGGATCCTCTTTCACCTCAAGTAGTTTTGCACCTAATTAGTACTGGCAAGTGATATTAGTAAATGCCAGGACCCCAGGGACAGATACTTTCAGATCCTCTTCTGGAATGTTAATGGCCTAAGAATGAAAGGAAGAAGAGAAAAGGTACTACAATATTTAAGGGACTCTCCACCTCAAATATTAATCCTGCAGGAGACTCACTCAACTAGAGAAGTGGTAGTAGTGAGCTCTTTAAAAAGCAAAAATGGCTTCATTCCTATGCCTGTACTGCGCATAATTTTAACACCAGGGGAGTGGCTATTCTAATTAAACATGGAATTAAGGCAGGAATATTGGAGGTGAGGTCACACTCAGTAGATAGATGGATTATAGTTAAAGTACAAAAATAGAAGGTTTACATTGGTTGGGTTTTATGACCCGAACTGTGAGGATATAGGACCCCTTAAAAAGCTATTCTCACAGTTAACTGACTTCCCTGACCCAGTTATAATAGCTGGGGATTTTAATGTTGTTTCAGATAGCTAGCTAGATAGGTCCGAGAAGTGTAGATCTGTAGGGACCCCATGTAGATCTGTAGGGACCACAAAATCCCAGTGTTACTTAAGGAGCGTGATGAAAGAGTGGGGTTTATACCCTTTATGGCGGCAGAGAAGGGGGGGCAACAAGGGGTTTCTCTTTTAACAATAAAAAGTATAAGCATGTCTTCCGCATAGATTATTTCCTTATTGATATGAAGTTGGGGGATTTAGTAGATGATATCACCTACCTGCCCACTTATCTGATCATGCAGCTGTAACATTAGATTTGAGGATAGCAGAGGGGTTGGGCGGTAGCAGATGGACATTTGATCTACGTTATTCCAAGATGGCGATGTCATGGGTCAGCAGCGAATAGAGACTGAAGAATTCTTTAAGACTAACCTGGGATCGGCTCTGGTAGCAGTGGTACGGGACACCTTTAAAGGGGTTATGAGAAGGAATTTTTTTGAGTGTAGCCAGCTATAAAAATAACAGTACAGGTCTGCCATCTCCCATTTAGAACAGGAAATGTTTAAGGTTACGACTCAACTAACTCTGAATACCGAGAGGTAGGCATCTGAGGCTTTGGAGAATAAGTTGAGGGGGCTGAGACGTCAGCTTGAAGAGGTGTTACAGGCTAGAGTTTATAAAAGAGAAGAGGCTAATAAGTTAGCATATTTTTAATATTGGGAAAATGCAGGAAAGTTACTAGCCTGAAAGTGCAAGCGAGCCCAGGTGAGGAATCATATTAAGAAAATCAAGATAAACCAGTTAGGAGAGAGGTCATAAAGTAGTAAGGCAATGGAAGGCGCTAATCAAAAGTTTTTTTCAGAACTTTATTTGGAGGAGGCAGCGGTGAGGGAGGAGGATATAGGAAATTGGTTGTGTGAAGATATTCTCCCATGTATTACACAAGAGGAGCAGAACTTTTTAAACAGTCCAATTTCTTCGGCGGAAATCAGGACTGCTTTGAAAGGTAGTAAGGGGGGGAAGGCAGCCGTACCAGATAGTATCCCGGTGGAGCTTTATAAGGCGTTGGGAGAGACAATAATTCCAACTCTGGTAGACTTATTGTCCGCGATCTTTGAAAAAAGGCTCCTATTCCGAGTTCACGAGGCCACAATAGCGGTAATTTTGAACCAGGTGAAGTGTGAGTCGTATAGGCCTATCTCTTTGCTAAACTGTGACTACAAAATATTCACTACAATACTAGCAGACAGATTAAGTAGAGTGGTGGGCCGTTTGATTCATCTAGACCAGAAAGGTTTTATTAAAGGTAGATTTTTACATGAATTAACTTACAATCTGGTTGGGGCTATAGATATGGCCACCTCATTGGAAGTGCCTCTAGCTGTAATAACTCTAGAAGCAATGAAGGCCTTTGATGGAGTGAACTGGAAGTATTTATGTCAGATTTTGAGTTTAGGGAGAATTTTTTTGTAGAACAATAGGTCTTATATACAATGCTCCCATTGCAAGAGTTTTAGTAAACAGCAATCTTACGGAGCCTTTAAATATAACTAGTGGTACTAGGCAGGGCTGCCCTCTCTCTCCTTTATTGTTTGATCTCTATATAGAAAAGTTTGCGAGGAAAATAAGGAAGAACTCGCTTATACTACCTTTTGCTTGTAACGGCTGGGTGAAAAAAGGTAGCCTTATATGCCAATGATCTCCTAGTATATATGGCTGACCTAACAGCAGCTCTACCCACACTTTTGGCTATAGCAGAGGACTTTGGTAGAGTGTCCGGATACCACGTTAATGCTGGGAAAACAGAGATTATGGCATGGAATCAGAAGGAAGAGGAACAAGTACAAATGAAGAGTGAAATGAGATACTCAGGGATATTGTTTACACAGGAAATTGAGCATCTGGCATCAAAGAATTTAAAGCTTTTGTTAGACGAGTGCTGTAAGTTACTACAGAGATGGACATATCTCCTCCTGACAATTGTGGGTAGAGTTAATATGGTTAAGTTGACGATCTTTCCTAAAATTAACTTTTTGTTTAGCTCCAACCCCCTCTCAATGCACAAGTATTATTTAGGGAATCTTCAGCAAGCTATAATTTCCTTTATTTGGGCATCAAAAGGGCCCAGGATTTCTTGCAAAAAACCTGAGAAGAAGGAGAGAAACGGGGGGGGGGGGGGGGGGGGGGGCACTCCCAAATATACTACAAAAATACTCTTTTCAGCCCCTGACCCCTCTGCAATTGGTGACATGTTCAAAGCTATGGTTGCTACCACTAAAAGGGCTTCGAATGGATTTTTTAAAATAAATTCAGAGACCCAAAATGTTTCAAAAAAGTAAAACAGAAGACTTTAAGTGACCTCGCAGCAAGTTGGTACCAGTTAAGACTAGCAGCGGGAGTTAGTTACTACAGTCAATACCTTCCCATTTGGGATTCAGCAGGCACCTCTGAGTTCCTAAAGGATGTTTTAGCGTTACCTATTAGGAAGGCTGGCATAACGGTTTGGGGTGACCTTCTCAGAGAAAGAGCTTTAATCTCTCGGGAAGAGCTTGAGGATAAGAGGGGTGGGGCCTTTTAAATTCTCAATTAAAAGGTTGGTTGTTGAAGGCCCAAAAGGATTCCTGGGGCGGCAGATTTTTTGGGGGATAGTGTACTTTCTGAATCCCCTGGACTCAAGAAGGTTTTGGGTTGATACTGGGAAATTCTAGACGGTTTGGATGGCAAATTTGCATTCGCTGGCACTCTCTGGGGAAATGTCATGCCTCAAGATCAGGTGACGATATTGTGGGAGTCATCCATGAATACTTTGTTCAAGATAGTAAAGCCTGTGTCTTTACGGAGGAACCATCTCTTTTCTATTCACAGAGCTTACTTTTCACCAGAAAGACTCTCCAAAATAAGGAAAACTGAAGTGATAAATTGTCCCAAATGTAATTTGCAGGGTGCTTCTGACATTCATATGTTTCTAGAATGTCCAGAGGTGGTCTCTTCCTGGGAAGAAGTGTGTAGATCCCTCTCAAGTATGCTGGGGCGAGAAATCACGGCAAGTCTACCCCTGAATATATTTAAGCATCTACAGGGACAGGACTTGTGGGGAACAAGTGGTGGGAAAGGTGACAAGAATTTGATTTTTTACTCTATTCTAGTGGCTATAAGAGAACTATGTTGAAAGTGGATGGCGAAATCTCCCCCCCTTCATCTGGATTGGCTTCACGCTCTCTTCTGTAATGCGAAAATGGATTTGGAGGCGGGTGGTTTAAACAAGAGGAAGGAAGAAATGTAGAACCCTTTGGTAAAATGGAGAAGAGATCAAGAGAGGTGGTAAAAGATTAAGAGGGCTTACGATTAGGTGTTCGTGGTCCAGTGATTTCACTCCCTCGCCCACCCCCCCGCTCTTCAGCTGTGTCGGTGTCCACTGATGGTTGAGTGAGAGAAAAGGGGGTTCCATGGCATGGGTCAGCTCCACATTTGAGAGGGTGCAAGGTGCAACAATGGAGCTGTTTCAGGAGTTTGAGGTGTATGAGGACAAAAAAAAAAAAAGATTTAGCATACCTGGGATTCAATAGGAATGTAATCTTGAGGATCTCCTGTAGGAGTCAGTGTTAACTACTGTATATCTATCCGAACATTAAGGATTCTTCTGATGCTGAGAGGCTTATAAAAAACAAATTCTGAAAACATTAGTGAAGGACCTACTTAAGATATTGGGAAGAAGGAAGAAAGACACAAGCAGAGAATTATTTGTTCAGGACTGCTTTGCTGCACTAATCTTAAAGTCAGGAACCGAAATACCAAACCTGAGAAGGATCACAGCTGGGAGTCCACTATTGGCTGCACACTATTACCACACCATTCTATTGTCTGGGAAGGAAATAAATATTTCTTTCAAAGAAAACACAGCCAAAGTGAGAAACATTATGGCCCACTCTGGACATATTGCTTTCACAAAAAGGGTACCTCCAGTGGAATAGTAAACGTAGGACGAATACTGAAACAAACAGCAATACCTAACTCCAAGAAATCATTCAGATGACTAATATATGGTAAAAGACTGAAAACAAAATTAAAAGTCATAAACACAATGTTGTGAGACCCCAAATGAAAGTTTAGAGCCCGTTGTGCAAGGGTTCTAATCACAGTTACAGGAAAAAAAATTGAGATGCAAACCCCCACTCTGTGCTGCATACTAAGATTGCTTAGCTCTAAGGGCATCTCAAAGTGACAATGCAGTTGTTTCTTGATGATACACTGCATGTCCATGGAAACAGTTTTTTTTATTTGCTCTCTTTTAGAAAACAGGAAACTGAAAAAGTGTAAGAATCAGGGCCGATTTGTTAAAAATCAAAATGTAATTTACTAAAAGACTTTTGATATAAAAGGCTGAAAAGGCTGCCTTCATTCAAACATTTTGTTTCAATTGGAGACAGCTGTTCCTCTCTTTTGTAAAACTGTTTTGGATCCCACATAGGGAAATATACTAACTGTTTAAGAACATTATCCTTCCTAAGGACCACCTACCAGCCTCAAAGAAATTCTACTTTCAGAAAAGACAAGCTTGCCATTTTATTATCAAGAAACTTTATTAGGATTTCCTTGGATCTCTCAGTGTAATTTCTTTTGCAACCTTATATCCACCAGCCCTAATAATTTGGTCTTGGTGTGAAACCGAACAGTCAAACAGGAAATTCGAATGTGGCTGAACCTGGAGCAGCAGCGTATGCAGCATTTATTCAATGTGCTAGCTTTGTCTAAGTAAAGTCAAAGTAGAATCTGATCTGTTCTCTGAATACATTCTCTCATACTGCGTAGTTTTTATAATACTCCAAGCAATCCAGAAGTCTACATACAGGGAGTGCAGAATTATTAGGCAAGTTGTATTTTTGAGGATTAATTTTATTATTGAACAACAACCATGTTCTCAATGAACCCAAAAAACTCATTAATATCAAAGCTGAATATTTTTGGAAGTAGTTTTTAGTTTGTTTTTAGTTTTAGCTATGTTAGGGGGATATCTGTGTGTGCAGGTGACTATTACTGTGCATAATTATTAGGCAACTTAACAAAAAACAAATATATACCCATTTCAATTATTTATTATTACCAGTGAAACCAATATAACATCTCAACATTCACAAATATACATTTCTGACATTCAAAAACAAAACAAAAACAAATCAGTGACCAATATAGCCACCTTTCTTTGCAAGGACACTCAAAAGCCTGCCATCCATGGATTCTGTCAGTGTTTTGATCTGTTCACCATCAACATTGCGTGCAGCAGCAACCACAGCCTCCCAGACACTGTTCAGAGAGGTGTACTGTTTTCCCTCCTTGTAACTCTCACATTTGATGATGGACCACAGGTTCTCAATGGGGTTCAGATCAGGTGAACAAGGAGGCCATGTCATTAGATTGCCTTCTTTTATACCCTTTCGTGCCAGCCACGCTGTGGAGTACTTGGATGCGTGTGATGGAGCATTGTCCTGCATGAAAATCATGTTTTTCTTGAAGGATGCAGACTTCTTCCTGTACCACTGCTTGAAGAAGGTGTCTTCCAGGAACGGGCAGTAGGACTGGGAGTTGAGTTTGACTCCATCCACAACCCGAAAAGGCCCCACAAGCTCATCTTTGATTATACCAGCCCAAACCAGTACTCCACCTCCACCTTGCTGGCATCTGAGTCGGACTGGAGCTCTCTGCCCTTTACCAATCCAGCCACGGGCCCATCCATCTGGCCCATCAAGACTCACTCTCATTTCATCAGTCCATAAAACCTTGGAAAATCAGTCTTGAGATATTTCTTGGCCCAGTCTTGACGTTTCAGCTTGTGTGTCTTGTTCAGTGGTGGTCGTCTTTCAGCCTTTCTTACCTTGGCCATGTCTCTGAGTATTGCACACCTTGTGCTTTTGGGCACTCCAGTGATGTTGCAGCTCTGAAATATGGCCAAACTGGTGGCAAGTGGCATCGTGGCATCGTGGCAGCTGCACGCTTGACTTTTCTCAGTTCATGGGCAGTTATTTTGCGCCTTGGTTTTTCCACACGCTTCTTGCGACCCTGTTGACTATTTTGAATGAAACGCTTGATTGTTCGATGATCACGCTTCAGAAGCTTTGCAATTTTAAGAGTGCTGCATCCCTCTGCAAGATATCTCACTATTTTTGACTTTTCTGAGCATGTCAAGTCCTTCTTTTGACCCATTTTGCCAAAGGAAAGGAAGTTGCCTAATAATTATGCACACCTGATATAGGGTGTTGATGTCATTAGACCACACCCCTTCTCATTACAGAGATGCACATCACCTAATATGCTTAATTGGTAGTAGGCTTTCGAGCCTATACAGCTCGGAGTAAGACAACATGCATAAAGAGGATGATGTGGTCAAAATACTCATTTGCCTAATAATTCTGCACTCCCTGTATTGTCTTAGAAATACAAGTTCAAACTGAAGCATGTTACAAAATGACTAGAAATTAAAGTGAATTTAGATTGGTAATAATGGGGAAACATTTAAAAAGAAAGTGTAAGGTATGCACCACTAATTAAAAAAGGAATGTCATGTTTATACATTTATCAGTTTTATGAACAATCATCATGGTTTCACTGGGCATCTTTTATTTGAAACAGTACACATCAAGATGTAAATTCTATATTTTGTTATGTATAATTTGTGTTTGGTTATCTGGTTTTAAAACTTGTTGATTTAAAAAGAAATTTGCTGAGAAAAATAACATTGCTATACCTGTCGACTGCCACAACAACGCTCTGTGAACTTGTTTCCCCAATCGATTCTTGAATACTTGCTATCTGCTTCCAGTCCACATTTCCACCAACTTCCATAGTGTTACAAAAAGAAAGAACATAAAAATGGAAGATAAAATATGCATGTAACACTTGCAGGAAAACAATATGCTATTCAAACTGGTTTGATTTAAAACAGATAAATGGAACAATTTCCCCTCAACAATGTCAAATCATTTTGCCAATTGCTGTCAGGTTAATTTTTTCAGAGTACTAAAGAAGGGCAGACAGGCTAGGCTAAAAAACATTTATTATAGTATTTCAAACTGAGATGGCTGTTGTATATTTACCTGATTTTGTCACTTGTAAATACTTACATATTTTGTGTTTTTTTGTTCCACATAAATCAGCTGTTTTACTGATGCCAACTGAAAAAAGTCCGAAAGGACAAGACCCTCCTGGGCCAAAGACAAAACAAATATTAATATATGTATATGGTGTCACACCAAGCCACAATTTCGGAGGGTGTCGGGGGTTGGAATGGTTGTAGATTGAATGCATTCAATAGCCATCCCTCAATCTTCACACAAGGAAGTATACATTGTGCGGGCCCCAGTGCAGGCCCTGCTCAGCTAATCGATCCTCAAGAAGTAGCAGCCTGATGGAGGAGAAATGCTAATGTCCAGAGGTTCTGGGTACCACACACTCCTGGCTCAATCAGGAGCCACTAGAATGATTTTGGGCCCGTCGTTTCTGATCTTCAGAGCTCAGGGCATTAGATGTAGTAGTGGGAAGGCATACATGAGTCCTGTGCTCCACTCTAGCCAGAATGTATCGCAGAGAGAGCCTTCTTGGGAACTCCAACATGCAAAAGTGTTGACATTGCGCATTCATGGCGGTGGCCAAAAAATTGAGCCAGGGTTCTCCCCACTGCTGAAAGATGCCCTGGGCCATCTCCAGGTTTAACTAACATTCGGGTCCTGCTAGGCTATGTTGGCTGAATTTGCTCACCCTAGTCAGTCTCAGAAGTGCAGGGCCAACCGGCAGAGAGCCCCGGAAACCACTTGGCTCTGCTTGTTGTAATACTCAATTGAGGTAGTGTTGTCCATGAGGACCTGAACCAGACTCTCCTTGGAAGGAAGGCCTTCACCACCAAACAAATGGTCATCAACTCCAGCAAGCTGATGTAGAGGAAGGTCTTCTCTGGGGACCAGAGTTCTCGGATTCCTAGTTCTCGCAGATGAATTCCCCAACCCAGCAGTGACATGTCTGTCACCCCTGTCAGCTCTGGGTGGGGTAGGAAGAGTGGTCTGTTACTGGTCTAACTGTGATTGAGAAACCACCACTGCAGATTTTTTGTAGTCGCCTTCGAAACCTACATGCGGTCTGAGAGGTTCCCTTGGTGCTGAGCCCGCTAACACTTCAGATCCCATTACAGAGCCTGCATGTGCTGTTTGGCATGGTCATTGAGCAGGAAACAGAAGGCCAGTATGCCTCACTGACACCCTGGTCTAAGCATGAAACATCAGGATCCTAGCCCAAATGTCCTGGACATGTTGATCTGGAGGGAAGGCCTTAAAGTGCACAATATCCAGGATGGTTCTGACAACAGGAATCTCTGCAAAGGAGTCAGGTGTAACGTTATCACATTAATATGGAACCCCATCAAGGTAAGGAGGGTCATCATCGTATGGCGGTGGTCCACAATCAACTGCGGCGAGCTCACCTTCAACAGCCAGTCGTCAAGGCATGGAAAGCCTGGAGCCCATACTTTTGAAGTTACACTGCAAAGCCATGGCTGACAGCCTGATGGGCACTTGGGCCAAACTCTGCTCATGCTCACCTGTGGACAGACCAGTGGCTCTTTGCCAAAGACCCGCCTCGGCTAACCCTGCCTCCCTGACGCAGCACCCTATTCCTGAGAGTTTCCATTAGCAGGATTAACCACAGTTGTATTCTTAATATTTCTCCAGACAAAGTCAAAAAGAACTAAAGCCTTTGGGACAAGTACATTTTCATCTGCTATTCTAGTTGTGGTATCATTCAATGCTAGCTGTTTGCTGGTTTGGTATGCCTCTGAGTTATGGAAAATGCTTGTGGTGATCTTGCTAGTAGTCCCAGAACAATTTTGCAAACACTTGGCTGGGACCATGCAAGATGATACGAATGTGGCCAAGTACATCATAAGGTCAGGCCTGAACAGTCCTGACTGTTTAGGGACAGTGGCCTGCACTAACGTTGGGCATCTGCGGATAGATGGATCAGACTGACTTTTTGAACGATGTTCAAGAGTCATCTTTCAACCAGTCTCATCTTTTTGGTAAGCAGTTCGACTCTGCCCTTAAGCCACACCTGCAAGACAGTATCCACAACAATGTTGCCTCTTCTGAGACATCACTAGGGCTTTCACCTACAGAGAGCGCCAAGGCCCATCATCTAAACTACAGTTACCCTAGTCCTTTTGGGTTTGGGGTAGGGGATCCAACAGACAATGTTCAGGCTCACAGGGATAGTGAACAGCCCAGTCCCCAGCCTCCCCTACAGCAGACTTCAAGCCACTTTAGTTTGCCCTTACCAACACACTACTATCCAGTCAGAGGCAGGATCAATCATTTACTCCACAGGTGGCAAGCCATAACAGCACTGTAGATAGTTCAACGAGGCTCCACCTTGCCTTTCCTTTCTGTCCACTCGCATTTTGCTCCCTCACCAGAGCATCTTTTGAAGGAGCATTTATCCCTTTTTCTGAAAGAAGTGTGGGCACTGGTGGACAAAGGAGCCATAGAGAGGGTCCTGGCATCAGAGAACATACTTGGATATTTTCTTGTGCCAAATTATCTTAGATTCTCAACATCCTCAATTTCTTCCTCCAGAAGGACACATTCAAAATGCTCACATTGGCCCCTGGCCCGTGTTCTATCTGCCCTGGATCCAGGAGACTTGATGGTGGATTAAGACCATCAGCTAGTCTATTTCCATATTCCCATCCTGCAGGCCTTCAGGTGTTACATGTGGTTCAAGCCGGACCACAAGGATTTTTTCATTTGCTGTCTTACTTTTGGCCTCACCAGTGACCCTTGGGGGTTCAGATGAGGTCTGTTCGGGTCGTAACACTTCTGTGAGGAAGATAGGTTTATTCTTAAAGGAAGGTACCTGTAACTGTAATACTTCAGCCACTCCCCCCCATGACCAGGGCGACTGGCGCTGACTCTGGCATGGATCATGCTGCTGTCGAACATGGAGTAAGCTCCAAATTCACAGCTGAACCTGAAGTGGGGTTCAGAGGCACAGTGGGTAAACCCATCAGCAGTAACCCAACTTTAGGCCTTTGCAGAGGGAACCAGAAGGGTGCCAAAGATGTGCAGCATGGACTTCTTACACTCTGTTGTGGTGTCGCCGACATACTCAGAAATTCCGGGTAAATCATGATTAGCTGTAGAATCAACTCTTCGGTACTCTTTGGTACTGAACCGAGAGGCACCTTGGCGTTCATGCAACTTCTCACATGGAGAGTGGTGGAGCTGGGACGAGGCCCACTTGGACTTCTTAAACCACCTTCACAGAAATTCCTCTCCAAGTCTGATGGACAGCTCCGTCAAACGGGACAGTAGCCCATCCGTCAAACATTTACAACGTTTTTCATTTTTCAAATAATAAATTCCGAAAGCAGGAGTTTGTTTTTGGAAAAATAAAAAAAAATGAATGATCCTCGAACTATAGGAGTTTTTAACCCTGGTGTGAAGATAGTTATTTACTTATTTATTTACGCTGTCCCTCACCACTAGATTTTACCTGGCGGTGATGGGCAGCAAAAAAGTCATCCAAGTATGTATCCCACAGAGCTAGAATAGGCTCCTTTGTCGAAATTCTTAAGGTTGTTCAAATACAATGTTTCTATATACCTGTGGGACAAGCTCAGATTTATTTGATTTTCGTTCAGACAAAGCACTGCTAGGAGCAAAAAGTTCAGATGACTTGTGTTTACAAAGAACAGCTCAGTATTAAAAGCAGTGTTAAAAACTGTAGTAAATATATTAGAGTTGGGAGTTGGTACGTTTGTAAAGCTCTATTACCTTCATGTTAAAGACATCTGCTGCAATGGCCATGGGCCAAAATGACAGCAGCACTATAAGTAAGTGTGCAGACTGTCAGTGGGACTTGTGTGATAGAAGGAAATTAGTAAAAGTCTCTACTTCTTTCCAGCATTAAGGGCCCAGAGCCAGCTTGGACTGTAGACGAGGCAGGGGGGAGGACCCCATCACTACTTACAGTTATATCTATGATATTAAACACATGGAGTGTTATAAAAGCAATCAAAATGCTATTTTGGTGTTAATTCTGCAAAATACGATGGTAAGGATTAAAGGCTATGTTGAATTTTACCATGGAAAAGGGATGCTCTGAAGAAGGTCAATGATTTAGACTATTAACAATGTATCTTGATTTGTTTCTTGTGGTCTTTCAAGAAACAGAGGTGAAGACTGGATGTTTACAGCAGGAAATAACTGGACACAGATCCACCAAAAAATGTTAATCCTTGTCTGTACAACACTGTACAGACAAGTGTATAAGGTGTAAATGGTTGCAGCAGGGGGAGGACTGCTCCAACTTAGGAAAGAGTTGACGACACACCTCTTTACAAACATTACACCAGGATGTATTAACCATCCATATACACAACCCAGCTACCTCTCTTATCACTTGTTGACTTCATGCTTGTCTTCGACATGTACAGCGCTCTGTTGCCTTTATGTAGTTTCACGTTTCAGAAATACCATATGCATGCGTACGTGGGTAATGTGTACACATTGGGATACAGCGTACAATGAAAACGTCTCTTAGCAGCCTTCTGGCTACATCCACATTCTTGTGAATGGGGCACACTGCAGGAGGATGTTCAGTGTGAGCCCTTTGGAGAAGTGACACCAGATTGCTGCTTGTCGAGTCAAAGAAGGACTAAAACAGCATGTGAACTGCTGTTAACCAGAGTGAAGAGTCTCAAGAGCTGTGGGGGTACTGGCTGGTGGAGAATTTGAGACTGAGAGTTTGGTTGCTGTCCAGGAACATGAAACTTGTAGCCACAACATTGTTAATGAACAATGTCTAAAGATTTTAAAAAATATATTTTCTACAGTCAGAGGCATAGTTTCAGCAAGAAATGGGCGGTTGCATTATGCACCCTATACAAGTGGTAAATCAGATATCAAGGAACACCTGCTAGTAAATATACGTATCTATTTAGCTGTAGGTGCCATACTCAAACCTCCAGAGACAACTTTCACATCAGCATGAAGGTTCTACAACCAGGACTTCATATTGAATACAAATAAATGTTTTTTTTATTTTTATTCATTTATTGAAAACCTCAACCATGCCTCAAAAATCCATATCAGTGGAAGAAAAAGTGTGGTTAGAATCCCGACTTGGGTCCATTCAAATCGATTTTAGGGATTTAGGAGTTTAGCAGAAAAAGGTGCACCTTTGGGTTTTCCCTTAGCACATCTTGCTATCTGTTAAAAAAAAAAAAGAAAAAAAAAGAAAAATGCCTGGTGTGAGGGAAAAACCTGAGGAAATTGGTGCGTAGATGTGCAAGAGAATTACTCATTCTGTGCGACAACCGTAATGGGTCATTACCATAAACCAGTCCAAGTTGGGATATAACCATACCAAAGGTCTGGGTCCCCTTAAAGACGTCCTAAGACTAAGGGACTCAAGTAACAAAGGTACTTTACATTATATTATCCTTACAGACAAGCACATTGCTCTATGTAGACTCCTATGATCATCGGAAACTACAAACATGATTAGGAGGGCATGCCAGGACTACTGAAAGTGCTGCAATGCCATTCTGATTGCTAATGATGCACTACATAAATGCTAAATAACAAAAACTAAGTAAAGCACAGCGTACTAGTCAAACACAAGTAAACTATCTGCACACAAGCTTGTATTAACACTACAGATCAAGTACTATAGTCAGGAGAAACAATGATAAGTACTCACCTAGTCCTAGGCCCACAAATTCGTCAGGAGCCTGGTCCTTTGTTCCAGTAAATGAACCTTCTCTTCCCCGTACTGTTCCAGAAATGTACCGTGGCTTTACGCCAGTGCCTATCAACTGTGCCAACTCGAGCTGACTGATGCATTTTAAAATCTAGATCAAAGGAAATTGCACAACCCAGTTAACTGCAGTTCATGATAACATATAACACACTGCCACAATTTTATGGAAACACTAAACCCTTCGCCCCGTGGTAAGTCACATCTAAAGCAAATCAAATAAAGTATATGCATTGCTTCTCAAATATAGGATACACCGATTTTTTTCAGATGCACTATTTTGTGAGAAATCAAGTGACAAATAGGGGATTAATAGAAAAACTATTATGATATCGATCTGCGATCGTAGTTAAAGCATAAACCAAGAGCGTGTACGTTAAATAGGTCCTTAAATCATCGTTCTCTTGAAGGGGGCTCTGGTCCTTCCAGGCTGAGGCCAGAACCAATTTGCTAACCATAGGTTCAAAGAACAGGCTCTATCATAGGGGACTTGCCCGATCACAACAGACTGAAGAGACCTGCACACGAGCGAAAATGCAGTTCACTGATTCCACATCATAACAATTGTTTATTTAATTAAGTTCAAGAAACAAAAACAGTCCCAGTGCCAAATGGCAAACATCAGTACAGATTAGCCCTTGTCCGTTAACACCCTGAGCACATGGAACTGTTTAATAACGACTGGTTAAAATGTGGCTGGTGCATTGTTAATTGTGTAATTGTATTTATATAGCGCTTACTACCCCTGATGCCTGGTGCACAAGAGCGAAAATGCAGTTCACTGATTCCACAACATAACAATTGTTTATTTAATTAAGTTCAAGAAAAACTCAGTCCCAGTGACAAATGGTAAACATCAGTTCAGATTAGCCCTTGTCCGTAAACACCCTGGGCACCTGGAACTGTATAATAACGACTGGTTGAAATGTGGCTGGTGCATAGTTAATTGTATAATTGTATTTATATAGCGCTTACTACCCCTGATGAGGAGTCAAAGCGATTTTCTGCAAGTAGCATGCTAACCAGGAATGCAGAGAGGACTAGTGATGGATTAGTATAGGGAAATATGATTTAATCTGAGCAGGGGAAATGCAAGTCTCTTAGTTGGATTGAATAGGATAATGGAGGGACACACGTGGGAAGAGTCTAGAAAGTGTTATTTGGGAGAACATGGAAGTAAGATATGGTTTGGGAAGAGGAAAAGCTCTCTAGAAAGGAGTAGGAAAATCATCTCTCTAGAAATGGGGTAGGAAAATCATAGTAGAAAAATAAGGTTTCGTGTGAGTCAAAGGAGGAATACATGAGGGAAGAATTTAGAAAGGGTTGTTTGTGAGATCACAGTAGTAAACTGAGGTTTGGGGTGGGCCAAGGCGGGATAGAAGAAGAAGAGGCTAGAAAGAGAACACAGTAGTAGAATGTGGTTTGGGATGAGTCAGGGAGTTGAGGTAGAGGATATACTGAGAGAGGTATAGGGTGAGGCAGAGTAGTCCATTGGAGACAGTGAAAGGTTTTTTTCTTCTACAGTAATAGTGAAGTAATAAATATATGGATACATAAATACACAGAAAGGGTATATTTATAAGGAAGATAATATATAGAGATTTAAAGTTGTATTCAATAAACTCAAACTTTCAAGTGTTGCTGTACCTAAAGCTAATTTGTGTATTTTTATACCTATTTTTTCAATTTTATATTTTCCTCTATATATTTTGATAGTGAAGCACTTGAAGATAAAATAGTTATAATATTCACGTATTATGACGGATAAATAAAAGAGAGACCCATAAGCATCTAATCAAAAACATTTGAAAACTATGCAGTCTATATACATTTTAAGCATACAATATGAGATATATATATATATATACATATATATATATATACATTAACTATACGTAATATATATTTGTTAAGCAGACCTAAAGAATATCTATATATTTTAAAAACCATATTTATTATACATATTTGAACAAAGAAATAGACATATCTAGATACAGAAATATAAATCAAATTATAAATGTTCATATACATAAGGATATGTTATACATTAGTGTTCGAGTACGGTGGCTATGTAGAAAATAGGCAACTCTTGAGTAGTATTCTTCTGAAGGTACGTCTTACATTTGGGGATAATGAATTCCAATAGTTTGGCTGCTTGAACAGAGCAAGATGACATGCAAACTTCCATAGGAGGTGACAACACTAGTTGTTGGTTTGAGCAAAATGAAAATATATAAATCAACAAACCTTGTGCTGCTTACACTAGAAGAATATTTGGACAGATGAACAAGTTACTTACCTTTGGTAACACATTATCTGGTAGAGATTCTATCTAGCTGCAGATTCCTTACCTTAGAATTTCAAGGCATCAGCTTAGAATCCGGACGTTTTGCTGAGCAACACCCTTGCATGCGCCGTCGGGTGGTGTCGTTCAGATCCGCGTGGCGTTGTCGGCATCGTTGGAGCAGTCTGTGTCATCACGGTTGCCTTTAAAGGCACCACCCAGGCAAGTGTACTAGAGCGCGAGATCCTGCAAGCTTCTACCCAATTTTCTAAGAGCTTGTCGAAGACGAATCGATAAATGCAAACTCTGAGCTGGAAGCCCTCTCTGCAGAATCCATAGGACATGCATAAAAAACATTGGTACGTTAAGGATGGTGAGGAGGGGTAGCTAGAGGCCCAGCAGGGGTAGAAGACAGGGTCTGCTTTCTGTATGGCATCTATCACTTTACATCAGCATTTGTTTCATTTCCAGCCCTAGTTCACCCCAGATGTAGGCACAGAAAGAATCTGTTGATGAGGGTCCCAGCTCAAGCTGGAAAAGGCTGCCCTTTCTGCTCTTTCGGCTGCCCTAAAAGCAGACTGAATCATGGGGCAGTTGGTACATTCTTGTCTTTTAAAGACCTGTGAAGATGGTGAAGATTCAGGCACAACAGGGCTGCTTGCCACGGGATAGCCTAGCCCATTTCTTCCCGTCTTCCAGAAGCAGTGATGCATAAGGCCTACCATCACGTGATAGCATTCTGTTGTGTCATGGACAGGTTCACAAACAGACTTGGTAGGTTACATGCATTTGATAACCTGTCCCAGTGCTTCCAGCCTCTAGAAATACTGGCACACTGAGATGAGCACATTGTGACATGTCATCCATTGAAACATTATAAAAAAATGTTGTCTCCATAGTACCTCTTTCATACATTTCGAACAATAACCAGTGGAAATCTTTCCACAGTGGATTCTGTCCTTAAAACAACCAAGAGAGATACCCCCTTGGTTCTTGCTAACATCCTACCCGCGCAAAGAACAAGTTACTTACCTTCGGTAACGCTTTTTCTGGTGGATACAATAGCTACCTGTGGATTCCTCACCTTATGAATTTACCCAAGCGCCAGCATCTGACGGAAAATCTTCTTCCCAGCTCTCCACGTCAACGAGGACGTCACAATTGCACGGCTCCACGCTACTCCGTCTGACATCACCGTGACAATAAGAGGTCCTCGCTGGCGTGCTGAACGTCAGTTTCATCCATTTTTTACGTGCCTTTGAGGCGAACAGGTAAGAACCGACCCCACAATAACTCCAATAAATACATATATACATAAAACTACCATGATGCAATATAATCAGAACCATCATTTATATATACAGGAAAATACATAAATATATACATACACCTGTACAACCACATATCTTAGTGTAACCAGACAGGCAACGGGGAGGCGGGTGGGACTGTGAGGAATCCACAGGTAGCTATTGTATCCACCAGAAAAAGCGTTACCGAAGGTAAGCAGCTTGTTCTTCTGATGGATACAACTACCTGTGGATTCCTCACCTTATGAATAGAGTCCCAAAGCAGTACCGCACTTGGAGGTGGGAGCCTGCCTGGTTACACCAAGAAGTCCTGCAATACAGATCGCGCAAAATGGCTGTCCCTGCTAAACTCCGAGTCCAAGCAGTAATGCTTTGCGAAGGTGTGGAGGGATGCCCAAGTTGCTGTCTTCAAATGTCCACCACTGGAACCCCTCTTGCCAGGGCTGAAGTAGCAGACTTAGCCCTGGTGGAATGGGCTCTGATACCTTCAGGGGGGAACTTTCTCTGCCAACGAGTAGCAAATCTTGATACAAAGAATGACCCACCTGGAGATTGTTCTTTTATGGACTGCTCTGCCCTTCCGCTGTCCAATATACCCCACGAACAGCTGGTCCTCCAGGTGAAAGCCTTTTGTTCTTTCAATATAAAAAACTAAGTGCCCTTTTAGGGTCCAAACGGTGGAGCCCCTCTTTGTCCTTCGAGGGGTGAGGAGGAGGGTAGAAAGATGGAAGGGTAATGGTCTGCCCTATATGAAAAGGAGTGACAACTTTTGGCAAGAAAGCCACCATGGTTTTCAACACCACTTTATCCGGGAAAAACAAGGTAAAGGGGGTTTAACAGAAAGAGCTTGAAGCTCCCTAACCCACCTAGCCGAGGTTATAGCAACGAGAAAAATAGTTTTAAGCACCAGAGACCTTAACGGGCAAGAGTGTATGGGCTCGAAAGGTGACCCCATTAATAAGGTTAAAACAAGATTTAGGTCCCACTGAGGTACATTAAAAGGAGTGGGAGGAAACCTATTAACTACACCCTTCAAAAACCTAATCACAATAGGCGATTTAAACAATGAGGGCTGATCCGGGAGGCAAAGAAAGGCTGACACAGCAGCCAAATAACCCTTAACTGTAGCCACTGCACAACCCTTCTTTGCTAAATCCAAAGCAAATAATAAAATATCGGAAAGGTGGGCCTTCAAAGAATCAATTTGCTTTCCTCCACACCAAGCCACGAATTTTGCCCACCTGCCGGCATAAATGGTCTTAGTGGAGTGTCGCCTGCCCGATAAAATAACATCCACTACATCTGGTGGGAGAGAAAAGGAACTCAGGTTGTCCCGTTTAATCTCCAGGCATGAAGGTGCAGGCTTTGGAGGTGGGGGTGTAGAACCTGCCCCTGCGACTGTGAGAGGATGTCTGTCCTGAGAGGAAGACGGAGCGGAGGGCACAGCCAGAGTTGGGGAAAGTCAGTGTACCACACCTTTCTTGGCCAATCCAGGGCTGTTAAAATGGCCTGAGCCCGATCTTGGCTAATCTTCCTCAGACCCCGAGGAATTAAGGGTATGGGGGGAAATGCGTAAAGCAACTGGTTGCACCAAGAGATCTGAAACGCATCCCCCAAAGCTCCTTGCGCTGGATACTGGAGGCTGCAGAATGACGGGCAGTGCGTGTTCTCCCGAGTGGCAAACAGATCTATCACTGGAGAACCCCACATCTGAATAATGTGCAGGACCAGATCTGGATGGAGACGCCACTTGTGATCGGCCGAAAAATGTCGACTGAGAGTGTCCGCACGAAGGTTGAGCATTCTGGCCAGATGATTCGCTATAAAGCAAATCCGATGGTCCTGAAGCAGAGCTTCTCTGAAGAGAAGATACGACCCTACTCCTCCCTGCTTGTTTATATACCACATCGCGGTAGTGTTGTCCGTCAGGACCTGAACTGACTGACAGCGGAGGGACGGGAGGAAGGCCTTGCGAGCCAAACGTATCGCCCGCAATTCTAACAGATTTATATGAAAAGTCTGTTCCACTGGAGACCAACGACCCTTGATCTCCAGGTCCCCCAGATGAGCTTCCCACCCTAGAGTGGAAGCATCCGTCATGACTGTGGCCACCGGAGGCGGCAGTGAAAACGGCCTTCCTTGAGAAAGGTTGCCATCCACAGCCCACCATCGTAACTCCGTTGCAGCGTCTCTGGAGATCGTTATTGACTTCTCGAGATCTCCTATGTGCTGAAACCACTGCCTGCGGAGGCACCATTGGAGAGCCCTCATGTGCCAAAGTGCATGAGTGACCAACAGAATGCAAGAAGCGAACAGACCGAGCAGGCGTAAGACCTTGAGGACTGGAACAACCGCTCCATTTTTAAACATTGGAATCAATGCCTGAATGTCCTGAATCTGCTGAGGCGGAGGATAGGCATGATTCAATGCTGTATCCAGTACTGCCCTTATGAACAGGAGGCCTTCAGAGGGCTCCATGTGAGACTTGGGTACATTTATCGTAAAACCCAGATTGAACAACAAAAGAGTTGTCATCCGCAAGTGACGCAACACAAGCTATGGAGACTTGGCTTTGATCAACCAATTGTCCAGGTAAGGGAATACCGATACCCCCTTCCTTCTGAGACTTGTTGCTACCACTGCCATCACCTTCGTGTAGACTCGAAGTAAGACCGAATGGAAGGACTGCAAACTGGTAGTGTTGCGACCCCACCACAAACTGGAGATACTTCCTGTGCGACTTGAGTATAGGGATATGAAAGTAAACATCCTGCAAGTTGACAGGCACCATTCAATCCTCTCTGTTCAACACCAGAAGTACCTGTGCCAGAGTCAGCATCTTGAATTTTTCCTGTTTGAGGAACAAATTCAGAATCCTCAGTTCTAGAATTGGTCTCAAACGACCGTCCTTTTGGGGATCAGGAAATATCTTGAATAACAACCCTGACCACTTTCCTGCTCTGGAACCAACTCCACCGCACCTTTTGACAATAGGATCTGAACCTCCTGCTGCAACAACAGGAGATGGTCTTCTGAGCAAAACGAGGGAAGGGGAGGGATGGGAGGAGGAAACTGCTGAAAAGGGAGAGCATATCCTTTTCTCACAATGCTTAGAACCCATGAGTCTGATGTATTTAACTCCCACTCGTGGAGAAAAAGACGCAATCTTCCCCCTACAGGAGAGGTGTGGTCGAAAAAGGGGAGAAAACTAGGGCTGCTTCCCTTGCTGTTGTCCTCCGGAAGAATAGGATGATGCAGGGTGCTGCTGGGTGGTCCCTCATGTCCAACCCTCTCCTGCCCTCTAAAGGATCGATATAAGAGGCTGGTAGGCTGCTGGACCGTGGACTTGGTTCTCCCACAGTAAACGGCTCCACGTCCAAACCCCCGAACCTCCGAAAGGATCTGAAAGGGGTAGCAGAAGAGGCTTGCAGTCCCAAATACTTCACCATGGCCCGACTATCTTTAAAGCGCTCTAGGGCAGAGTCCGCTTTATCACCAAACAGTTTCTCTCATCAAAGGGCAAATCCAATAAAGTAGTCTGTACATCAGAAGAAAACCCAGAGGACCTCAACCAAGCGTGCCTCCTGGTAGCAACAGATGTACCCACTGCCCTGGCCACCGAGTCCGTGGAATCCAGACCAGACTGGATTATTTGTTTTGCCGCAGCCTGAGCATCAGATAGAAGTTCATCAATTGGTCTCTGTACATCCTGCGGCAGGTCAGGAACCATAGCCCTAGTAGAGTCCATCAGGGCATGGACGTATCTACCAAGAACACAGGTAGCATTCGCAGCCTTAAGAGCATGCTGCAAGAAGAGAACGTTTTCGTTGCAGATTGCTCCATCCTTTTGGATTCCCTGTCCGATGGAATCACAGGGAAGGAGCCTGGAGCAGACCGTGTATAGCAAGAGGCCTGAACAACCAGACTCTCCGGGGTAGGATGTTTCGATAAAAACCCCAGATCTCCAGGCGCCACTCTGTACCTTCGTGCTACCGATCTATTAACAGCAGGTGATGACATAGGCTTCCTCCAAAGCTCTAATATGGGCTCCGTAAGAGCATTGTTGAACGGAAGCAGAGGATCTGCAGAA
The DNA here is from genome assembly GCF_031143425.1 of Pleurodeles waltl. Lineage (NCBI taxonomy): Eukaryota > Metazoa > Chordata > Amphibia > Caudata > Salamandridae > Pleurodeles > Pleurodeles waltl. The sequence continues at coordinate 718,575,796 of NC_090439.1, forward strand.
GTTGAAGAAGGGTGCAGGACCTCCGTCAAAATGTTTGTCTTAATCTCTGCAGCAGGCAATGGAAGATCTAAAAGGTTTGCCGCCTTTCTAATCACTGTGTGAAAGGAGGCCGCCTCCTTCGTGAACTTCCCCGGTGAAGACAGGTCCCATTACGGGGAAGTGTCAAGCCCACTGGCCGAATCTAGCCCTTGATATTCTCCCAAGGGCTCCACAATCTCCCCCTCCTCCAATAACTGCCTTTGGTACTCTTCCTCTTCTAAGTGTCTCAAGGCCTTTCTACATGACCTCTGTCTGGCCTCTAACTTCGGCGTAGACATAGAATTGGCTGACGTCGATGACACTGGCTTCAACACTTGAAGACGCGGAACCGTAGAGGAAGGTTGGCTTCGGTCGGATCCATCACTCGGATCTGGCACCGGAGCGGATCCCAACGGCGCCGAGGACACTTGCGGCTCCACCATCGACGTCGACTGACCGGGCGATGAAATCAGCGCCATAGGTCTAGAAGGCGACGTCATGGGAACCACAGGGCCTCGAGGTAACGTCACTGGCCCGAACAGAATAGCATAAACGGCACTGCCTTGTATGGAGCAGGGGAGCCCAACGAAAATGCCAACAGACCAGTGGGACCAGCCAGTGCACCAGCAGAGGCCATAGCATTGAAAATCGAGAACATGGCATTTAAAAATGCCGCTGGATCCGCTCCCAGAGCCGGGAAGGCAGGATACCGCTGATTTCCATGTTGCACCTGAGCTTGCTCAACATTAGAATCATGAGCAGCAGGTGAATATCGAGGACTGTCCGGAGGTGCCACTACCTCGAATACTGATGGCGCCGGAGAAGCCTCAGGGCTCTGAGGTTGTGGAGTCACCGTCGGACTCACCTCCCACGTCGCACGGTGCCGTCAAGATTCAGACCTTGCTCTTGTCCAGCTCCGAGCCAAACGACGCCGAGAGTCATGACAATGCCGTTTCTTATGTCTCTTCGAAGAAGTATGGGAAGAGGATCTACGATTACTCTTATGCCCCTTCTTCGCCTTGGCCAAAAAGAGTTTGGCCTCTCTTTCCTTCAGAGCCTTAGGATTCATGCCCTGGCAGGAAACACACTCCTCGACGTCATGCTCAGAACTCAGACACCAAAAGCAATCGTCATGAGGGTCATTAACCAATATGCGACCTCCGCACTCTCGACATGGCTTGAATCCCGACTTCCTAGGAGGAGACTTTGTAACTAGAAACCAGATAGAAACTAGCAACAAGATGGAACACCTCCAACTGTAGCGAGAGCTAGGAGAAAACCGGTAGCGTCGAAGGCACGGAAAAAAGGGAACGGACGTCAGCACGCCGGCGAGGACCTCTTATTGGCACGGTGACATCAGACGGAGTCGCGTGGAGCCGTGCAATTGTGACGTCCTCGTCGACGTGGAGAGCTGGGAAGAAGATTTTCCATTGGATGCTGGCGCATGGGTGAATTCATAAGGTGAGGAATCCACAGGTAGTTGTATCCATCAGAAAGAAACTGTTATTGGAACTATCAGACACATTCAATATAATTGGCCACATAACTTTTCTCACCATCGTTCCCTCAAGAATTTCGTTAGAAGGCCAAAAACTGAATTGGTTATCATATTTCGCCACTTTAAGCTCAATACATTAACAAATGGCTTCTTCAGGTCACCCCATTGCCTCTACGCCGCATTGTCTCTCAAGGCCCAATTGTGTGTCCTTTCCTCTCCAACCTTTACGTGGAACCACTCTGCACAGTGCTGTCTGAAAAAGGAATCATTCCCTAGGATGCACAGCCACGCCTTAGAATCACTAATGCATCTCACAAAACAAATCTTAATATCTTCAAAGAGATGGCTGTTGAACAATGAGACACAACCTGCCATAGCCCTGCCTGTTAGTCCAATCGAACAGTATGTGTTAGAGAGCAAACATTATTAATAAAAAATGTGTCACTAAAACATAGTAAAGTTCAATGTGAAAATAATAATGTCTAATGGAAATGTATACTGATTATTCATAATTAAATGTACTGACAAAAGAATATTAACATGTTGTATAAAAACTATTAGTTAGAAATTATTATGAAATGTTTTATTCTTCATGGTTATCATTAGTTAAAAGGCCCACATTTTAGTATTTTTCCAGAAACAGGATGTTTAAATGTGTGGTAACTTTGCAAAATAATGTTTCTTCAAACATCCTGTGCAACTTGCATTTTTCTGTCTTGTGCTCATGTTTAATTCCTTGTACTTTCCTCGAGATAATAGCCGTAACGTTTAACAAAAGGCCTTAGTATTTTGGCAAGATGCAACATGTCACGTTTCTATGTAGTTTAAAATGTAATTTTTAGGCGGAAAATGCAAAGCAGAGAGAAGAATGGTGTGACAACGTGAAAGAGTACTGGGTGCAGAGAACGAAAAGAGATTAATCCGAAGCACAGATCAAAGTTTATTGGCTGCGCACTAAAATCAACTCATAGTCTTGCCCAACAGAGGCTTACCTAGTAACTTTTGGACTTTAATATAACAAAGCTTTAGGTGATGTAAGTTAGAGTCCCATTTTCTGAGCTTCCTGTAGGAAGCTGGCTCTGTATATACTATATCAAAATGAGATATAGTGTGCACAGAGTCCAGGGATTCCCCAGAGGCTTGACAGAGGCTGAAGTAGATAATACTAATGTTCTCTTTGTGGTAGTGTGGTCCAGCAGTTAGGCTTATCAGAGGGTAGTGTTAAGCATTTGTTGTACACTCACAAACAGTACAAGAAACACACACGCAATGACTTAACTCCAGTCCACTAGGATTTTATATAGAAAAATATGTTTTGTTAATTTATTTCTAAAACCACAAGATTCAGTTTGCAGGTAAGTACATAAAATAAAAGGTACTTTGCATATATTTGATCAGGACTTTGAATAGAATTGCGAATGTATACACTTTTTCTTAAAATGGCAAAAAGCTATTTTAAAAGTGGACACTGCATTTTTCAACAGTTCCTGGGGGAAGAAAAGATAGTACAGTTTTGCAGGTAAGTATACAACTTACAGTTCTTATTTCAGGGGTGTAGGTTGTCCGACGTTGGGGGTTCAAGTTAACCCCAAAGACCACCAGCAACACAGGGCCAGTTGGGTGCAAAGGTCAAAGAGGCACCAAATTAACGTGGACTCACAGGGGGCACTCAGAACTTGGTCTGCTAGCTGGTAAGTACCTGTGGTTTCGGAGGGCAGACTGGGGAGGATCAAGAGAGCACTGGAGGGCTCCCAAGTAGGCACCAAACACGCACCCTCAGCGGCACTAGGGAAGCCGGGTGCAAACAGGGTGTCAGGTTTGCAATGCAACTCTATGCGAAGACCCCGGGGGTCACTCTGAGGCTGCAGGTGAGGTCCAGGCGGGCTTCTCGGGCAAACCACCGACTGGACAGGGAGGAGGGCTGCCTGCTGGTCAATACTGCACCGGGTTCGGTTTCTCCAAGGCCTGGGGGCTGCGGGTGCAGTGGTCCTTCAGGCATGGGTTATCTTCGTCTGGAGCTCCCTGTCAAGGGGGTCCTCGGGATTCCCTCTACAGGCGTCGTCGTGGAGAGTTGGAGGGGTCAACCCAGGGTGGACTCTTGCTCACAATCGCCTGGGGACCATTTCTTGCTGGGTGGGGTGGACCACCTCAACACGGGCCGTGGGCGTTGGGTGCACAGGGCTCAGGACACCCGCATCTGGAGTGAGGTGGGAGTCCCTAGTTGTAGGTTGCTTCAGGCAGAGCCGCTGTTTGGGTGCAGGGCAGTCCTCTGGAGTTGGCAAAGGTCACTGGGCTCGCTGGATGTGTCGCTGGTCTTTTTGCATGTTCTCTGAAGCAGGAGAGAGGCCGGTAGGGCGGGGGCCAAAGCAGTTGTTGTCTTCCTTCTTCTCTGCTAGGGTTTTAGCTTAGCAGTCCTTCTTCTTCTTGTAGGTCACCAGGAATCTGGTGAACTGGGTTCAGGGAGGCCCTTAAATCCTAGATTACGGGCGGGTTAGGAGTCAGAGGGCAGTAGCCAATGGCTACTGTCCATGAGGGCGGCTACACCCTCCTTGTGACCACTCCCTTTGGGGAGAGGGACACATTCCTAGCCCTATTGGTCCCTGTCCTCCAAACCAAGATAGAGTCCAGTGGTGAACAGTGGTGTGGTGTACAGTGAAGCAGAGTGCCGTGGCACAGCCTGCAGTGGCATGGAGTGGTGTAAAGTGGAGTGGTGCAGATTAGAGTTCAGTGGCATGATGCTGTACAGTGGAGTGGCATAGAGTGGATTATGAATGCTGTGGTAGTACACTACCAATACAAACAACACATTTTCAATTGAAATGACCATTAAAATTGCACAGACAAAGTTTTGCTAATTAAACTATACAGCGTACAAACAATGTGTGGAAATGGCATCATCTAGTGCATTAATATGTTCTGATCATAATAAAGTATTTGTTGCCAACAAACTTAAAAATTAACACAAATGTGCTTTATTTGTGTTTTCTCAAATCTGACATATTCTGAAATACTAGCATGGTTTATTTAAGTGTTATTGTGTTGTAGAAAAAAATCTTTTATACACCCAGTATCCAGCAAGATTGTCACATAAACCCTCTCACTTTGAGTTCAGAAAAAGAAAAGCAAACAAGCACCCTTGGAAAAGAAAGCCTGACATTTGACCTCTGTCTTTGAATGCACAGCAAATGCAACGAGAAAAGAACAAGATTTACAGGCCTGTTTACAGAAAGAAGTACCTGTGGAACAATACAAGGAGAGGTACTGTGAAAGGGCTTTGCTCCTAGGGAGGGACAAACTGATGGTGGACAGCCTTAAACAAAAAAGCCAACAAACAAAGCTAGAAAATGTGAGTTAAAAACCACAAACTGGATGGTAAGCGGCAGGCGCCATGCATTTCCAGGGAAGCTTTCTGAAAGTTCCCAAGATGCCTTTAGCAAACCAGACAGCTGTACTGTCTGGTAGCTTCAACCTAAAAATTGGTTTAACTCCTGATAATCTGCTGGCATTTGAAGAAATATGACAGCTGGCATAGCTACTGCAGAGGCTTAGATAAACAGCCAAGTTCCGAAGGCAGAAACCATGATGGGGATACAGTCTTTCACAAATAATTATTCAAAAGCTCTACTGAGGCCCAGGCCAAGACATCTCCAGGCATTAGATGTCCGATGTCCCGTGTTCGAACTGTGCAGTCACACCATGGAACAAACTGCTAAGACCTGGAAATGTTATAACAATCACAATATAATCTGTAACGGGTCTAAATCGTTTAAAAATAAATATCTGTAAACAAAAATGCATTAAACATTGTGTTACCAATCAATCAAACAAATTGGCGGACTATGTCTATTTTATGTTGCAGCCATATCAGACCAATACAAATTCATCAAAGTATTTCATAGCTGCAGCCCTTGCAACATTAAGAAAAAAGAATCATTATATCATTCTGCCCTGTGTATTTTGCCTCGCATACTGGCCACGACTGACTAAAAAAGAATTATGAAATCCATTCCAAAACCATCACAAGGAATGTGTGCCTGACGGGCAGCCCCTTAAAGCCAAAAACTAACTATCTACATGTGAAATAACACAACTCAATCAACTTATCTATATCACTAGCTCAACCCAAGATATCAAAACCTTTGCAAGCATTAAACCTAAGCATTCATGTGCACGGACCGAAATATCCTTCCAAATAGGGACAAATGTAGATCATTCCACAGTCAACACGTTGCAAAAATTGTTATAAGTAGTAGTCCCTCCTCCTTCCACTATAAACACAATCTCTTTTGAATTCATGAAGTTAGTACTTATATCAGGTCGGCGAACACTCAGAAAAACAAGAGGAATTAAATCACTGGCATTGTTTAACTGATCTGTCCTTCAACATAACCCCCAAATTAGATGTTAAAAGAACATTCATTTTGATTAAACAATTGAACTCTCCCCGAAGGACCCTCGACTGTCGGGCGTCCCTGTTCATGTATGCTACAATCAGTTGAACAAACCGTGGTCAATCTACCTTCGCCACCGGCGTGTTGACCGGCCACACTAACGCATTGCAGCCTTGATGCCAGATTGCTTAAGTTCACCCGATATTTGATATTACGTCTATGTACTAATGTAACATAGACATAAACAAATAATAGACATAGAAGACAAAAAAAGTGTAGAAAGCATTGCTGGCCGCAATCAACAACGAAAGAACACCCACAGTTGCCTCCCACATTTCTTTGGGGCCCTTGAAATGTCCAAATAAGCGTAGATTTATTGTATTGAAAACACAAAAGTTCTGTATTTGTTCAAAGGAGATGTTTCTACTTAAAACTCCATACTCGCAACAGGCCCAATTAAATCCTGCCTGTACTGAATTAATGTTATCCCAAAGGGATCTTAGACATAGACCCTCAAAAGCAGACAGATGAGAAAATGGAAACACACACCGGATTAGGCATAGAAGGGGAGAGAATGAACAATACAGTGAACGTGCATGATGGTTAGCCGTATGTGAAAAAGTAGTATCATATTATCTAGAGGGAAAGGTTACAAAAAATATCAAATTTGTATATTCACTGCAAAATATCAGAAAAATAATCATGACAAACATTAAAAAAGGGTATATGGCGCCATATCTGTGACCCTATAAATCTCACCAAATAGCAACCAATAACTGAATGTCATATTAGCAGAGAAGTATAACACAGAAAAAGAAACACTAATTCCTATATTACATATCTCTATCACTTACTAATTACAACACCCATTTGCATCTTGGGTATGCCTGTTGATGGGCCCTATAACACCTTCTACACATCATACATCCTTATTAGAAGTTATTGCTGGGACCGGTATACCACATAACAGATGGAAACAATAGAACATAATTGTTATTTACAGACAGAGGCATGTGTACAGTCATAGCAGTATAGATACATAATTTTCTTTCCAGAAAGAGGCGCAAACCGAATGGTTATTACATAATGATTACATTATGTATACATTACATTCCCACATCTCATGTCAAAACATCAAATTTAGGCAATGTATGTTGATTATAGTATCTATCACAATATACTTTTCCATTTCTAATCAAAGTATATGACAATGGAAGGCTGTATGCTGTGAATTCGGCAACTCCTGTGACTTCTACTGCTTGCGTTGAGACTTATCTCTTGACGTTGATGAAGAATGGCGTCCATGAGAATGACTCCTTGAACCGGACTGCAAACAGATGCAATACAAGAAGGAGACCTAGGTCAACAGGAAGACAGGGATGGCTTCGACATCCGCGCCACCAGAAGCTTCCTATGAGCTTTTGGTCAAAGTTGACAACAGAATTCACAGTCTTCAGTCTCATGGTGCTCGCCCAGGCACTGCATAAAAATTGAGTGGGGGTCCATAGCTGACATTTTTCATCCACAGGACCAACAGGGTTTGAACTCTGAAGACATCAATAGGAAAAAGCATATTGTTCCAATGATGAAATCGAAATAGGCAGCAAATGGCCTGATTAACTGTTACTAGATCCACATTGCAAACGCAGAAAAGAAGGAACTGACCTCGGCGTAGGGGTTGTATGGACTATGCTGAAGTCACATCTGGTGGATGACCTTGATACAGAGTTGCGCAAAGCCCTTTTCTGATGCGCAGACATGCTATGGAAAAAAAAGTTTCCAGGACCAGGCTCGTGCCTGGGGAGGATTCTAAAGTAAGGAATCTGGCTGAGATGTCTCTATCAGATGCCAAATTTACATTTTTCTATCTTGATTGTGAGGTGTATTCATTTCATTTGCTCTGAATATTTCTTAGTCTGTCCTCATCTTGAAACTCATCCTTTCCATACATATCATCCTGATACACGCCATCTATATCACATAGAATTTTCTCCATTGTGGGCTGAAAGAATAAGGCTTCTGCAACTAGTCTAAATGGTAGCCTTACATACCTGAATGATCCAAACAGTATAATAAATGCTGTGATATTTTCTTATGACTCTTCCAATTCGATCTGATGATAGGCCGAGGAAGGTCTATGGTTGTAAATACCGTCGCTCCACCCAACTTCATCAACAAATCAAAATTGTTTGGTAGTGGATATCTATCAACTATAACACATTTGTTCAGCTTATGGGGATCCACACACAATCTTGCACTTCCATTGGACTTCATAGCTATCACAACCGGCACTAACCATTTAGCACCTTCTACTTCCTCAATTATACCCTGACTCTTAAGACTTTCTAGCTCAGCATGCATCTCTTGTCTTATTGTCATGGGGACATTGCAAACTTTGCTGCAAAATGGTTGTGCCTCAGGTACCAGCTGAATCTTATGGGTGTAACCTTTCATGCAACTTAACTAGTCTCTAAAGATTAGTGGAAATTCACTCTTTAAATTACCCTGAAAATTAGAACCAGTGTTTATCCCATCTTCAACTATGCTCACACTATGAGTCTTTTTCAAAATGATGGGCGGAGAACTATTAGGATCCAGCATCAACTCCTACTTTTTTTTTGATGCAACCAACTTATTATGCTGTCAACTTTCTTTGAAACATATACTTTTCCAGAAGTGTATTATTATTCAAATTCAATTAGAGCTACAGAACATCCATGCATTTCAATGGGCTCCCCGCCGTACATACAAGGTCTGATTTTAATAACCTTACCTTCCCTTTAAGTTTGTTTTCATAGAATTTACTTGCAACAGTTGTAACTTTCGCTCCAGAGTCCTACCATATTGTTATCTTTCCCTTGAATTCAATATAATCTAAAGGATCTGCATCGTTTTTGTTTTCAACTTGTAAAATTATTTGGTTACATTCTAGATAAGGGTTTTCTCCATCCTCATCATCACTTACATCCACCTCATATACTTTTTATTTGACTTTTCTCATTCTACAGGCAGAGGCAAAATGGCTCTTTTAAAAAAAAGAAATACAATCAAACCCCTTTAAATACAGGACAAGTCTTGTAATTAGCAAAATGACCTTCCTTATCACACCTAAGACATTTCTTTGCTGTCTTTGACTGTTTGTCCGTCTTCCAAGTAAGCCTTTGTTCCTTCTTTTTTCTTTCTTCTTTGACAACATGTATCTCTTTATATGTATCTCTCTTCACCACCTCTACAAATTTAATGGAATGTTCAATCTTCTTGCCTACTGATAAGACATCATCTAAGGTAGGTTCATTTGGCAACAAAAGTTCATCATGTACCTTCTCAATATTACTACCCAACATAAATTGGTCTCTTTCATCAAGAAGGTTACCAAATTTACATGAGGATGCTAAATGCCTAAAATCAGTCACATAGTTCTCTATGGATGCTCCCTCATTTTGTACTCTTTTTCCAAAGTAATATCATTCAAGAATGGTGCTTGCTTTTGGTAAATAATCTAGGCCTAACTTCCTTATGCATGTCTTGTATTCATTGCGATCAACACGTTCACTGTCTGGGATGTCAGGAAGATGATCAATTATTTCCTGACCTTCAGCTCCAAGACAGTGATGTAAGAGGCCTGTTCTTGTTTCTGTTCTCAGTGAAATATCACAAACCTTGGAATATCTTTCAAATACTTTTTTCCACTTTCACTACGTAATGGGTGGGTCACCAGGTCTTGCCAAGAAAAAGGAAGGTGCTATGAAATTTTGCTTGTTGTTAATAATAATTTAAAAAAAATTAAGTAGCAGTATCCACAAATATGTTACAAACATATTTTAGGGTGAGGCCGATCACAAATAAATCAAATAAATGTGCCTGCAAATGTAAATGTGTCACAAAGGTGTGTCTGTCACCGAGAGAGAATCAAATATGTTGTCAGACTCCAAAGGAGTGCCTGTTGCAGAGTCAAAATTCAAGGGCATGCCTGTCGCTGAGTAAATAATAAACAGAATGTTACATTTTGAAGGAATGTCTGTCACCTAGCAAAAATATCTGAGAAAGTCGTATTTAAATTGAAGTAAATGGTAATAGTCTCAATCAGGTAATATGGCCACAACAGCGACTTCTGGCATTGTCCTGTGTGGGTTTCTTTAGGCAATGAGGCTTGAGGTAACGTGAAGTAACACGCATACCTTCCTCTCAACCATGCAGCGCTATGGCAGACAGACGCGAGCTCCCTCCAATGTCTCTATCCAGGTGGTGCTGCAAGTGGCAGACACAAGCTTCTATATCTGAGCGGTGCTGTGAAGAGGAGGAGCAAGCTCTTTGTAATGACTCTACCCATGCGGCACTATGAGAGGTAGATGCGAGCTCCCTAGTGGCGTATATTCAAATTACAGTAACGCCCAGATGTGCCTTTGGGATCTTTGCTCCGTTCCCCTTAAGTAAGTCTGTTGCATGACTTGTAATTTTGTAAACGTGTGGCGCAGAGCAAATTAAATGATCTTAATAGTTCAAGTAAAGTCAAGGGTGATAGTTATACATACCACCACTTCCACTTGTAATGAAAATGTTAGTTCAGGAGTCTGAAAATGTTTGTCAAAATATGACGATATTGAGGTGCTTCTTCTAATAAGTCTCTCCTTTGTTATTTTTCCCTTTGTGGCAGTTTTGAAATGCAAATCCTCCATGAATAAAAGCTGAGTGGATCAGTAACTTGAAGCAGACGCTTTAACTGAAATGACAGTTACAGGAGAGAAAAACATCAGGAGAGAAAAACATCTCCGCCATCCATCTTAGCTAAGGTCTAGGTCATAATCTTCATTACAACACTGTCAGTCCACTAGCAATGACATCATAAGTTCTACATTGCGTAGTACTCCTTTTATATTACCACGTCACATTACCGAAAAGAATATGCAAAGTATATGTCATAGCCTAATAGAGAACATTGACTACCAAATGTGGACTGAATAAGAAATATGAGATTCTAACTAGGGAGACAACTAACATGTACCATATGTGTTAGGAGAGATTTTGCGGGGGAGGGTGGAGGTTGTGTAAGGTCATGTAGAGCCGCAGCTTGACCACCAGTTTTTGTCATGGGGAGGTAACGCCCATGAGATAGCCTGGCATCCCAATTTGGTGCTACAGTGCTGCACACAAAGGTAACCTAAACACTATTGCATCAGGGGCCTTTGGGGAGACGAGGGCACCGGGGGAGTTGCACCTTTGGTAAGGTTGTTGGGGGACTAGAAGCATCACATGAGAGGGTGGCCGCCGATGATGCAGATGTGGAACGGTAGCCCACCAAGAGCACCTGAGTGTGTAGCTGAACAGTTATTTAAGGCGGCATGACTTCTTCCCTCAGCGGCTCCACCAATCTCGGCCAAAGTCCACCCTAATAGTCTGTAATCATGTACTTACAGAAACCTCGGTTTTCTTCTCTGTGGAGAAGCTTGCCTTCCTCTAGCGCCCACTGTTTGGTTGTTGAGTGTCATGTCGGAAAAGCAGGGGTGGCAGTTGTCTTCCAGATAGCAACTGCTCTTTTTGCCAGCAGCAACGCTAAATCCAAGAACCGCTTGGTTCTTCCCACGTGAGCTGGAGGTCTAAGCCCATTCAAGTTATTAGGTCTTGTATTACTGGAGCCCTCAAACTAGCCAGGACCCTTCAGTCCCAGAGCATATGATGACAGCTCGCTGGGGTCCAGTGACAATGGGGGGCAAGAGGCTGCAGCGCCGAGGACAATCCGATGAAGCTGGGCTGGGTAAAGGTAGGCCCGATGAAAAATAAAAAATTGAACAATTGAAAATGGGCATTGCGAGACACCGTGCATGGGTATTCCAAGGCTCTGGCTTACTCTTTGTCAAGTAGTACTTGTTGGAAATCTGTCTCCTATGTCTGTTGGGCGAGTCCAAAGAGACCCGTTTGTGGAAGTGATGCGTTCGAGAAAGCCAGGTCATGCAGTGTTGGCTTATTGCCATACACAGCGTAAGAGCTGGTTGATGAACAGCTTTTGGGCTCCTCACCAATCTTCTAAACAGTTTAGAGGGTGTGAAGGAGTGATCTATACGTACATCATGAATTGCCCACTGTGTAAAAAGTGGTTGTCTACAAGGTCCTCCAAGGATTGGAGGCAGGCTTTCGCAAATAAATCCCCCACTGTATCTAGACATGAGGCAACCCAAGGAGCCAGCATCCAGAACGCAGTTAGGTAGCGGAAGCTCCAGTAGCAATATATCTGAGGCATATGGATTAGCTATAGTTATCCGAGTCTTGGATTGATGGTGGGAACTTTTTCCAAAAGGCCACCTGGGTCCGAAGTGTTGAAACCGCTCCTGTAAAATACCATCTCAGATATCCTCCTTGTTATGGAAAATGATAATTATGAGATAGCGGATCATGGTTTCTTCCAATCACAGACAATCAGTGCCCAAGAAGAAGTCAAGAAGGGGGTAGGGGTAGTGTATCTCGGCATAGCAGAAAGAGACAGAACTTGCCCTTTTTGAACCTGAGTCCCTAGGCCCGCCTGAGGTGCTCAAGGGTCTGGGCTATCGGATCCAACTCCTCTCAGGCGTTCCGAGTATACAGCAGGATGTCTTCTGCATAAAGGGGAATTGCAAGAATGCCATCCTGGAGGGGGATCCCCACTCCCAGACCTCTCTCCTTATTCTGACTGCGAGAGGTTCAATGGGTAAGACGAACAACAGAAGAGAGTGAGGGCACCCCTGTTGGGTACCTCTACGAACTGCAATTGGGTTTGAGGTAAGTCCCTCCATCCTGATCTGTGTCACTGATGTACCCCATGGAGGAATCTGTAGACAAAGCCCAGGACCCAGAGCGTGTCAAAGAGGAAGGCCTAGTCCAGTGTATCAAACACCTTCACATTGTCAAGGATTACTGCCCCCGAGAAGGGCCAGTGCCCCACAGCTGAACCTATCAACCGAAAAAGGCCCAGAATATTGAGATATGTTGACCGTGTTGGTAAACGGACAGAATCCCTAGTAAAACAGGAAAGTCTTCTGGTTCCCCCAAAATTGAGGGTTCTTATACATTGGTTTCACATATGAAATTATGGAAACTGCAAAATTAATATGGTTTGAGCAAATGTATTATTTCTCCAGAAAATCAGAGTACAAGCAACATAATCGTCATATTGCCATAAACCATGAATAATTATTCTGCCTTCTCAATGCTAATGTCGTCAGAAGATACTAGAACAAACCAGATACTTGAACAATGGGGTGTTATATGAATAAGTGGAGCACAGTGAACAAACGGAAGAACCTGGGGATTAAAATTGCAAGTTGTGACTGCAGTAGAGAAAGTTAATTGAGAAAAGCATAATCAGTGACAGTGGAAAAAAAGAAGTACATCTCAGCCTGACTATGTGCTCTAGAAAATGCGAGGAGAGACGTGGGCAGAGAGGAAGACATGAGTGACAAGGGTGAATTCCATCTCATACAAAAAGACGGCCATACCTAAATTGAGGACTAGTTAACAAACATCATAAAAACGCACTTCTGCTCATCTTAGAGAACTAGTTTCAAAAGAAACATCCTATTTCATTGATTCATCTGTAACTGAGTACGAAAATACATTTTGCATGTCATTAATGATGCACAAAACTAAAAAAGCATAACGATATTTCACAAACTCATGATGTATATAAGCAAGTCATATTTGGAAAGCACATGGGGCCGGTGGGGAGAAAGTATGAGGCTGGAGGTTAAGGGGTGAGGGGCAATGTCCTAGGCCAATCCTCGAGTACCCATACTTGTGTGTAGATACCTTTCGCGCTCAAAGCAGGCATACCTCTTTAAACATGCGTATTCTGTGAAGTTTCAAAAGCTGCTCACTGGAGATTGAGGTCTACGTAGGTTCGTTATTAATTCAATGCGGGCCTCCTGGAAGCTACACTTTCTTATCATAAAAGGTTTCTAATCACATTGTCACGGTTAACTACCTATGTGACTGCCTCTCTGGGAGAGACTTCAAAATTCAGGTATGAAGAAGACATTACACTTTTAAAAAAAAACTAAACTACTTGCTACTCTCCACTGTTAAGAAAATAATCTAAGTTTGCTCTTTTTAGCGCAAGTTTTTATTGTTAATAAATAATGCATCATTCTCTCCTCAAAGGCGCATCACTCCCCTCATGATGGGAAGGGCATTTGGCCTGGAAAAAAAACCCAGGCTACCATTGTATCACTATTTCTCATACTGGACCATTTATGTGACTGTGAACAAGCACGACAGTTATTTTTTTTATTTTTGAAAATCGGTGAAGCATTCAAAACGGTAAGTGGATAAACTGTCAATAGCTCAGACACGCTCTCTCGCGTGTTAGCGAGAATGTAGATGATAGTCAGGTGTGAGAGCGTTTAATAAACTAGGAAGTCGCCTTTAACTTGTACGCAAAAGCTTACATCAGAGGAATTCAAACTTTTATTTTCTCGGAGCCCCCCCAAAGCAAAATGTGCATTCGGCCCCCTCTCTCAAAACTTTATGTCAACGGTTGGGGGGCAGGAGAGGAGAACACCGAGCACAGTGGCAGCACTTATCTAATAATTTTATGGATAGTTTTCCTGCAGGTCATCATCCATTATAAATGTGAGATTTATAATACAGCAAATGTATCAAACAAAACCAGACAGACTGAAAACCCGTGCTCTCCATAATCTGGGTGTTCGGAGCCCCCTCACACTCTTGAGCCCCTCTCGAAGCGCACCTACTGCACTTGCACTAATGATCGCTGCGGCCCTGAACTCCAGTCTATCTCCTCTGAATCTTGAAACTGGGTCTCTCGTCCTTTTTTTTTCTTTTTGAGTTTTATATAGCACAGACTGAGCATTGGAACACATTACACGAGTACCAATTACATCATTACACAAGATCAGATTCATTTTATTTTTAAAGCACAAGGAGATTGAGTAATTTGTTCAGAATCGCAGAAAGCTGAACTGTTGCTGGGACTTAAACCCGGTTCTCCAATCCGAAAATCTCGCCATTAGACAATATTACCTTCCTTTAAAAAAAAAATCTTAAAAAAAATCTCCCACATGATGCAACCCCTTTTGTAGAGAAGGTGCCCTTTGACCTAATTCTAAGAAAGGAAATAAATCCCATAGCCCTTTTTTTTTTTTTTTTTTTTTAGAGAAAGTAAGTCGCAATTGTGATCCAGTGGGACTCTCGGACCCCTGGATCCCAGTAGGACTCTCGGACCCCTTGAGCCCAGTAGGACTCTCGGATCCCTGGATCCCAGTAGGACTCTCGGACCCCTTGAGCCCAGTGCAGCTGCCTCTGCTTCGCGAAGGATTGCTACTGCATTTCAAAGTGTGCTGTTCCTTCTGCCCTCTCAAGAACAGGAGCTCCCATCTTGCCATATCCCTCTCGTTGCCATCTCTCAGACGCCCAAACTAAGGAGTCTCCTCTGCTTCAATTTTCCCCTCTTACTTCCCACTGCTCCTAGGCCCAAAGCAACAATGGGAAAGCAAGTGTGCACTGGCTCCTCATGCAAGCAAGGAAGGGTAACAGACAAAGTTGGGGTTTTGTCAGGGCCACTGGAATTATGAAATTCTGCGGCTACTGTATTTCCTGCATAATTATATATTCGCCAAATTTGCCGCATAAACCACCATCTGTTGCATAATCTGTAATTTTACCAAACAATTTTTTTTTTAGCTCAAACAGATCATAAATTACTAAAAACGTGCTGCGCGCAGTAAACAGATCTTTGCAAAGGCTGACTGGTCACCTTTCTGCTGATTGTTGATGTTAAACCTGTACTATTGAGGTGCAAACTGTGGCTAGACAGTGTAAAAATGAGAAAATAATGAAGTAATACTATCGGAATACTATCACAAAATGTGACACATTATGCCACATAATTTGCCTTTCTGTGTCACGTAATTTGGTCAACCATGCCAAATGATTTGTTACTCCCCTGCCGCATATTTCTAGTGGCCCTGAGTTTAGTTGGTCCCTCACTCTTCTCGATCTTGTGCAATTGATTAAGCACCAAATAGAAAGGCGGCTTGGAAGCTAGTATAGGCTTTAACTTGGAGCTCCACCATGATGCTGATTTATTTTTCTTGTGAGATAATATAAGGGTGTTACCAGTTCAGTTCTGTAGTGCATACTTTTAATAGACATTCATAAAAATGGTTCTAGGTAAAGTTTGATTATTTATAACTAAAATATATGGATATAATGTGATTTACATATGTACAGTGCGTTTTGCCACAGACTGGGACCCCGTAGCTTTATAAAGTGTACAAGTCCATATTATCCACTGGACAACCAACCAGGATTCAATTTTATGACTCTCTAGTCACGCACAGGCATCTGCGCTGATCACATTAGCTAATTGAGGCTTCGTAATGTACAATACCACATTTTCCTCCAATTAGTTTCACTTGCATTTATTTTTCATTTAAGGTGTGTGCATGCTTCTTTTTATATCCAGTTACCCAACCACGAAAATATAAAATAGTTACTAAATTTTTTGTTCATGTTAGCCACATCTTTGATTCCCCCCGCCCCACACACTGACTGGGTCACCTGGGCACTCAGGATAACATCGCCACATTTTGTATCCACTTTTCCACTTCATATAAATAAAGACAGCCCTAAAACAGCCAAACAAACAAGGTTGCACTTCCAGGCCATCTACATTTAATGGTCCTTGCAGAGGAACCTGCATCCCCCAGGGAATGCAGTCACTAACCCCCATGAAGGTGTACCCAGCACTTTGAAGACCTCTGGCTTATCTGAATTCCATCTGTAATAGTCCCATGTTTGCATGCCACCTTCACTGTGAGAGAAGGTGCTTTAATAAAACGCAGAAGAAATGGTCAATTGGGCTGGTGAATCATCTTTCCAACCAGTCTTACTGCATCATAAAGTGTCCTCTCTTCTGACCAGATCACTGTTTCTGCAACATCAAGGGTTTGAATCCTAAAGCAACAGTATTCACTGCAACATCACAGAATCAGGGACAGTAGGATTTTGCCCTAGTAATTTATTTATCTACACTAAATATTTCTGCAAGTATGGCAGAATAATAAAGTGGACGATCCGTGGGTGTTCAAGGATGCAGGCACCTTCAAAAAAATAAACTTACTTTTTTCCTGAAGCAGTCTCTTGCCACCTCACTCCTCTGCTCTTCTGATTGTGTCCCAGCAGTCCCTGGGACACCATCACAGGCTCCCCAGGAAATCCTGGTGCTGATCTCATGCTTGAATTAATCAGGTCAGGAGTGGACTGAGTGGCTTGGTCTGCCGCTCAGACAGTACACTGGGGCCTGTGAAGTTTCTCCAATCCGGCTGTGTAACACAGCCGGGTTGGAGAAACCTAAGTGCGCATGTGTGTTTGGCCAGCCTAAGGTGGCTGTCCAAACACACATGCACACTTAAGTGCACTCTACTTTTCCTCCCCCCTACCTTGGCCCAGCCCAGCCCAGCCCCGCCCCTCACTGCACATGCTGCTGGCTAAGCCAGGAGCTGAAAAATAAAACAATAGTAAAATATAGTTTTATTTTTCAGCTGCTGGCTTAGCCGGGGGGATACGCTCCTTCACCATTGCTAAGGATCTACCCCTGCTGGCCTCAGATGTGGCAAAATCAGTGCCAGGAGCACAATGGCAGCTTGTCCATATGGACATCATTTGGGGATCCACACTTTTTTCTCTCAACATTTTTATTACACTAATAGCGAATAATGTTTCATTATTCACTGTCAACGTAATAGAAAATAGAGTACAGTTATCTGGAATACAGCCTTTCCTGGCAGCTGAGGTAAGAAAAAAAAAAAAAAAAGTGCTTTTAAAGGTATGTTGTGTGTGCTTGCAGGTGAGTGTGTGTTTATGTGAGATTATTGGTCTGAGTGTAAATCTGTGTATGTATAAGAATGCATGAGTGTGAAATTGAAGGTCAAAGGGCGTGAGATGTCACTTCCGCTACTCCAAGCATTTTATTGAACTGATGTTTATGTTTTTGTGAAGGAGAGGAGTAAATCAATTTCCAGGGTACGAATGGGAAGAACACCCTCAAACCTAGAGAGGTTACAGGTGAAGTGGTCTCACTACAGGAAAATATATTCTGTGATGAAGCCAAACAGTAAGTAAATCATTGCCTGAGTGTAATATTTACACCTGCAGAAATGTGGACTTGTTTTAATTCCTTGTACAGAAATGCTTAGGAATTTGAGTACTTTTGGGAATCTGTAACTGCCACAGATTTAACAATTACTTCTGATTTTTTTGGTGAGTTCTAGGAATGGTTGGAGTTTTTTTCCAGAAGCATCTAAACATAGAGGAAAGCATCCTTCTTGGCATGGTTAGCCCCCACTTTCTGCCTGGCATCAGATGTGATTTTGACTGAAAGTGTACTGAGTTTCTGCTAACCAAATCCCCAGTGTCCGATCTCTTCACCTAAAATGGTACAGTTGTTTCTCTCACAATTAGCACTATTTTTGGCAGTCCCTAGTAGTTGGCACCCCTGGTACCTAGGGCCCTGGGGTACTAAAGATGATTCCTAAAGTCTGCAGCACAAATTGTGCCACACTCCGGGGCCTCGCACCAAACACACAGTGCTGCCATCGCAGGCTGCGTATCTTGGTGCAGACAAAAGTGAAAACACGATCTGTCACACATCCCCGTGTGCCAGGTCCCCAGCATTGCATGTAATATTTGGAAGTAACCGCTACATAAGGCCTAGAGTCCAAAGGCAGGGTGCATTATATCATATGTGAGGACATATCAGCATAACCAGATATGCCCCTACTATGTCTTTGTCGAATCTTAGACATAGTAAGTGAACAGGGAAGCCATTTTGTGTAACTGTGCTGGACACTGGTCATTACAAGTTCCCCAGCTACATGATGGCTTCACTGAAACTAGGGATGTTTGGTATCAAACATCTTGTGTTAATAAACCCCCATTGAATCCAGTGATGGATTAATTCATACACGCACTCAGAGGGCATATTAGAGGTGCCCCCTGAAAACCTACCCTACTGCTGTTGTGTTGACTGACTGGTCTAAAGCAGTACAGCCGCCCTAGACAGGTTCTCTTGCCCAACAGGGTTGTTCTCTGAGGACACTAAAGGGCTATCTCTCTGCTCTATCAGCCTTTCTGTGACTGCCTAATCAACCATCTCTTTTCAAGTCCCCTATTTTAAATAGGTTTCTTAAAGGGCTTGCAAACATGTTTCCCCCACGCCCTTTGTCATGCCTCAGTGGGATCGCAATTTAGTTCTCACATAGCTCATGTTCGCCTCCTTCGAACATTTGTCCAATTGTCCCCCCCGGCTGCTCACCATTGAGACAGCCTTCTTAGTGACAATAACATCTGCCCAGAGGGTGAGTGAGATACAGGCATTATCACCTAAGCCGCCATATCTCACAATGTTTCCAGAAAAGGCTGTGCTTCGCACCCATGCCTATTACCTTCCTAAGGGGGTGATGCCATTCCATCTGGGTCAAACTGTCACCTTGCCAACCCTTTTTACTCCCCCACAACCCCACAAGAGGAGCGATTCCACCGGCTGGTCCCAAAAAGAGTGTTGTTGTTCTACCTTGACCACACAAAAGAGTTCTGGGTGGACGGCCAACTCTTTGTGGGGTATGTGAGAGCAAGGAAGGGACAAGCAGTACAGAAGCGAACCATTTCGCAATGGGTTGTTCTCTGTATTAAGACCTGCCCGCCCAACTAAAAAGCAGCCTCCCGAGGGCTTGCCGGGCCATTCCACCTGGGGAAAAGCTGCGATCATGGTGTAAGCACGTGGAGTCCCAGTCCTAAGCATCTGCCAAGCAGCAAAGTGGGCATCAGTGGACACATTTGCCAAACACTACTGTCAGGTCCGAAGGAACTGGCATTTCACCTGTTCGGTCCTACAGTAGTAGTAGATTTTTATTCTGAAATATTGTCCACAACCCACCGCCAGGAGGGTGTGGCTTGGGTATCTAATCAAAGGTACGGAATCTGCAGCTAGAAGTCTCTATCAGATTAACAAGTTACTTACCTTTCAAAATGCATTATCTGGTAGAGACCCTAGTTGCAGATTCCTTACACCCACTCATGCCTCCCCGCTCTGCGGACTGGCTACTAGGGTTAGGGTGATCCCTTTTTCAGGGCCCTAGTTTTGACACACATTGCGTCAGTTCTTGTTATGGCTCTGCGCTTCTGGCATGGAAAGTTATGATAAAAGTAACAGACGTCCGCGTGCCTGGTGGCACCTACATAAGTGACTGCAATGTCACATCCGGCGCCTACAATGCCACAGGGAGCCGAATGGAGCCACCCAACGGTGCACAGAAGAGGTATTGCTCAGCAAAGGTTTCCAGATCCAGTCTGATGCCTGGGAAAATCAAAGGTAAGGAATCTGCAGCTAGAAGCCCCTGTAAAATATATATATAAAAAGAAGATTTAATTTCCTAAATTTGTCCTGGATTTATTCTTTGAGTGTGTATCTCATTTGTTGCCTCTGTGAGTACAACAAATGCTTAGCACTACCCTCTGATAAGCCTAACTGCTTACACAGACACTACCACAAACTAGATCGTTAGTATTGTACAAGTTACTTACCTGTGGTAAAAATATATCTGGTAGAGACATATTCTAGTTGCAGATTCCTTAACTTAGAATTTTACCCCAGGCGTCAGACTGGCTATGGAGATTTTTTTTCTTCAAGCAGTACCCTTGCGCGTCGATAGGTGCTGTTGGTCGCCTCCGCGGGCGTCGTCGTGATCACCGTGATGACATAGGGAGTAGTACATACATGGAGCCTCAGCGCAGTGACATCAGTTTCTTTTCACAACGTTCCATGCCAAAGCGCAGAGCCACGAAGAACACTAAAATTGGTGCACCAGAGCTAAGGCCCTTAATGGGGAAGCCCGGTCCCTAGAAGTCAGTTCACAAGCGAGGAGGAAGGGTGAGTCGGTAAGGAATCTGTAATATGTCTCTATCAGATATATATCGTTACCGAAGGTAAGTACTTGTACATCTGTTAGAGACTTCTAGTTGCAGATTCCTTACCTTAGAATAGATACCCAAGCAATGCCATCCTCAGAGGTGGGCTGCGAACCAAAATCATACTAGAAAGTCCTGCAGGACCGAACAACTAAAGCAGCCGTCCCTATGGACCTGACTTTCCAGGCAGTAATGTTTAGTAAATGTGTGCAGGGATACCCACGTGGCTGCCTGGCAGATATCCAGGGCAAGAACTCCACGTGCTAACGCAGTGGAAGCAGCAGTTGCTCTGGTGGAATGAGCATGCAGGCCCTCAGGGGGTTGCTTCTTACCCAAAGCGTAGCACATCTTGATGCAAAGAAATACCAATCGAGAAATGGTACGTTTTTGCACTGCCTTCCTTTTCTTCACACCCACATATCCAATAGAGTTGATCGTCCACCCGGAAATCTTTAGAACGATTGAGATAGAATGTCAATGCTCTTTTTGGATCCAGACGGTGGAGTCTTTCCTCCGCATGAAAAGTATATATAAGGAAAGAATCAACAAAAGACCCTTAGAAAGGAGAAGAGAGGGGATAAACAGATTTGTTGGTATACTATGCCACTAATTTATACTAATGACAGGCATATACCGTTTTGGTGGAGGAGTGCCTGGCTGCCAAGATAACATCACAGACTTCGGGTGGAAGGTCAAAAGCCATCAATTGCCGCTGCTTAATCTCCATGCATGAAGGCAGAGATTAGACAGTTTCGGGTGGAGAACCGTCCGCTGCTGCTGCGACAGAAGATCCTCCCAAAGAGGCAGTGAGAGTAGAGGAGTGGTGGTCATAGATAGTTCTAGATACCATACTCTCCGTGTCCAGTCCACAGCCACCGAGATGACTGGGGCCCAGTCATTCCTGATCTTCTTGAGAACTCTGGGCAGATGTGGTATAGACGGAAAGGTGTAAAGGAGGCCGGAGTTCCACTCGAGGCAAAAAGCATCTTAGAGCGGATCCCGCCTTGGAATCTCCAACGTGCAAAACAGCTGACATTGCGCATTCCCTGTGGAGACGAACAGATCTAACCAAGGCTCTCGCCACTGCTGAAAGAGACCTTGAGCCACCTCCGGATGGAGTCACCATTCGTGACCTGCTATGCATCAATGGCTGAGTTTGTCTGCTCTGGCTTTCAGAGAGCCTGCCAGATGTTGAACCACCAGAGTAATTCCTGATGAGCCAGCCATGTCCAGAGGCACAGTGCCTCCTGACAAAGGGTCCAAGACCCTACACCACCCTGTTTGTTGCAGTACCACATGGCGGTAGTGTTGTCCGTGAACACTTGCACTACTTACCTTTTGAGGGAAGAAATACTTTCAACGCAAGCCTGATCACCCGGAACTCCTGAAGATTGATATGGAGCCCAGAGGCCTCTGATTTTCGCCTCTCCCATGCGGCCGCCCCATCCAAGAAGTGACGCGTCTGTCACTAACGATAGATATGGGTAGGGAATGGAAAGGGATCTGCTGTTTACCCAATGCGGATTTGAAAGCCACAACTACAGGTCATTCGCAGTTCCCTCCGAGATCTGGACCATGTCGGAGAGATTTCCCTGATACTGTGGCCACTGGAACTTCAAGTCCCACTGCAGAGCCTGCATACGCCAGCTGTCATGTGTCACTAAAAGGATGCAGGAGGTCATGAGGCCCAGCAGCCTCAGAGTCAGTCTCACCGAAGCCCAAGATAGAGGCTGAAAGATCGGAATCATGTCCTGAACTCACTTTTCGGGAGGATAGGCCCAAAACTGCACTGTGTCCAGAACAGCTCTGATGAAAGGGAGCATCTGAGAGGGAGTCAGGTGTGACTTTGGCACGTTTATAGTGAACCCCAGTGTGTGCAGGAAGGTCGCCGTAGTTTGAAGGTGTGGGATGACTTTCTGGGGTGAGTCAGCCTTCAACAGCCAGTCGTCGATGTGTGGGAAGACTGAAACCCCCCAACCTGCGCAGATGAGCTGCAACCACCGCTATCACTTTCGTGAACACCCAAGGGACGCCGGTAAGGCCGAAGAGGAGCATTGTAAACTGAAAGTGCTCATGACCTACCACGAATCGTAGGTAACGCCTGTGGGCAGGCAGGATGGGAATATGGAAATAAGCATCCTCCAAGTCCAACGCTGCCATCCAGTCTCCTGGGTCCAAGGCAGACATGAGCCAGTGTGAGCATTTTAAATTTCTCCTTCTTTAGGAAGAGATTGAGGGCCCGAAGGTCTAGGTTAGGACGTAAGCCCTTGACTTTTTTGGGCAACAAACAGTAGCGGAAATAACCACAACTTACTTCTGGTGCAGGGACTCTCTCAATGGATCCCTTGGCCAAGAGAGCCACAGCTTCCTAGTGGAGAAGTGCCAAAGGATCCTATGGAATACGGCTTACTGATGGAGGCATGGCTGGTTGGGCAGATTCAAAGGGGAGGGAGTAGCGCCTTTGAACGATCTGCAAAACCCACCTGTCCGTAGTGATGGATTACCACTGAGGCAGGTGATGGCGAATCCTGCCGCCAACTGGACCGGAGTGAGGAGACGGACTAGGAGGGTTTGGAGGCTGCAGCAGGGGCAGGGGTGGACTGGGCAGACCTTTGGTTCCCTATCTCATGCCCATGTAGGATTCCACGTCCCCGGCCACACAGCGGTTGAACAGCATGGGTGGCACGGTGGCTGGAATAGGGACGCAACAGGGAGCCCCTTCCGTGGCCACAAAAGGGGCGGAAGGCAGACTGTTGGGGACGAGGGGCAGTGGAAAGGCCGAGGGACCGAGCTGTGCCAGGGAGTACTTGAACCTCTCCAAAGCTGAGTCCGCCTTGCCTCCAACGAGACAGGAGCAATCAAAGGGCATGTCCATAAGAGTCTGTTGGACATCCCCCGAAAAACCAGAAGTATGTAACCAGGTATGGCACCTCAAGGCCACCGTCATCGCAACTGATCTACCTAGAGAGTCGGTAGTGTCCAGCCCACATCTGATAGTGAACTTTGCCGTGTCTCTCCCACTGGTGACAGCTTGGGAGAGGATTGCACGGGCCTCCTCCGGTATCTGCAGCAGAACTTGCACGACCATATCGCACAGAGAGTAGGTATAGCGGCCCAAAAGGCATGCAGTGTTCACTGACCGCAGCGCGAGACTGGAGAAAGAAAACATCTTCTTCCCAAATTGTTGCAGCCTTTTTGATTCCCTATCTGGGGGGTGAGGAAGGGAATGCACCTGAGGATGAGGATGCCTGGATGACAATCCTCTCAGGCATGGGGTGTTGGGACAGGAATATAGGGTCTTTCGGGGTGGGCCAATGGCGGCGTGCAATAGTCCTGTTCACAGGAGCCCCTGTGTTGGGTCTGGAGCAAGTACCCAAATGGACATTCCTGAAGGCTTTATTGAATGGAAGAATAGGCTCAGATGTGGAAGCCCCTGGTTGAAGCACCTCCGTCAGGAGATTAGACCTGATCTGAACAGTAGGCAGCTCAAAGTCAAGGACTTCAGCCGCCCTACCGCCAATTCCCTGAATTCGTACCCATAAGAAAAAGGGTCAGAATCCAACGTGGGGTGAATAAGCCCCATCAAAGAAGGAGGCGGTGTCTACTCCTAAGATGGAGGCCTTGAACGTCTATGCTCCACCCGCGTCGTATCAGCCGAGCGACGGGGTGAAGTCAAAGGATGACGGGATCTCTTTGTCTTCTTCTTTTTACCTTGACCCGAAGACTTCGAAGAAGAAGAGTGGTGGTGGCTCCATGACCGGTCTCAAGTCCTTCCCCTCCAGCGAGACCGGGACCTATGCGGAGTCGAACGCCGTGCTGCCATAAGCTTGAGGGACCACTCCCTCAAGGCCTTCGGTGCATGGCACGGAACTCTGGGCACGACTACAGGTCGTGGTTGCGCTCCAGGCACCATAAAAAGACCCGATGCGGATCTGTCACTGACATCATGCGGTGACAGTCCTTGCACGGTTTGCACCTGGTCTTCGGGGACATCCCTCAACGCACCAAAAAACTCTCACCAAAAACTTGACAAAAGAGTCGAAGTCGGTCAAAATGTGACCAAGGGTAGCTCTCTCTGGATCAGCGCACTGCGCGGAAAGAAAAGAACTGACGTCACTGCACTGAGGCGGCATCTATGTACTACTCCCGACGCCATCACAGCGACCACGACGCCCAACGACACCTGCAGAGTCTACCGACACCACCTACCAACGCAGAAGGGTATTGCTCAAAGAAAAAATCTCCGGATCCAGTCTGACGCCCGGGGGAAAATGTGAAGGTAAGGAATCTGCAACTAGAAGTCTCTATCGGATATCTACTTTTGCCTCTGTCAACCAACTGGGAGTCCACTGGACACTCTGCACGGCGTACTTCATTTTCATGCACCATATAGAGAGCCAGGTTCCGACAAAACCTACATAGGCAAATGCCAGATTATCTCAGCAGCCTCTCTGTCAATTGAGCACAAAGTGTGGTTTTGTCTTCCAGGGTCATTTTATACATCCTACAGGGTCATTTTATAGAACAGTTTGTGATTGTGTCTTCCTGACTGACTACTGCTCTTGCATGGCCCCAGAATTTTGGGTCATGATAGACAGAGATTTGTAACCACTTGCACCATCACATGAGAGTATACTTGTAGGAAGTTGGCTCTCAAAGTGAGAGATAGTGTGCACAGAGTCCAAAGGTTCCCCTTAGAGGTTGATAGTGGCAAATTAGATAATTCTAATGCTCTATTTTGTGGTAGTGTGGTCGAGCAGTAGGCTTATCAGAGGGTAGTGTTAAGCATTTGTTGTACACACACAGGCAATAAATGAGGAACACACACTCAAAGACTTAACTCCAGGCCAATATTTTATATAAAGAAAAATATATTTTCTTTATTTTAGAACCACAAAATTCAAGATTTGAAGTAAATACATAAAATGCAAGGTACTCCACACAGGTAAGTAAGGAACTATGAATTAGAGCAGTAACATACACAGTATAGGTTAAAATGGCAATAAGCTATTTTAAAAGTAGACACAGTGCAAAAATCCTGGGGGAGGTAAGTAAAGCACTAACAAGTTCAGTTTCCTGGGCATAGGCAAGCCCACAGTTGGGGGTTCAAGGCAACCCCAAACTCACCGAACCAGCAACACAGGGGTCAGGTGCAGAGGTCAAAGGAGGGCCCAAAACACATAGGTGCCTCTGGAGAACAGGGGTGCTCCGGTTCCAGTCTGGGCACCTTAGGGGCAGTCCTGACTGGTGGGTGACTCCTCCTTGTTTTTCTCATTATCTCCTCCAGCCTTTCTGCCAAAAATGGGGGCAGTGGCCGGAGGGGCGGGCATCTCCACTACCTAGGATGCCAAGGGGTGCAGTAACAAAAGGTATGAGCCTATGAGGCTCACTGCCAGGTGTTACAGTTCCTGCAGGGGGAGGTGAGAAGCACCTCCACCCAGTACAGGCTTTGTTCCTGGCCACAGAGTGACAAAGGCACTCTCCTCATGTGGACAGAAACTCATCTTGTTGTCGCAGGCTGGCAGAAACTGGTCAGTCTAGCACTAGGATTCGGACTGGTATTCAGAGGGCATCTCTAAGATGCCCTCTGTGTGCATTTTACAATAAATTCAAGACTGGCATCAGTGTGCATTTATTGTGCTAAGAAGTTTGATACCAAACTTCCCAGATTTCAGTGTAGCTATTATGGAACTGTGGAGTTTGTGTTTCACAAACTCCCAGACCATATACTCTTTATGGCTACGCTGCACTTACAATGTCTAAGGTTTTGCTTAGACACTGTAGGGGCATAGTGCTCATGCACACATGCCCTCATCTGTGGTATAGTGCACCCTGCCTTAGGGCTGTAAGGCCAGCTAGAGGGGTGACTTACCCATGCCACAGGCAGTGTGAGGTGGGCATGGCACTCATAGGAGAGTTAGTCATTTTCTCCCCACCATCACACAGAAGCTGTGAGGCAGTGTGCATGTGCTGAGTGAGGGGTCCCCACGGTGGCATAAGACATGCTGCAGCCCTTGGAGACCTTCCCTGGCATCAGGGCCCTTGGTACCAGGGGTACCATTTACAAGGGACGTATCTGTGTGCCAGGGCTGTGCCAATTGTGGGAACAAAGGTACAGTTTAGGGAAAGAACACTGGTGCTGAGGCCTGGTTAGCAGGG
Source organism: Pleurodeles waltl (assembly GCF_031143425.1). Lineage (NCBI taxonomy): Eukaryota > Metazoa > Chordata > Amphibia > Caudata > Salamandridae > Pleurodeles > Pleurodeles waltl. The sequence goes on from NC_090439.1 coordinate 718,602,817, forward strand.
TCCCAGCACACTTTCAATCATAACTGGCATCAACAAAAGGCAAAATGTAAGGGGGTAATCATGCCAAGGAGGCATTTCCTTACAATACTCAAGCAGTCTTCAAAGCCATGGGTTCTTTTAGGGGGTTCTTCTCCATCTTTATTTCCTAATAGTTACTGAATGGCGTTTTTGGATTTGCCAAACATATTTTTTTCCATGTACCCATTGTACAAACCCTCATTTTCAAGGTGGGTCAGGAAGACTTTCAATTTGCCGTGCTTGCCTTTGGCCTCACCTCCGCCCCTAGGGTGTTCATTAAAAGGATGGTGGTGTTTGCTGCCCATCTTTAGAGATCAGGAGTTGCTATAATCCCGTTCCATGATGACAGGAGGTGAAGACAGGCTCCAATCAGTAGTGGATCATCTTCAGATCATGATGGAACTCCTAACGGCATGCAGATCCATCATAAATGAGACAAAGTCCCACCTTATTCCCTTATAGAGGCTTCCATTTATTGGGGAGATCCTGGACATAGTGGAGTTTAAGGCGTTTTCTTAGCCACTGCAAGTCCAGGGCATGTAAGCTATGCTCCTGACATTTCAGACTTGATCTTGGATTCTGGTGGGGGTGGCTCTGATGCTGCTTGGCTTCTTTGACTTGTGCATCCTACTTCTCAACTATGCCAGGTGACAAATGCAAGCCCAGCAGTGAAACTTGAAATTCCAGTGGCCCAGCATTAGAGCTGCCTTTCCTACGTCATCCAGGGGAGGTATCAATTTGCCCTGCAGAAAGCCACCCTCCCTTACCCACCCAGAGCTGACAGTGGTGACAGAAACATTGCTACTGGGTTATAGGTGGTGGGTTCGGGGCTGTGGAGATCAGAGCCCTATGGTATCCAGCAGAGTGAAAGCCTCACATCAAGCAACAGGAGCTATGGGCCTTTTGATTGGCCATGAAGGCTTTCATACCATCAAGTCAACGAAGGGGAGGATGTAGCAGGTTCACATGGGCAACACTATTGCCATGTGGTAGTGAAACAAGCAGGGTGGAGTGGATCCTGGGTCCTGTGCCAGAAAGCTCTGCAGTTCTGGAGGTGCCTGGGACATCTTCCTGATCACCAATCACCTTGCAGGGACTCTGAATGCCAGAGTGGAGAAACTGTGCAGAAGTCATCTGTCAGATTACCAATGGTTTCTATAGTCTGAGGTGGCACAGGGTGTATCTGATAACTAGGTAAAGAGCTGGATAGATCTTTTCACCACAGTTGAGAACGCAGTGTCAATCATGTTGCACACTGGAGTTTCTATAAGAGTGCTTGTTAGAAGATGCATTCTGGATGGAACGTGACAATGGACCTTTTACCACTACCTCTTGCCCTGAGTTCTAAAGGTCAAGAACAAAGAGCCTAATTAATCCTGACTGGGCCAGGAGAGTGTGTGACTAAGAACTTTTGAGCATGAGCAAATGTCCTCCGACCAGGCTATCACTTCAAGGAAACCTCCTACCTCAGCAGCACAGCAGGGTCCTTCATCCTAGCCTCCTCAACTTGCATCTCCATACATGCAGACTGAGCGGTGGCAATTAACTGCATTTAATTCACCTTCAGTGGTGGATGTCATCCTCGCCTAACGTTGTGTGGTGCTCAGCACACTGACCTCTTACAAGCAAAGCTGTAAGGGGTCCTTTTGTTTGTTTTGTCTTTAGCCCAGCTATGCCTTACAGTGGGCACTGTAAAAGGTTATCTGCCAGCACTTTTGGCATTTATGCATTTACCAGACCACCGTCTTGTTCAAATCATCAGTTGGGATGAAGTTCTCAAAAGGTTTGACACTCCTGTTTCCTCCCAAATCGTGTGTGATGCCCCAGTGGTACCTTATTGTGATGCCCCAGTGGTACCGTAACTTAGTCTTGACAATCCTTATGTGTAAGTCCTCCAGGTCTATGTATAGTTGCTCACTGTGTCTCCTTACTCTGAAAACTGTCTTCATCATTGTGATTACATCAGCTTATCACAAGAGAGAACTGCTGGCACTTTCAGTGCAACCAGTCTACACTCCCCTCTTTCCAAACAAACTGGTGGGGAGGAGTCTAATGACCTTTTTTGTCTAGGTTTGTCACTCCCTTTCACGTTGGGCAGTGTATCACTCAACCAGTGTTTTTTTCTCCCTTTGACCCCTCAAAAGAGGAAGAGAGGATTCATCAGCTGGACCTCAAAAGGTTTCTCTGTTTTTACACTGATTTTTATCAAAGACCACCGAGTCGAATCAATCTGTGCTTGCTGTGTTTTCTGGATCAAAGAAAGGTAAGGATGTGCAGAAGATGACTCTGTCAAGGTGGAGAGTCCTCTGTTACACATTGGCCAAGAATCATCCCCCAGAAGATCTGAGGCCCCATTCCACCAGGGCTCCGGCTGTGACGTGGGCATTGATGCATACGTTTGCTACGCACTACTTACTTGGCAACCAGTTTTGATGGGAATGACCCGTACCCTGCTCGGTTCTGCAAGATGTTTTGGTCTGAGTCCACTCCATAGACCATACACCTTTTGCAAGTTACTTTCTTTTGTTAATGCTCTTTCTGTAGAATAGTCTAACAGCTGATTCTTCACAACCCTCACACCTCTTCATTTGGTAGAGTCGTCTCTTTCTGACATTTAAAAAAATCCCAAATAATTGATCAGCATACTGTTAACAACACGTTTTATGATCCATGTTTGAAGGTGCAGAAAGGGAAAAGGCAAGAAACAGACATCCGTGCACAGGAGCAATGCTTATATGTGACTCCAATCCATAATTTACAGGTGGGATGCAGTCAGTGCAGAGCTGCAAAAAGCCACGTAGTGAAGTACAGGAGCACAACAGGAAAATGCTTTGGATCCAATCAGGTATCTGGAGGGATATTCTAAGGTGAGGAATCTAGGGTTAGACGGCAAATCTACCAGAAATAGTGTTATTGAAGTTAAGTAACTACTTCAGTGGTAACCACCTGAAAGAAAATATTGCTAAAGAGTTGGTTTACTCCACTACCCACCCAATAATAATGGAACATTTTGGGCTGTGTGGTGCATTTGAGACACTGATCGTCATAGAAATATTTGAATATGTTTGCAAAACAGAACAGCATCAGTGGCACAACAGACAAGGAAAAATGAAAAAATGTAGAAGTTATCATGCATGAACATGGATAAACAAATGCGAAAAGTGTATTTTACTACAGAAAAACTATGTGTAAATTAATTGGGGCTTCTAAAATCAGAATGCATCTTGGCAAAATAAATTCCACACACATGAAAAACTGTTGCACAGTGCCTAAAACGTTTTCGAGTTGGCATCCTTCCTCCTAACACAATACTGAATCATTTTTGCCTATTTGGGGCCCACTCCAACCTTTGGGAAGGTATTTGGCGAAAGTCAGAAATATGAAGCATCAGTGACACTACTTGACAATGTATGTACACACAGCAAGCCCTAGTTGAATTACCAGCAGTGGAAGAGATTCTGGGAGGTGCACGGGAACAGGGCCTCACTGTTCTGTGCATCGTGGGGTTTGATAGGTCTAAACTCTAGAAAAGAAGGTGATCCTGGATGACAAGAAATGGCACAAAGACAGAAGCGGGGCACACAGGCAAGGCTGTATTGCCGTTCTGACCGGCATCACCTCTGCATGAGCACAGCAAGGAAGGATATTTAGGATGAAACTATCCAGGGCCAATGGAAGCCTAGACCATGAATGGCAGCAACGAGGGTAGCCCTGCAAAGAGGAGAAGGGCACGTGGGGCAACCCATGAGAGACCTGAAAAATATCTATAGACCATGTAAGCACAATGTCCACAAGTTAGGACCAAACAATATTCTGGCAACAGGCAGACACTTCTGCATGACTCCTGCAGGTGCAAATCCCAGTGCCCCAGGACCACCCAAAGGGGATGCAATTTGGATCCAGGTGAAAATACGAAAAAGGACCCCACAGCTGTTTAGACAAATGGACCTCCCCAATGCTGGTGACTGATGTACATGTGACAAGGTGCCAATCCTAGAAAAAAACATGGTGATGACTGACATGAAACCCACTTCCCTGCCCCCTCCCCACACAGTCCATCACCATACAAATGGGAGAGGCGGTGTCGCATGCCGGGGGGATGGGATGGGGAGGTGGGGAAAGAGGAAGAACTCAATGCACAAAAACATTCAGAGCGGCAGGAAATATCAAATGGTTAGAACTATGTGGGCTGAGTTAGAGGCAAGCAAGGACCTTGCAAAAATGGAGCTAAAGATTGAAGCTAGACCATTCCCACACATTTACGTACAAACACATACATGTATAGTTGCGTGTGTGTACACACATTTGTGTCTTTGCCTGCATCTCATATATATATATATATATATATGTAAATATATATCTTCTTTTTTAATTTGAGGGGAACCCCAATCCGTATATACATTTTCAATTAGTTTGGGTAGCCCCCAAACATGCCTTTTTCATTATTCTTTACCTCTTTCTTTTTTATTTTACCTCTTCTTTATCCCTGAACCGTAAAATCACCCTTACCTCCCTTTACCCAGCTCAGAAATGTAAAATCACCCTTCTTCCTTTGTCTCTACTGCCCTCTAGTCCCTAAAATCCCTCTTACCTCTCTTTACCTGTACCCATCCAAGATATGCATAGTAATGGAAGCATGATAAGGAATATGTTACCTACTCTGTAAGCATCTATTCGTAGCGTGCAGTGCCATAGATTCATATGCTTAGCATACTCCTGCCATGTAGTGTTGGGCTCAGACGTTTGCAACTTGTTTTTCTTCAAAGAAGTCTTTCAAGTTACAAGGTAGTGTGACTACACCAGTGTGCACTGCACATGGTCCTCGGCTCCTTTGTTAGATTGTTTTTTTGTTCATCAGGTCAGTTTAGAATAGGACGAGCACAGTAACAGAGCAGAGTAAAGATACAATAAGGTAAAATGTTTTAGTAAAGAGGTATGCCAGCCAGAAGCTTCTGGGGAGTTAGTGGGATCATATGAATCTACGGCACTGAACATTACAAATAGATGCCTACGGGGCAAGTAACATATTCCATTTGTAGCATGCGTTGACAGAAGATATGTATGCTTAGCATATACATATGCTTAGCATTGAATGTAAAGCAGTGCTCCCCAAAGCGGTGGCTAGCTAGGTGTAGATGTTTGAGAAAGCGTTTGTAACACCGACTGCCCCACTCTAGCCTGTTGATTAGCTAATACATCAACACAGTAGTGTTTTGTAAATGTAAGTGGGCTATTCCATGTAGCTGCTTTGCAAATGTCGGCAATTGAGATATTTCCTAGGAAGGCCATAGAGGCTCCTTGCTTAGGAGTTGAATGAACTCTTGGAGCTGTGGGTAGTACTCTTTTTGCCTTGTGGGAGCAAGTCTGCATGTATCTTACTATCCATCTTGCTATCCCAGCTTTGGAGCTAGGCAGTGCTTAATTTGTAAATAAAAAGGTGCCGGTGCCCAAAGCCCTCCTCTTAAACACACGGCTGCTGCAATTAAATGTGTGAACATGGAATACTGAGGCAGCGTAATCCTGAAGCCATCTCGGGCCTCTTCCATCTATTTAAAGCCACTCCCTGCCCCTTCAGCTCACTCCTGCAGCTTTCTACTTTTTCGCTTTGTGACACTTTATCGGTTTTCTCTTCCTCCGTCTTTCCCAAATGTATCTTTTGCTCGCAACAAATGGTTGAGGCAGAAGACTTAGGGCCTGATTCTAACTTTGGAGGACGGTGTTAAACCGTCCCAAAAGTGGCGGATATACCACCTACCGTATTACGAGTCCATTATATCCTATGGAACTCGTAATACGGTAGGTGGTATATCCGCCACTTTTGGGACGGTTTAACACCGTCCTCCAAAGTTAGAATCAGGCCCTTAGCGTCGGCCCTCAAAAATAAGTGCCGGTGCTCAGCATTGGAAACAACAAGCACAAATTAAGCACTGGAACTAGGAGACCCTTTCTGAGGATTTGAAAATGCAACAAAAAGTTGTTGTATTTCTTTGAAGAAGTTTCGTTCTTTCAGTGTAGTACAGTAATGCTCTTTTAATGTAGCGTGTGTGAGGAGCTCTCTCCACTACTAAGTCAGGTTTTAGAAAGAATACTGGTAACTCTGTTGTCTGATTGATATAAAAAGAAGAGACTACTTTAGGAAGGAGCTTTCAATTAATATGAAACACAATTTTATTTTGTTAGACTTTGAAGAAAGGTGGTTCTAAAGTGAGTTCGTGGAGTTCACTTATTCGTCTGAGAAATCTAATACCGACTAAAAAGGCTACCTTCCATGTATGGAACTGTAATGCACATGAGTGTACTGGTTCAAAAGATGGTACCCTGAGTCTGGTGAGGACAATATTGAGATTCCAGATTGGAACTGGCAGGACAGCAGGTGGAATGACACTGGAGTCCTTCCATAAAAACTTTAATGACTGGAATTTTAAACAGTGACGGGTGTAGCTTGTTTTGCATACAAGCAGCTAAAGCTGCTAAGTGCAATCTAATAGAGGTGTATGCAAGGCCTGCTTGTAGTAAATGATAAAGATAATCAATGAGGTCTTGAGTTCGTTTTTGTAATATGTAGGCAATTCGTGGAAGAGGGGGAAGAGCAGAGCAAATTTCTCTGACTAGTTGATCATTAGGGCATTGTCGTCGGATTGTGGGTGAGGAAAACTGGAGGCAAAGCTTTGGCATTTTGCGTTCTGCTGGGTTGCAAATAGGTCTATTTCCAGGGTTCCCCACCATTGGGAGTATGAGAGGAAGAGTATTGTATCAACCTCCCACTCTTGAACTTATTGGTGTATTCTGCTGAGCATATCAGTCTAGTTGTCATCTAACTCAGGTAGGCATTTTGCTAGGAGGTGGATTTTGTGATGTATGGCCAAATGCCATATTTGTGATAGTTGTGTGGAACGTGTGCTCCCATGTTTTGAATATAATACACTGCAGTTATGTTGTCTGGACAAATGAGAAGTACCTTGTTGTGAAGGTGTTGTTGAAAAGATTTCAGAGTTAGTTGAATAGCTAGAAGCTCCACATGCTTTATGTGAAAGTGAATCTGAGTTGATGTCCAGAGGTCGCGGTCTGTGAGGTTGTGCATATGTACCCCCAACCTTGTAGTGAAGCATCCGTCTTAATGGTGATTTGCTGAATTGGAGCTTTGAAGGGCTGACCGTGCAACAGATTGTTGCTTTTCCACCACTGCAGAGAGCGATGGGTCACAGGCCCTACCCAACACTAGATCTTGTAGATGCCTCTCTGCTTGAGACCATTATGCTTGAAGGGTGTATGGTGGGGCGCATATGGTGACATGCGTATGGCACTATGGAGATACATGATGCCATCATGCCTAAAAGACTCGTGACTGTTTTGACTGTGACATGACGATGTGGTTGAAAAGAGAAAGTGCCAACTGAAATTTGTGTACTCTGGACTGGCATAAGCTTTTGCGGTTACTGAGTTTAATGTTGCGCCTAAGAACGACTTTACCTGTAAGGGTGCAGTGCAATTCTGTTGTATTTAGGGTGAAGCCTAATTTGCAGAGAAGGCTGATTGCCGTATGAGTGTCTTTAAGCACTGTTGGTGGCTGGCACTCTTGATTAGTCAGTTGTCGAGATAGGAAAAGATGTACATGCCCTCCCTTCTGAGATAAGCCACTTCTCCTGTGAAGCATTTGTGAATACTCGTGGGGCAGTAGTTACTGCTAATGGTAATACCTTGAAATGGTAGTGCTGTACATTTATTTGAAAACCGAGGTAGCGGTGATGGGCTTGGTATATTGGAATATGGAGGAAGGCATCTTTGAGGTCTACAGCAGTCATGTAATCTCCCTGCCGTATCAGTGGTATAACCTCTTTTAGTGTCAACATCTGAAAACTTTCTGACAGAATGTATCTGTTCAGAGGCCCGAGGTCTAGAACAGGCGGTGTCACTTGTGTTGTGGTGGGACAGGTTCTATAGCTCCTTTTTGAAATAATGCTTCCACTTCCTCTTGTAGGAGTGTAAGATGTTGTGGTGGTACTGTGGGTGGGGTAGTGGTGAGTTTGCAGTAGTACCAGTCTGTTATGATAGAAAGGACCCCTTGATCGGTTGTAATGTGTGTGCATTGATTGAAACAGTGCTGTAGCTGTCCCCCTACCAGTAAGCTTTGTTGAGGAGGGAGGCCTAGCAAGTAACTCCTTTGTCGGGGTGGTGGTCTTTGAGGCAGTTCCCCGACCTCTACTCCTATTATTTTTGTACTGTGACTTGTAGTATGTTTCTCTGTTGTACTGGGACTTTTAGGAACCTGTCTGCTTTTGAGCAGTGCCTGTATCTGTAGAGGTGCCTGGTCTTGAAGCACTTCTATAGTGCCCTCTCCGAAAGGAGCTCTTGTGTCGGAAGGCTGTAATGCACCCATGGCTTTGGTAGGGTTCATATCTTTTTTATTTTTTTCCAACATCTCGTCTACCTCTAGCCCAAACAGATGTTCGCCATCAAGGGGTAGATTGGGTAATGGTGCTGGACGTCAGTTTGAGATTCTAAGCCATGCGTGGTGTCTAATGATGATGCTTGTGTTTACTTCCCGTGCACTCGTATGAGCTGAGTCTAAGGTGCATTGTATAGTGGCGTTGGAAATGATTTTCCTTTTGAGCCCCTGCACCTCGTCTCATTGGGTTCTAGTATACCTAGAAAGAAAGTAAGCATACTGAATTGGTTATGTGTAGGTGGTTGGCTGTTTGTGCAGTGACGTGCTTGCCTGCAGCATCATATTTTTTAAATCTCCTTATCAGTTGGTGGAGCGTCCCACTTGCCTTGGGAATTTGCTTTCTTCCTGGCAGTGTGAAACACCAAAGAATCAGGGGGCCCATGACCCTTGATGTAGGTGGGCTCAGAGGGACAGGCTTTGTATTTTTTGTCCACTCTTGGAGTAGCTACTCTAGCTTTGACTGGCTGCTTAAAAATTTCCTCAATATGTTTAAGCATTCCTTTGAGCATGTGTAAAAAATTGTACCCGATGGCGTGAAAAAACAGTCTCACAAAAGAACCGAGAACCATGTGCAGTACACACTAAAGGCGGAATCATACTACTTTGTGACTCGAAACACTTGTTTGAAGAAAAAGCAGTTGCAAATGTCTAAGTCTACCACTAGATGACAGAACTATGCTACACCTATGTATCTACGGCAACCCATGCTACAAATCGGCTGTTTCCCCATCTAGGATACCTGTAAACTACAGAGGGACCAGTCCTGCATGAAACAAACTGTACCCGAATAAGTAATAGGCCTCAGAGGAGACAATGACAGCAGGACTGGTGATCCTTTGTAAATGCCACATTGATGGAGAGTGGACCAAGGTTAAACGGGACAAAAAGGGGTGTTACATTATTCAACTCACACTCCATAGACAAATGTCTTCATAGATCTATATGTAGATGTGGCGGGACACTGGATGGTTGGAGGGTCTCGAAAACCAGTGTTGCACCTGAATAACAAGAGATTACAGAGACCTGACCCTAGTGCAAGCAGCCATGTATGGAAACTGATGACTAAACTCTATGATCTGGGGTTGACGGACATCCAGGATTTTTAGGAACCTTGGGCCAGGTGTATCAAACGATTTTGCATTTGCAAACGGTGCGAATCACAAACTTCCACCGTTTGCGAATGCAAAATCACCTTTCACGATTTATGAAAGGAATTTGCAGTGCAATTTTAAGGAAACGCAAAAATAGCGATTCCTTAAAATTGCGAGTCCATTTAGGGAATCGCAAATTGTGATTCTCTAAATAGGAAATCACAAATAGGGAATTCCTATTTGCGATTTCCAAAGCACATGTATCAAGCATTTCCTAAATGAAAATAGAGCATTTAGGAACCGCAATTACCACCAAATCCAATTTGGTGGTAAGCATGTGCAATTTAGAAAAATGCAGTATAAATGCATTTTTTTAAATTACATGTAGCGCACACATGCCTTCACATGTCCGCAAATATCTTTTTGGGGTGCATCAAAGGGGGACATAGGCCCCCAGCACCCTGGGGTTTGCATTACCTAATTTGTGAATTCCTAACTGGAATTCGCAAATTAGGTAATGTAAAACCATTCGCACCTATGGGCCTCGGAGGAGGGTGTCAATCATGTAATTCTCAGAACATAAAACAGCCTATGGCACTCACGAAACCAACAGGTTCCAATATTGCTGGTTTAGGCATAGACGATTCAACCACCTAATCCAACAGCAGCTATCAGATGTGTTACCCAATTTGAGAAACTTGTGCAGACATACATGGGATCCAGGAGACTGATCCCTAGTACATATAAGCCATTAGAAGCAAGTGACTTGACACATCAGTGAACCGATCAACGTAGAAGGGTGTAAGACCTGAAGAAAGATGCAGCCGATGAGGAGTGGGAGGCATTCTGGTGAAGATATTCCTAGACATTCAAAAGCATTCCCCACAGGGAAACAGCCTAAAAGATAACACTATCTTACATGACTCCAATGCTCTTACATCACATTTACCAAATCAGAATTCTGTTGATGATGCAGGTAGCACCAGGGATGTTTCCTTCATATATTGTGGCTGTGAGCAGCAATACAGATAGTCTGGGAATAAGTTCTCTGCCTTATCAGGGACATGCTGCAGTTCCAGGTGCCTGCTTCTATCATCCTGACCTGTGCAGCAAAGCTTTTACAGGAATTAACTATATACGATTTAGCACTGCTCTCCCACATTTTGAGACCTTTGAAATAATTAGTGACTTTGCATTGAAAGAAAGCATTCACATTGCCAATCATCTTGTGGTTGATTAGGCTTTGGTACATGCTGGCAATGGAGAAAGCAACAGTGACATTAGTCATCTGTCATGCAAATTCACCACGCAGTGGGCCCCCTGATAAAATATTTACCAACCTGGAGCATCTATGCTTTTCCCATGCAAGGCTGAACGCCCTTAAATTGTTTAATTGGACACATGGTTGGAAGCAGTGATCAGAACATTAAAGGGCGACCCGGGGATGGAACCTTTTGCTTAAGTGCTTAGCTATGAAAGGCAAAGGGGCTGTGAGATGTTAATTTGCTCCTTTACCTTTTTTTTATTTTTTGACTACTTATCTTACGTGAATCTGACAACTATCGTTGGGGGAAAATGGAATGAGCTGAAGATGTGTTTATCTACATGGCACAGCTGTATGACCAGTGTGCGAGTGCTATAATTTGCCACCATTGCTGTAAGAAGTGCAACTGAAAACAAATAAAGAGGCATTAATGACACACACCTGAAAGAAATTGTCACTGGAAAGAATATGTTCACAATGGCCTCCGAAGCACCACATAGGGACCACTTTGAAACGTAAGCTGTTTTTATTTGTTTGGTGGGTGGGTGGATGGGTGGGGGGGGGAGGGGTGTTGGCGAATTTCATGAAGTAACAGAGAGTGCATTTGATGAACACCAGGCTTAAAAGTAGTTAAACAATTCTCTCTAGGAGAGGCATCATCAGTGAACTCTTTAGCAATGTTACTAAAAATGGTGGGAGTTGTTCTATTAGAAGAAAAACTGCTGATGGATTAAGTAAAGCAGAGACACTGTGGAACAGACTTCTGGGGGTATCCTGTCAGGACTGTATTTGTTATTACAGTAATCTATTATAGTTGGTGATTTATTCATGGTACCTTTCAAAATTTTATATGTACCTGATTGTATCATTGCTATATTTGTTTCTCCTTTTTGTCTCCAATTGATGAGCGCATTACATAGGATTCTTTAACTTAATGAGAATCTAGGGGTAAAAACGTCAAGAGCCTGAATGCAAATGACTTCTTAATAAGCAAAATCTGATGGTAGGTGGTAATTGAGTTACTTCTTTCAACTGATCAGCCAGTGGTTGCAGCTGAACCCTAGTTATGTTAATATTTGCACTTGTCTCTAAGTAGAATTAAATTAAAATAATACTGGAGCCTAGCCTGTATATTCTAGCAGGATACAATTAGGACCAAAAATTCATGCATCTTTAACAAACAATGATTAGTACATTGTGCTGCAAATTAAGTCAGACCAAGCAGTTCTACATAAGCCAGTAATTTAACAGCAAAAGTGATAACTGGGATCTGTTCTGAGATTAAACTCCTGAGCAACAACTCCATGGATAATTCTGATATCTCTGAAAGCCAACTCGATTTTCAGTCTAGACCAGAACTAAGCAATTTTGTACCTCATGCCAGGAAGGTCCTAAGTAGTTTCCATCAGTATGAGCCACCGTAATAAGCGTCTTGATAGTGTCAATGTTCTTCTGCTTCATTTCAGTTATACCAGAGCTCACTGTGAGCAATGTAAACCTTGCAAGGGCCTGGACATAAGCATCTCTTTCAAGCTGAAAAAAATGAGTACACTTGTTAACGTCCACACAATCATGCACATAGAGAATAGCAATCTAACACAATTTTGCTATAAAACTATCCAATAGAGGTTTTCAAAAGGGTAGCACGGACATGAGGATGTTGCTAGCAGAACTAGGTGATTTCAGCCAGGAGGAATAAGAGGTTTGTGTTGCAGTTAAAAAGAGTAAATTAATATCGGAAGGCTCCAGGTACCTGAAATATGTGCATAATACAGAAGAGTCCTGCAGATCATAATGAAAATATTACTTACCCTGTAAACATCTGTTTTTGGAATGTAGTGCTGTAGATTCACATGCTGTGCCTACTCCTACCATTTAGTGTTGGCCCCGGATGTGTGCAAGTTGTTTCTCTTTGAAGAACTCTTCTTGAGGCACGAGGTAATGTGACTCCACCTCTTGCTTGTAATGCCCATGGTCATCTGCTCCACTCAGAGTGTTTTCTGCACGGTGGGCGAGGATGGAGCTAGAGCAAAGCGATACAGGAGAGAGACAGAAAGAGGACCATGCAGGAGAAATAAGAAAGAATGATAACTTCAACAGCCAGAGGCCTCCGAGGAGGAGGGCACACATGAATCCACAGCAATACATGCCCTGAACAGATGCTTACAGGGTAACATTTTTTGTTTGAGGCATGTGTGGCTGCAGAGACACATGCTGTGCATAAACTGCAAAGCAGTCCTCCTATAGGGAATGGCAACTCTGTGGGTGCTGCACAAGATTGAAAAAGGGTATAGAACTCCATCTTTGACTTGTTTGCAAGCTTGCATGACCACACAATATTGTTTAGTGAGTGTGTTTGGAGCAGACCAAGAAGCCGCTTTATAAATGTCAGCTATGGGAATGTTTCCCAGGAAAGCCACAGAGGCCTGGGGGGAAAATGCAACACCCGTTTAGCTATTGTGTAACAGGTTTGAATGCATTTAACTATGTATCTAACTATGCCCGAATTTGATAAAGCCTTCCCCTTAAGTGGGTTCAGAAAAAAGCAACAAAAAGCTGCTGAGTCTTTCAAACGGGCTTTGTCCTATCCACATAGTACATTAAGGCTTGTTTAACATCTAAGGTATGAAGAGCCATTTCTGCAACAGAGTCAGGTTGAGGAAAGAAAACTGGGAGTTCTATAAATTGGTTAAGGTGAAAAGGAGAAACTACCTTAGGAAGAAATTTAGGGTTAGTGTGAACGACAACTCTATCCTTATGAACCTGAAAGAAAGGTTCTTCCTAAGTTAAAGCTTGGAGCTCACTGACATGTCTTAGTGAGGTGACTGCCACAAGAAAAGCTACTTTCCGAAAGAGAAACTGAAGGGGACAAATACAGGACTCATAAGTCTTGTGAGGACAATATTGAGATTCCACACCAGGGTCGGGGAGGCATGAGAAGGAATGACTCTTGAGTCCCTCCATAAAAGCTTTAATGACTGGAATTCTAAAGACAGTGACCAAGTGTAGCCGAATTGAGGTGGAGGTTAGTCTCCAGGTCTGTAGGTGTAGTAGGTAACAATGTTTTGGACGTTAGCTGCTAAGGAATCAATATGGTTTGAAAGGCAGTATCAGACAAACCCCTTCCATGTGGCAACATAACAGGCACTAGCGGTAAGTCTGCATGCTTCTTTCAGCATGTTCATGTATTGAGGAGGTAGACTGATGTTACTGAATGCTAAGATTTCAGGAGCCAGATCGCAAGGTTGAGACTCCTACGGTCAGTGTGCCTGATATCTCCATGGTTCTGCGTGAGATGGTCCGGCCTGTTGGGGAGGTTCTCGTGCGGAACCACACCAAAAGCTTGATGGGAGTGGTGAACCAGGGCTGTCTGGTCTGGGTGGGAGCCACTAGGATGAGGGTGAGGGAGCTCTGCCGAAGCCTCTGAACCACAAACAGTAGGAGGGGAAGAGGTGAAAAAGTATAGGCCAATATCCCTGACCCTGTGTGCATTGCCCATGGACTGTGGAAATCTGGAGGCAAAGATTGGGCACTTTGTGCTTTCTGTTGTGGTGAAGAGGCCTACACCTGGAAACCTCCATTGCCAAAAGTACCGAAGGAGGGCTCCCGGGTGACGTTCCCACTTGTGGACTTGTTGCGGGATCCTGCTAATGAGGTCGGTAAACTTGCTGTCCGCCCACAGAAGGTACTCCTCCAGCAGGTGGACTCTATGGTGTAGAGACCAGCACCAGATGGACTGGGCTAGCTCAGAAAGCTGGGGAATGCGAGAACCTCCCTTCTTCAGTAGGTAAAATATGGCTGTCATGTTGACTGTCCGGACAAGAACCACTTAGCTCACTGTATGGGTAAGGAAAGTGTTGGGCGCTAGATGGACAGCTAACAGCTCCGGATAGTCAATGAGAAGGCCCTTGTGACTGGCATCCCCCTGATCCTGGACAGTCAGGTTTTGTAGCTGTGTCCTGCAACCAGTGAGAGATGGGTTTGTTGTAGTGGTAATCTGTGAAATTTGATCGAGAAAAGGCCATCCTTGCAATAAATTGTTGGTGTTCCACTACTGCATAGAGCGATGAATGCAGCGGCTGAGCAACCCTAGATCTTCTCAACTACTTTCTGCGTGAGATCATTGACGTGTTAAGTATTCCTGCAGCAGGAACATGTTTAAACTGGCCCTTGGAAAGTATGGCAATGCAAGATGCCATCATGCCGATGAGGCGCATGAACATCCGGATTGTGACTTGTTGATCTGGCTGAAAAAGAGGGAGCAATGCATGAAAGGACTCAACTCTTGCATGACTGGGATAAGCTTTGCTGACCTTTGCATTCAGGTTGGCCCCTAAAAAGGGGCGGACTTAAAGTGGTTGGAGATGGGACTTTACAGCGCAGATGGTGTGAAGCAGGTGTTTAGTGGCATGGGTGTGCAGGCAGCACTGTTTATATGTTGCAGTCTATATCAGCCAATCATTCAGGTATGGGAACACATGGATGCCCAGTCTTCGCAGGTGTGCAGCCACTGCTGCAAGGCATTTTGTAAAAACGTGAGGAGCGGTGGTGGCCCGAAGGGTAGCACCTTGAACTTGTAGTGTTTGCTCCTTACCACAAGCTGGAGGTAGTGCCAATGCACTGGATGAATCAGAATGTGGAACCAGGAATTTATGAGGTCAAGTGCAGTGATGAAATCGCCTTGCTGTACCAGGGGATTTACATCTTGGGGAGTGACCATGTGGAAATGTTCTGGCAGGATATACACTTTGAGATGGCTTAGGTCCAGAATAGGCCTGAGAGACCTGTCCTTCTTGGGAATGAGGAAGCAGAGGGAATACAATCTTGACCTCTGTAGGCGCTGTGGCACAGGCTCTATAGCCCCTTTAAAAAGGAGCGCTTGAACCTCTTCTCTGAAGCAGACGCTGCTGTTCTGGGGACAGGATCTCTCTTCAGGGTTCCATGTTGGGTGGTGTGGAAGTGAGCTCAACACAGTAACCATGTTGGATAATAATGTCTAATACCAACTGGTTGGAGGTGACGTGTTGCCATGTGGTGAAAATCATCTGAAGTCACCACTGGACAGATGTTATGTGGTCTGGGGTTTGGGGGATGAGAGTGGCAAGTTATTGCTTGGTTGAGGCTTGGCCTTTGGGGAAGCCACCTTTGCTTCCACCCTTGGCGCTGTTACCATGGTTGTCACCTCTGAAGTCACCGCTTGTGGCAGTCTGATGGGCTGGCTGACACGGAAAGGATGTAGAGGCTTCAAGGAGGTGGTTTCGAGCCTCCATGATAAGCTGAGCGGATAAAGGAACCACAAAGGTTAGGAGTTTGTAATGTGCCTATGGCCTTCGCTGTCTCCATGCTGGATACACTGAGCCAAGTGTGTCTATGGAGAAGCACACTGGAGTTGATGCCCCGGGCAGCATCTAAGGCAAATCTAATGGCGGTGTTTGAGATAAGCTTGCCCTCTGAAACCAGCTCATGTCATCTCTTAAGGTGCTTGTTTGGGAGATGTTGGAGGAGCTCTTCCATCTCGCCCAAGTGGGCCCGGTGATACCTGGAGAGCAGGCTGATGGAATTGGCAATGCACCAATGATTGTTGAACTGTGCTGCAACACACTTGCCAGCACCATCTACGCGCTTTCTTTATCCAGTGAAGGGGTGTTGCCGGTACCTTGTGCGGTGGTCTGTTTGTGGGTGATAGGCACACCCAGGGAATCAAGAGGGAGTTGCCTCCTAACGAAGAGGAGACCTGATGGAGAAGCCATATATTTTTTATTGACTCAGGGTGATGTCTCGAGCCTTGACCCCCTCCTTGAAAATGTCAGGAGCGGGTTTTAGCAAACAAGTTACTTACCTTCAGTAATGTCTTATCTGGTAGGGACTCGATCTTGCTGCAGATTCCATACCTTATAATAATCCTTAGGCATCAGACTAGATCTGAAGTTTTTTAGAGAGAAGTACCGCTGTGCACAAGTAGGTTGTATTGCTTGGCTCCATGTGGCATCGGTGACATAAGTGACACGTGCAGTGCCAATATAAGTAGCACTCAAGTGCAGTGACGTCAGTTTCTCTTTGCGACGTTCCAAGTCAGTAGTCCATAGCCACGAAGAACACTGACCACTGGTGCTTGTAGCTAGGGCGCTCAAAAGGGAAACAGTCCTTTACACTGAAAATGGTTCACAAAGTGAGGAGGATGGGTGGGTCAATAAGGAATCTGTAGCAAGACAAGTCTAAAAGGTAAGTAACTTGTTTATCTAATGGAGACTTGTATCCACAGATTTCTTACTTTAGAATAGATAATTCAAGCAATACCTTCCCTGAGGTTGGACAGCAACACAGATTTATACTAGAAAATTAAAATCATGCAGGACTGAATGGGCAAAGTGCCCATCTCACCAGACCTGACTGTCCAAGCTGCAGTGCTTCGAAAACATGTGCAGGAAAGCGCACGTTGCTGCCTGACAGGTATGCACAATCTAATGCAGTAGTTGCAGCATTTGCTCTGGTGAAGCGAGCACACAAACCTTCAGGAGGTTGCTTTCTGGCCAATGTATAGCAGATTTTGATGCAGAGCACTATCCATCGTGAGATACTCATCTTCTGCACCGTCTTTCCTTTTGGGCCAGGCCATTCCTTATCTTCTTGAGAACTCTGGGCAGGAGTGGTAATGGCAGAAAGGCGTACGGGAGGCCTAAGCTCCACTCAAGATTAAAAGCATCTCCGAGCAAGAGCTGCCTTGGAAACTCAGGCACCCAAACTGCTGATATTGCACATTCTCTAGGAAGGCAAACAGATCGAACCAAGGCTCTCCTGATTCTTGGAAGAGACCTTGCCCCACCTCCAGATAGAAACACCGCTCGAGATCCCTTAGGCACTGACGGACGAGTTTGTCTGCCCTGGCATTTAGAGAGCCCTCCAGATGTTGAAGCACCATGTATATGCTCTGATGTTCCAGCCATGCCAAAAGGCGAAGCGCCTCTTGACAAAGGGTCCACAACTCCAACCAGTCCTGTTTACTGTAGTACCACATGGCAGCGGTGACGTCTGTGAATATCTGTACCAGTCTCCTCCTAACTGAGGGAAGAAAGGCCATCAATGCCAGCTGGTTGATGTGGACTACGGATCTCCCCAAAGACCAGAGTCTTATGATCGCTATCTATCTCCCGGAGACCAGAGTTTTTTGATCTCCAACTCTCCCAGACGGCAGCCCCATCCCCAAAGTGCACATCTGTCATTTTAGTCAGCTCTGGTTGGTGAAGGGAGAGGGTCTGTCACTTACTCAATCATGATTCGTGTAGAAGGCTGGCTTAGATTATGATGTAAACCTATATTGTGGCTCCCTATACTGAGTCCAGACAACCCTTAGTGAAAGTGTTTTGGTGCCTCGATAACCAAAGCTCTCTAGGGGTAGCTGTGGAGAGCACCTCAGGCTTATCAGGGAGGAGTGTAAAGCACCTGCAATACCACAAAAGACAGACAGGGATGTTCACACAAGAAAGAACCACACCAAGTGATACTAAAATAAAGCAGTCTTTATTATAATACTAGTACTATCCTAACTTTGGTATATCTCCACTTGGAGATATCTACACACAACAAAAATATTTAGTAACAACCAGGAAATCACAGAATTACATAGGGCCCTAAACTAAAAAAATGGTATAAGACTAGAGGTGTCCAACTAAGGTATGTGTGTTAGGATCCCGGGGGTTGTGAAAGTATGGAAGTACCCAAAGTAAATAGCAAAAATCTCCCAGGCACCTGTGTGCAGAGGAGTTATCTAACCAGGTGTCCCATAGGATAACATAGGACCGTTGCGGTTGGAATTTTTAGGATTCAGATCCTTCCCAGAGGACTCAGAGGAAACCATTTGGCAAAAGGAAGGTTTGATAGTGCCCCCACCTGTGGATACCCAGGAAAGTGGGGTACCTATACCAGGGAGCCCGGGTGCATATGGGTGAAGTGACGTTGGAAACCTTTGTTGGAGTCAGTGGGAGCCTTGTTTGCCCAGCTGCTGTTGCGACCCGTGGACCAGGTCAGTGGAACCCAAAAGCGGATTCGGGACAAGAAAACCCGGAAAAAGGACCTGGAAAAGAAGGGAACAAAGTCCAGACCACTCGGAGATGTCCTGGTGGTGCAGGTAGGCAATGCCCTGGGGAGAAGTTCTTGCAGGACATTGATGGAAGGAGAACAGCTGCAGAGCCCAGGTGATGCAGGTAGATCCTTAGAGTCACTCACAAGCTGTCCCCCGTTGCCGGATTGCAAAGGGGTCTGTGGTCAGCAGACCCACCAACAAGCATTGGCAAAGGCAGAAAGAAACTGAAGAGAAGTTTGAAGGATTTTGGGGACTGGCAAGGTCAAGACAACAACACTTGGAAGAGAGTCAGGGATGGCCATCAGCAAACAGGAGAGCCAGCAGGGATCACTGGAGCCCCCACGGGGACCCATTGGCAGCAGGCACAGGGAGTCGCAAGGAGGCCTCAGCAGCACACCAAAGAAGGAGTCCCACAACGCAGGAGTTGCAGGGTGGATGCTGTTCTTGTAGTTGCTGAGTGCTGGAGGCCGGGGCTTCTTGGAGCTCAAAGATCTTCAGGAGGAAAGTCAAAAAGCCTTCATACCAGCAACAGACGCAGTGCACATGGGTTCCATCCCAGTGACTATAGCAAAGGCCCACCGTCTTCCAAGTTGGAAAGAAGACAACTTGGCCCTGCAGAGGGCCACAGAACCGCCACCTGTGTTGTAGAGCCTTTCGATGTCCGTGGGACAGGAGAGTCCACAAGCCGGTTATTTTAATCGGGGTGCCTGCAGATGCAGGGGAGTGACTCCTTCACTTCAAGGGAGATTCCTTCTTGCTTTGTGATGCAAACAGAGTCCTTGTGACCCTGGAGGATTCAAAGCCACAGATGTTGCCGAATTCTTGCAGGAGCTGGGAAAACAATGCTGCAGTGGGAGCCCTCCCAAGTGGATACAGTCTTGTTTCAGTTCCTAAGGTAGACCAGCAGCGGTTCCCGAGGCCAGGTTGCAGAAGTGTTTTGCAGAAAGTTTCTTGCAGAGTCTTGCTCGGCGAATCTAGGGTCTCACCCTCAGGGGAGCCCTTAAGTACCCCAGAAAGGGGCTTGGACCCTGTCTGCAGTGACCCACCTATCAGAGCGGGTCAGGGACATCACCTAGCTAGCTTCACCAGTCAGATGCTCCCAGGGGCCTCTGCCCATCTTGTTTCCAAGATGGCAGAATCAAGCGGCCACATGGCAGAGCCCTGTGCACCTCCTTAGGGGAGCAGCTGGACAGGGGGATGGGCACTCCCCTGTCCTTTGTGCAGTTTCGCCCCAGAGCAGGAACCAAGGGTTCCTGTACTGGTGCAAACTGGTTTATGCAAGGAGGGCACCAAATGTGCCCTTCAAAGCTGCCTGGTGGTGGTCAGAGGCCACCCCATCCCAGAGACATCCACTTCAAAGGGAGAGGTAGTCACAACTCTCTCATACAGGAAATCCTTTGTTTTGCCTTCCCCTGCTCAAGTTAGGCTTAACAGCAGGAGGACAGAACAGTGTGTAGGGTCTGCAGCAGCGCGGGCTGGCGTGCAGACCCTGCAAGACTGTACAGGCAGATCTGGGGGTCCTCTAAAGAACCCACGGAGTAGATTGTATCATGCAACAAACACTAGAATCAGTGTAGTTGCATGATTCCAACATGTTTGATGCCAAACATGCCTAGGTTTGGAGAAGCCATTATGTACCTGGACATCTCGTGTTGACCAGTGTCCACTACATCCCTTAAGGGTGCTTCCCTGTACTTACAAAGCCCAGAGAATAGAGTCTGGAGTTTGTAGGGATGCCACTGCTCGTGCAGGGGTACCCTCATACACAGAACCATGTACCCTACCCTTGGACTGGAGGGCCTACAATAGGCAGTGACTGCAATATAAGGCAAGATAAGGCAAGCCTTATATCTAA
Source organism: Pleurodeles waltl (assembly GCF_031143425.1). NCBI lineage: Eukaryota > Metazoa > Chordata > Amphibia > Caudata > Salamandridae > Pleurodeles > Pleurodeles waltl. The sequence goes on from NC_090439.1 coordinate 718,623,571, forward strand.
AGTGAAAGGGGCACACACCATTTCATGCAGGCTGCAATGGCAGGCCTGGAGAGACAGTTTGCAAGGGCTCCCGTGGGTGGCATAATACATGCTGCAGACCATGGGAGACCCCTGGGGTACCAATGCCCTGGGTACCTAAGTAACATTTACCATGGAATTACAGGGGGACCCCAGTATGACAATGGTGGGTGAAGGAATCACTTATCAAGTCAATTTTAGGGGAGAGAGCACCAACACTGGGTTCTGGTTAGCATGGTCCCAGTGTACTACAGTCTAAACATACGGACACCAGGGAAAAAGTTGGGGTAACTGTCAGAAAGATCCTACGTTCCTACAGTTCGCAAGCCACCACTGCTGGTCTTTTGCAGCTCCTTCAGCGCTCTGTACCATATCGGAGAGATTCCTCTGATGCTGTGCACACTGGAACTTCAGGAACCACTGAAGAGCCGTATATGCAAACAGGCGTGTGTCATAAGATGGAAGCAGGAGGCCATAAGGCCCAACAGCCTCAGATTCCGTCTCGCCAATTTCCACGATAGAGGCAGAAACATTGGTATCATTGCGTGAATATCCTGGATTTGTCGCTCAGGAGGATGCAGGTTGTCCAGAAAAGCTCATATGAAAGGGAGCATCTGAGAAGGAGTCAGACGTGATTTCGGCACATTGATAGATAACCCCAGCGAGTGCAAAAGGTTCGCCATAGTCTGAAGGTGGGAGAAGACTGGCTGGGGCAAGCCTGCTTTCAATAACCAATTATTGAGGGAGGGAAAGACTGAAAGTTCCTGACCTTAGCAGATAAGCTGTAATCACCACCATCACTTTCTTGACACCCGAGGGGCACTGGTAAGGCAGAAGGGGAGCACAGTAAACAAAGTATTCTTAGCCGACCGTAAATCGAAGGTACCGCCTGTGGGCAGGCAGGACGAGGATGTAAAATAAGTGTCCTGTATATCCAGCGATACCATCTTGTCTTCTGGGTCCAGGGCAGACAGGACTTGTGCAAACGTGAGCATTCAAAATTTCTCCTTTTTCAGGAAAAGACTGAGAAGGTGCAGGTGTAATATAGGACGGAGGCCTCCATCTTTCTTTGGCACCAGGAAGTAGCAGGAATAGCAACCACAACCTACTTCTGATGCAGAGATGTTATCTAAAGCCCCCTTGGCCAAGATAGCTAACACCTCCTGACAAAGAAAGGAGAGGTGGTCCTCCGTCAGATGGTTGCAAGTAGGTGGCATGGTTGGTGGGGTGGTCACAAAAGGGATGGAGAAGCCCCTTTGGACTAGCTGCAAAACCCACCAGTTGGATGTTATTGACCTCCAGTAGTGCAGGTAAAGACGTATCCTGCGCCCCACTGGATGACCATGATGGTCGGAGGGCATACTAAGGAGATTTGGAAGCTGTGGCTGCCGGGGTAGGTGACTGGCTCGACCTCTGGTTGCCCTGTGGTCTGTGGAAACCGCATCCTTGGCCAAAAAAGAATTGTGCGGTTTGCTGACTGGGGTGGCTGGGCACGTACAAATGCAGCTGGATCAACCTCTCCTGTGGACACGGAAGGGGCGGACTGGGGTTGACGTGTGGCCATGGAAAAGCCCAAGAACCTGGCCATAGCTCTACAGTCCTTAGAGCATTTGAGCGCATAGCCCACATTGGGGAGAAAGACCAGGAAAGTGTTTGGGGAGGTGGCTAGGTAACTTGCATCCACCAGATTCTCGTACCAGTTATCCTCAGGATTTTCTAACTGGTATACATAAAGCTCCGCAGTCCCCCTTTAGGTCTGTCATACAAATAAGATACTGGCTTTGTCATGGGGAGTCTGCGCCCAATCAGTGCCGGCTTCAGATGCCCATCCGGCTCTGTGTTTAAGTTGGGAATGACGGTGGCGCCGTCGGGAGTGTCAGCACTGGAACAGGTGCTGGGGAAGGTCGAGGTGGCTCAACTGGCGCTGCTACAGATCCATCAACTGACCTAAGGGCCCATCCTGAGTCAGCAGGGCCCGAAGGCGCTCCACCAGGGATTGGCTGCCCAAATATGAGGTGCATGGCCTCATAAAATTTAGTGTAACTCTGCGGGGGTCATTCTGGCTCCCAGAAACTCTGGGAAGTTCTCTGACTTCTTGCTCTTCTTGTGCCTGTGGGACTCACTCGATTTTACAGACAACCTCAACTGTGATGAGCCCTTAGAGTGGCTCCGCGACCTTCTCAACCTTCTCAACCAGATTGTGAGTCTCGCTGGGGCAAGGAGCTTGAGGACCAATTCCCTCATGACATTAGGGGCCATGGCGTGGCAATTGATGCAGGTCTTGGCATTGTGGTCGCGCTCCAAGCACCAGAGGCACACAAAATATACGTCCGTCATTGACAGCTGTCTTGTGACAGGCGCCCCAAGGCTGGAGACAAAGCCTTGAAAAACATCTAGACAAAAATTCAGAAAAAGGTGTGTCACAAAAGACCAGGTGCAGCTTTTTTTTACTGATTTCCGTTGACTGCTGCTGAAAGACAGAAACTGACATCAGTGTGCAGTGTTGGCACCTATATAGGCACTACGCCTGTCACTTCTGCTCTGGATGCCCCGCCAAGTGAAGCCAAAGGACACCACCTACCGGCGCACAGGGGTACTGCTAACAAAAAAAATTCGGATCCAGTCTGACGCCTGGGATTATTCTAAGGTAAGGAATTTATGGCTAGAAGTCTGTATCTGATATTCCTTTTAACATGGTCAGGTACTGCGCAGAACAGTGGGCGGTGGAAAGAGTTTAGAAGAGGAAGCCCTCTTTACTGGGTTCCTTGTACATTTTCACTCTATATGATATGATGCAGTGCTACCTAGGACCTCATGATAGGAGGTAGTGACATATTTTGGAGCGCAATGGGCCGGGCAGGGAAAAGGCCAGGATCCATATTCCCTGGGGATCCAGATCATAGGAATCCCATGAGCCTACTTGTGGGGGCATGTCATGGTTCCTTCCACCATGTTTGCCCAAGTCTGAATGTGGTGACCTCTGTGGTGTATAAAAGAGAGGGTCAGGTAAAGAAGAAGGTGGGGATGGTGGTGCTGAAGGCCTGGGTTGTGTGGTGAAGGGAACAAGAGGTAGAGCCTCAGGAAGAGGACTGGTGGGGCCTTGTCTTGCTTGTTCCACTGCTTGGGTGGTGGTGGGAGCTCCAGGGCTTCCTCAAAGCTCAAGGGCATATTTGAAGGCAGAGGCCCTGTCCCTGAAGTCTGTCGGAGGATTCGGCCCCTCTATGGGTGGATAACAAAATGCCTTTGGGGAGTGCAGCATTTGTCCTGCTGTTTTTGGAAGACTGGTTCAATTGGCTTGATGGCCGATTTTCCTGTTGGCACCGAATGCTTCAGCGCAGGCATTGGTTTGGGTTTCGATGCCGATGGTTTTGGAACTGAAGGTTAGGTCAGTACTGAGCCGGGAGCAGGCAGTGCTGAGTGGGTCAGCTTTAGGATCTTTTCTGGCGCCAGGTCAAGCTGGGCTTAGGATCCGAAGTGGATGGTTTGTGAGGACCATGGCCGGAAGGCAGTGTTGGCCCAGAAACCTGCCTCTGTGTGACCAGAATGGATGAACGCCCTTTATGAGGTGAAAGCTCTGAGCGAGGTGGAGGGGGAGGGAACCGTACTTACACCCTGTTGAGCAGGCGGGCGGTCTTCTAGCTCGAGTTCTGAGTCGGAATTGGTGTTGGGCAAGAAAGCATCCTTGTCGGCAGCAGACACCTCTGGATGATATTCCCCTCAAAGTCTTGAGTGCCAAAGATGTCAAGAGTGTCTTCGCTGCTCCTGCATTACATCTCAAGTCAATGGACCCGGTGGCTTCGAACAATCTTTTTCGACCGGAAGGACCGGTAGTTGGCACAGGAGGCCTTATCCTGTTTGGGTCAGAAGCAAAGATTACAGACCTTTTGTAGGTTGGCCGAGTGGTATTTCACGTGACACTGAGGGCAGTGCTAAAAGGGTGTCCATTTCATCACAGGCGAAGGCATGGTGATAGTGGACTAAGCAGAAGGAAAAGAGGCCCCAAGGGGGGAGGCCCCACCGGGGGCCCAAGTCGACCAGAGATCTGCCCTGGAAAAAATGCAGGTGTCGACCTGATACGAGAGAAGGGGAACACGATCAAAGACAATAACGAAAGAGGGAGAGGAACCATGAAGGCCGAAAAGTACACTGAGACAGTGTCAATCTGGAGCTTGGGAACACAAGTCCGAACCTGATAGTGGAAAGAAAAAAATCTAACAATGGAGCCGATGACTATGCCCATTACAAGCAAGAAGTGGATTCACAGTACCTTTTGACTAGAGAAGAATTCTTAGAAGAAAAACAACCTGCACACATCCGGGCCCAACATCAGATGGCAGGAGTACGCACAGCTTGCGTATTTACAGCCACACATACCTCAAACAAATAGTTTCTCTCATCGAAGCGGAAGAAGATTGCTGGCCAAGATGAAAGAGGGGGTCCCTGATCAAAACTGAATATCTAGATTAATGAATCACCACACACCACCCAGGGCAAGATTTTTGGCACTAAAAGGCAAAGACATGTAGCCTATACAGTGTAAAGTGATGACCTTTTACCATTTCATATCAATAATCAGAAACTGAAATGAGTTCAGATTCCTGATCCTGTTTCCAACCAATTGGCAAGGGGGTGAAATTGAGAAAGCTATTAAGAATACTGGCTTTTGGCAATATAGTTTGTGTCCTTGCGTTCTGACCACCCCTCCACCTCCCGCCCTTTTCCTATAGGGCTGTGACAAGGGCAGAAGATGATGCTGGTTTTCATCTATCACTGGAGATCTTACAGATAAAAAAGTAATTGCTGAAGATGGCAGCCGAGTAGGAGCGTTTACTTGGAGCTCACCTGCCGGACCGTGAAGCAGACCGGATCGGATGACCAAAGATGCCAACCGGGGGTGAGGTGGCACCCCCGTGTCCTCTGGAGGCCCCCGAGTTTGGTTGGAGGCAGCAGGTCCTACTCCCAGCTGCTGTGACCCTGCTGGGGGTTTATGGGCTGCCGCTGGTGACGTGGCAAGAAGATGGGAGCCATAGTGTGACTGATGCCTGCTAGCCATGTGGACATGGTGAGGGCTTTGACCCGGAGCAGGGGCTCCGCTGAGTTGAGGTCTAGATACCTCCATGCAGACATTAGGGCGGTGCAGGGCAGAGACCGGGCTGGCTGATGCGGATGCCGGGGTCCGAGCAGCACCTGAAGGGGAGCGTGGAAGAAGAACCCCGACTAAGAGGACGTACATAGGAAGAGGACGAGAGGGTCCGCGCCGTGCATGCGCGTGTAGCGCCCCGGCAGACCATGCCAGCCAGGGGCCCATGGAACACTAAAGATCCGGGTAGCAGCGCAGAACGAGTGCGAAGGAGAAAGAGTGGGTGCATGGGGCCCCTGAAGAGCGGCGGTCTGTGCTGGGCCCGGCAGCCCTGGCTGCTGTGGTGGGAGTGCCGGCATGGAAGACACAGGATAAGAACAGGAGCAGGTGATGTGCCCCAGCTGGCCCGCCTGCCGCGTCTGCGCAGACTGGAGGTGAGCGGGGCCTGCTGGCCCGGGGCGCTGGTCCAATCCAGACAGGAGGAAGATGGCAATTCCGGAGCGGGCCCCTGGTGGAGCTGGGAAGGAACCAACTGAGGCTGGGGCAGTGGGCCACCGGTCCTGATCGCACCGCGTGCTGGGGCCACCACTGCATATTTGAAAAAAGCACGGTGCCCTGGGCTGCTTGCCCACGGAATCGCAAGCTTCCAAAGACATCAGTACAAACAGGACTCCAGGGCGACGAATGGCCTGAGGAAACAACAGATTACCAAGAATGTCATCCCAGATACACAGCAAGAAGGAAGGCTCTCTTAGAGACCTCTTCAATAAAACCCCTGCCAAAAAAGCGTTGCAGTCTGGGGGTCCCACGGACGGAGGGTGGGGAGGCAACGAGGACGGGACCCTCGGAGGGCGATGGAGCGCCACTGACAAGAGCATTCATGGAACAACTCTTTGGGTCGCTCTGTGAAGATTTCGCAACATTGAAGCAGGGAACAGTTAAAGAACTTAAGAGAGAGGTGGTCGACCTAGGACAATGTGTGGATCTGCTGGAACAGACACATGACACGCTAGAGGAGGAACTGGACTGTCACAGGAGAGAACTCCTCACCCTACAAGTCAAGAACCAAGAATTGCAGTATCAACTAGGGGACCTACAGAACAGATTGCGTCGCTCTAACATCCGAATATAAGGAGTACCACAACAGGCAGTGGTGGTGGCCCTGGAGGATTTCATGGTACGTCTTTTTCACCACGTGGCTCCAGCACTGAAAGAGCAGAACATTGTGCTCAACACAACACACAGAGCAAGCCGTCCTGCTCGCACACCGGGCCAGGCTCAGGGCATACCTACCTGTCTACATTGTTATAAACAGCGAGAGTCTACAATAACAGCGGTCCATGACACAGCTTCAACTGAGTTTGAGGGCCATCGGATCGGCTTGTTTCACGACCTATTGATGCTAACGCTGCAGCGGTGTAGAGCACTCCGGCCTGTGACGGACCGCCTCTAACAGAAAGGAATTAATATAAATGGGGCCATCCCTTTCGACTCCATTTTACCTGGCAAAATGAAACTTGTAGCATCTGCACACTGGAAGAGGCGCAGAGCCTCAACTGGATGCTGCCACACCTTGGACACCAGGCCCAGCAATCAGCTTCACAGGTATCACCGCTAGGACCCTATGGGGGATGCCTGAAATCACACACCTGATGGCATAAACCGCACAAACCATCACATCAGCCGAGAGCCAAAAGGAAAGGGCGGCATTGCTAAGAAGTCTATACAGCCGAGACAGCGAATCAGAAGCAGACTCAGACCATTGAAATTAACTGGTTTGCTGAGTGGGAACTCCTCCTGCTCATAAGATGAAGGTCATTGGACAACCTCAGCGGGCAGTCCGCAAGACAGTACAGGCAAAGAGGCTATAGCCTGAGCCAACTGGTTGGCGGAGCTCCAACCCATGGGAGTAGTGGTCGAACTCCTGACAGACTGATGATCAGGCACAAACCCCCGAACTTGTTATTGACTGTTCCTAGGCGAGGAACGCTGTTAATAGTTTATCCCAGGTTGAACGTATATTTTTTTCTTCTTCCCACATTGACCTAGAGTGGGAGGCACCTTCTTTCCTCATCATTCCTGGGTGCGTGCGTAGAGACACTTTCATACTGCACCGGTCATACAGCACAGAGACATTTGTCTACCTCCCCAATGATAACCGTACTTAGTCTTAACGCAAGATACCTTAACGCCCCAGTGAAGAGACAGGCCCTCCTGCTGCAGCTTAGATACTTGAAGAGTGATATATGTCTAATACAGGAAACTCACTTACTTCACCCAGACTGGAAAAGAATGAGGAAACGCTGGTTTGACCGTCAGTTCCACTCATCGGGTCCCGGGCGGGGTGGAAATCCTGCTGGCCACAAATTTCCCGGGGAAGGTGATCCGGGTGCAGGCTGAGATTCCTGGGAGGCTTCTCGGTCTACAAATTGATATGCAGGGGCATAGGCTGACGATAGCCAACATTTATGGGCCAAATGAGCACTAAGAATGCCTCCTAAAAGATGCACTGGGGAGGATCATAGCGACATCAGACGAAGATATTGTAATGGGGGGAGACTTTAATATAGTCTCAGATTCCCACTTAGATAGGTCCCTCCAGCGATACAGAGAGACAAGAGCCTTCTTAAAGGGTTTTCAGGAATGGTTTGTGGGAGCAGGTCTGACTGACATCTGGCACTGACACCATCCAGAGGACAGAGCATACTCCTTCTCGGCTGCTCATCAGACATATGCCCGTATAGACATTTTCCTCACCTCTCCATGTATTACCACCCTGTCCACCAGTTCTGAAATTGAAGTGGCCTCAATCTCAGATCATTCCCCGCTCAAGCTTTCCCTTGCTCTACCTGCGTACACAAGTAGACGACACTGGCGCCTTAACATAAGACTGTTAGCGTATGAGGATATATTGGCGAAAATTAAGGACACAATAAGCCATTTTCTAATTATAAACTATACCCCCATGACCAATATCACAACCCTTTGGGAAACCTTTAAAGCAGTCATTAGAGGTCAGTTCATAGCAATAGCCGCGAGACTGAATGTCGCACGCTGTAATAAGCGTCAACAATTGGAAGATGAAATAAAGGCCCTGGAGGTAGCTCACAGACAGGCTGGGTCCTTGGCCACGAGGAAGCAACTCACCACACTTCGGGAACAGCTACAGGCTTTAGATGAGGATAAGGCAGAATATGTCCTACTCCGACCTAAACAAAAGTTCTATGCTGGGTGAAACAGGGCGGGCCGCCTGCTGGCCCACAGACTCTGCACACAGGCCACAGAGTGGCTGGTGGCACAGCTAAGGTTGCCCAATGGTACACTGACATGCCAGAAGAGCTAATCCGTTACCAGTTTCAGCGGTTCAACTTGGACTTATATTTCACAGAGGAGCTCGACCATAAAGGTATGGAGGACTATCTGGACTCCACTCCTCTGTCCTGAATCCCGCTAGTAGATAGTACCACCCTGGAGAGAGATATTACACCCACAGAAGTCCTCGCAAGCATATGCCGGCTGCAGCCAGGTAAAGCTCCAATCGCGGATGGTTTCGGAGCAGAGTTTTGTAAACCTTTTGGTACTCAGCTAGCCCCTGTGCTGGCCAGGCTATACAACGTGCTATGCTCTTCCTACCGGCCCATCACATTACTAAACGTGGACGCTAAGATTTTCACAGGTATCCTAGCACATAGGCTGAACCAGTACATGCAGGATCTGGTAGACCCAGACCAAACCGGGTTCATCACTGAATGGTCCTGTAGTGATAACACTAAGAGACTATGCCACTTGCTAGACAAGGTTCACCGCTTTAAAATTCCTGCTCTCCTTCTATCCATTAACGCAGAAAAGGCCTTTGACCTAGTACACTGGCAGTACCTTCATGCACTTTTAAGGAAATGCGGACTAGGCCCTAGATTCTGTGAGTGGATCCGATGCAATTATGATAAACCTAGAGCCATGGTTGCCGTGAATGGGAGACTATCCCAGCAATTTCCTATCCTAAGAAGCACTCAACAAGGTTGCCCCCTCTCGCCTCTATTATTTGCCTTTTAAATGGAGCCCTTTGCTGAGCGTATACAGTAGCACCTGGACATTTTCGGCGTGCCAATGGGCGGTAGATTGCATAAGGTGGCCCACTACGCAGACGATATGCTTCGTCACCTGACCCATCCTCAGACGTATCTCCCCGGGGTCATGGCAGAACTGACAGTCCTTGGTAAGGTATCAGGTTTTAAAACCAACCTCGCTAAATAGTCTCTGCTGAACCTCAACACTTCAGATATTGAAAAGACGCCCCTAGAGGCTAACCTTCCCTTCTCGTGGGCCGCACAAAATAACATACTTGGGCCTGTGGATACTTCCCACCATAGAGGCAACAGTAGAATGTAACTAAAATAGGATACTGAACACGACACGCTCAGACTTAGCAAAGTGGAAGGCATGCGGTCTCTCCTGGCTAACCCACCTAGCCGCGATCTGTAGGAAAGTACCATCTTGCCTGGCATGTTACCCCCATTTTTCACTGTATATATGTTGTTTTAGTTGTATGTGTCACTGGGACCCTGGTAACCCAGGGCCCCAGTGCTCATAAGTGTGCCTGAATGTGTTACCTGTGTAGTGACTAACTGTCTCACTGAGGCTCTGCTAATCAGAACCTCAGTGGTTATGCTCTCTCATTTCTTTCCAAATTGTCACTAACAGGCTAGTGACCATTTTTACCAATTTACATTGGCTTACTGGAACACCCTTATAATTCCCTAGTATATGGAACTAAGGTACCCAGGGTATTGGGGTTCCAGGAGATCCCTATGGGCTGCAGCATTTCTTTTGCCACCCATAGGGAGCTCTGACAATTCTTACACAGGCCTGCCACTGCAGCCTGAGTGAAATAACGTCCACGTTATTTCACAGCCATTTTACACTGCACTTAAGTAACTTATAAGTCACCTATATGTCTAACCTTTACCTGGTAAAGGTTAGGTGCAAAGTTACTTAGTGTGAGGGCACCCTGGCACTAGCCAAGGTGCCCCCACATTGTTCAGAGCCAATTCCCTGAACTTTGTGAGTGCGGGGACACCATTACACGCGTGCACTACATATAGGTCACTACCTATATGTAGCTTCACAATGGTAACTCCGAATATGGCCATGTAACATGTCTATGATCAGGGAATTGCCCCCTCTATGCCATCCTGGCATAGTTGGCACAATCCCATGATCCCAGTGGTCTGTAGCACAGACCCTGGTACTGCCAAACTGCCCTTCCTGGGGTTTCACTGCAGCTGCTGCTGCTGCCAACCCCTCAGACAGGCATCTGCCCTCCTGGGGTCCAGCCAGGCCTGGCCCAGGATGGCAGAACAAAGGACTTCCTCTGAGAGAGGGTGTTACACCCTCTCCCTTTGGAAAATGGTGTGAAGGCAGGGGAGGAGTAGCCTCCCCCAGCCTCTGGAAATGCTTTGTTGGGCACAGAGGTGCCCAATTCTGCATAAGCCAGTCTACACCGGTTCAGGGGACCCCTTAGCCCTGCTCTGGCGCGAAACTGGACAAAGGAAAGGGGAGTGACCACTCCCCTGACCTGCACCTCCCCTGGGAGGTGTCCAGAGCTCCTCCAGTGTGCTCCAGACCTCTGCCATCTTGGAAACAGAGGTGCTGCTGGCACACTGGACTGCTCTGAGTGGCCAGTGCCACCAGGTGACGTCAGAGACTCCTTCTGATAGGCTCCTTCAGGTGTTAGTAGCCTATCCTCTCTCCTAGGTAGCCAAACCCTCTTTTCTGGCTATTTAGGGTCTCTGTCTCTGGGGAAACTTTAGATAACGAATGCATGAGCTCAGCCGAGTTCCTCTGCATCTCTCTCTTCACCTTCTGATAAGGAATCGACTGCTGACCGCGCTGGAAGCCTGCAAAACTGCAACATAGTAGCAAAGACGACTACTGCAACTCTGTAACGCTGATCCTGCCGCCTTCTCGACTGTTTTCCTGCTTGTGCATGCTGTGGGGGTAGTCTGCCTCCTCTCTGCACCAGAAGCTCCGAAGAAATCTCCTGTGGGTCGACGGAATCTTCCCCCTGCAACCGCAGGCACCAAAAAGCTGCATTACCGGTCCCTTGGGTCTCCTCTCAGCACGACGAGCGAGGTCCCTCGAATCCAGCAACTCTGTCCAAGTGACCCCCACAGTCCAGTGACTCTTCAGTCCAAGTTTGGTGGAGGTAAGTCCTTGCCTCACCTCGCTGGGCTGCATTGCTGGGAACCGCGACTTTTGCAGCTACTCCGGCCCCTGTGCACTTCCGGCGGAAATCCTTTGTGCACAGCCAAGCCTGGGTCCACAGCACTCTAACCTGCATTGCACGACTTTCTAAGTTGGTCTCCGGCGACGTGGGACTCCTTTGTGCGACTTCGGGTGAGCACCGTTTCACGCATCCTCGTAGTGCCTGTTTCTGGCACTTCTCCGGGTGCTACCTGCTGCTGAGAGGGCTCCTTGTCTTGCTCGACGTCCCCCTCTCTCTCCTGGTCCAATTTGCGACCTCCTGGTCCCTCCAGGGCCACAGCAGCGTCCAAAAACGCTAACCGCACGATTTGCAGCTAGCAAGGCTTGTTGGCGTTCTTTCGGCGGGAAAACACTTCTGCACGACTCTCCACGGCGAGAGGGATCCGTCCACCAAAGGGGAAGTCTCTAGCCCTTTTCGTTCCTGCAGAAACCACAGCTTCTTCTGTCCAGTAGAAGCTTCTTTGCACCCGCAGCTGGCATTTCCTGGGCATTTGCCCATCTCCGACTTGCTTGTGACTTTTGGACTTGGTCCCCTTGTTCCACAGGTACCCTAGATTGGAAATCCACAGTTGTTGCATTGTTGGTTTGTGTCTTTCCTGCATTATTCCTCTAACACGACTTCTTTGTCCTTAGGGGAACTTTAGTGCACTTTGCACTCACTTTTCAGGGTCTTGGGGAGGGTTATTTTTCTAACTCTCACTATTTTCTAATAGTCCCAGCGACCCTCTACAAGGTCACATAGGTTTGGGGTCCATTCGTGGTTCGCATTCCACTTTTGGAGTATATGGTTTGTGTTGCCCCTATCCCTATGTTTCCCCATTGCATCCTATTGTAACTATACATTGTTTGCACTGTTTTCTAAGACTATACTGCATATTTTTGCTATTGTGTATATATATCTTGTGTATATTTCCTATCCTCTCACGGAGGGTACACTCTAAGATATTTTGGCATATTGTCATAAAAATAAAGTACCTTTATTTTTAGTATAACTGTGTATTGTGTTTTCTTATGATATTGTGCATATGACACTAGGTGGTACTGTAGTAGCTTCACACGTCTCCTAGTTCAGCCTAAGCTGCTCTGCTAAGCTACCATTATCTATCAGCCTAAGCTGCTAGACACCCTATACACTAATAAGGGATAACTGGGCCTGGTGCAAGGTGCAAGTACCCCTTGGTACTCACTACAAGCCAGTCCAGCCTCCTACATTGGTTGTGCAGCGGTGGGATAAGTGCTTTGAGACTACTTACCACTCTTGTCATTGTACTTTTCATAAGAGAAAAATATACAAAACAAGGTCAGTGTATATACACATAGCCAAAAAGTTTTGCATTTCCTCTTTTCACTCTTTTCTAAGTGCTGAAAAGTAATTCTAACTTTCTAAAAAGTTCAAAAAAGTTTTAAAAGTTTTTTTTCTCTGTCTTTCTAAAAGCTCTGACAAACTTTTTATCTTTTACTATCACTTTAACTCTCTCTAAAAATGTCTGGCACAGGCCAAAATGTTGATCTGTCCAAACTTGCATATGATCACCTTAGCTGGAAAGGAGCAAGGAGTCTCTGCATAGAGAGAGGTTTGAGTGTAGGGAAGAATCCTTCCTTAGAACTATTAATTAACATGCTTAGAGTACAGGATAAGGCCATAAGTGCCCCATCTGTTGAAAAAGTAGCTAATGGTTCTCAATCTGATCCAGGGACTCCCCCAGGAAAAGATTCAGGAAAGAAACTTCCTAGCCTGCCCATTACTAGACAGTCTAGCATAGTTGGTAATGATGATGAGCCACACCATATAAATAGTGTTGTCTCACATCATAGCAAAAGCATTTATTCTCACCATACTGGTAGTGATGTTTCTGTTAGCCAAGCTGTTAGGGTGGCTTCTGTAAGGGACAGGTCTCCTTCTGTCCATTCTCACCATACTTCTGTTTCAAGGCATGTCCCTCCCACCCACCCTGATGACAGATTGTTAGAAAGGGAGCTCAATAGATTGAGAGTGGAACAAACCAGACTGAAGCTCAAGAAGCAACAGCTGGATTTGGATAGACAGACTTTAGAAGTAGAGAAGGAGAGACAGAAACTGGGTTTAGAAACCCATGGTGGCAGCAGCAGTATTCCCCATAGTCATCCTGTAAAAGAGCATGATTCCAAGGAATCTGCACAAGATAGTTCCCCCTTACAAGGAGGGGGATGACATTAACAAGTGGTTTGCTGCACTTGAGAGGGCCTGTGTTGTACAGGATGTCCCTCAAAGGCAGTGGGCTGCTATCCTATGGCTATCATTTAGTGGAAAAGGTAGGGATAGGCTCCTTACTGTGAAAGAAAATGATGCTAATAATTTCCAAGTTCTTAAGAATGCACTCCTGGATGGTTATGGCTTAACCACTGAACAATACAGGATAAAGTTCAGAGAGACCAAAAAGGAGTCTTCACAAGACTGGGTTGATTTCATTGACCATTCAGTGAAGGCCTTGGAGGGGTGGTTACATGGCAGTAAAGTTACTGATTATGACAGCCTGTATAACTTGATCCTGAGAGAGCATATTCTTAATAATTGTGTGTCTGATTTGTTGCACCAGTACTTGGTGGACTCTGATCTGACCTCTCCCCAAGAATTGGGAAAGAAGGCAGACAAATGGGTCAGAACAAGGGTGAACAGAAAAGTTCATACAGGGGGTGACAAAGATGGCAACAAAAAGAAGGATGGTAAGTCTTCTGACAAGGGTGGGGACAAATCTAAAAATGAGTCTTCATCAGGCCCACAAAAACACTCTGGTGGGGGTGGTGGGCCCAAATCCTCTTTTAATCAGAACAAGGAAAAGAAACCATGGTGCTATTTATGTAAAATAAAAGGCCATTGGACAACAGATCCCAGTTGTCCAAAGAAAGGCACCAAGCCTCCTACCACTACAACCCCTACTGCTACACCTAGTGTCCCTACTAATAGCAGTGGTGGTGGGAGCAAACCTACTAATAGCCAATCCAAGGGAGTAGCTGGGCTCACTATTGGTAACTTAGTTGGGGTTGGCCTTATTAGGGAGGCCACAGAGGCTGAGTTAGTCTCTGAGGGGGCTATTGATTTAGCCACCTTAGTTGCATGTCCCCTTAATATGGATAAGTACAAGCAGCTACCCCTAATAAATGGTGTTGAGGTTCAGGCCTACAGGGACACTGGTGCCAGTGTGACTATGGTCATAGAGAAACTGGTCCACCCTGAACAACACCTACTTGGTCACCAGTACCAAGTAACCGATGCTCACAACAACACACTTAGCCACCCCATGGCTGTTGTAAATCTCAACTGGGGGGGGGGGGGGTTACTGGTCCAAAGAAAGTTGTGGTAGCTTCAGATTTAACTGTAGACTGTCTATTAGGGAATGATTTGGAGACATCAGCTTGGTCAGATGTGGAGTTGGAGGCCCATGCAGCAATGCTGGGCATTCCAGGGCATATTTTTGCTTTGACAAGGGCTCAGGCCAAAAAGCAAAAAGGACAGGGAAGCTTGGATCCTGGAACAATGGACCAAGTGCTCCCTAAAGCTAGGGCTAGTAGAAGCAAACCACTTCCTACTATCCCTCCCTCTACAGTGGATTCGACTTCTGAGAAAGAAGAATTCCCTCCCTGTGCAGAACCTACACCAATAAAGCTGGAAGCAGACACTGCTGAGCTTTTGGGTGAAGGGGGGCCTGCCAGAGAGGAGCTGAGTGTGGCACAGCAAACCTGTCCCACATTAGAGGGTCTCAGACAGCAAGCTGTCAAACAGGCTAATGGGGATGTCGGTGACTCTCACAGAGTTTACTGGGAGGACAACCTCTTGTACACTGAGCATAGGGATCCTAAACCTGGAGCTTCCAGGAGATTAGTGATTCCTCAGGAGTACAGAAAGTTCCTCCTAACCCTGGCACATGACATTCCCCTAGCTGGGCACCTGGGTCAAATGAAAACTTGGGACAGACTGGTTCCATTGTTTCATTGGCCTAGGATGTCTGAGGACACAAAGGAATTTTGTAAGTCCTGTGAAACCTGTCAAGCCAGTGGCAAGACAGGTGGCACCCCAAAGGCACCCCTTATTCCACTGCCTGTGGTTGGGGTTCCCTTTGAAAGGGTAGGGGTTGACATAGTTGGCCCCCTTGACCCTCCTACTGCTTCAGGCAATAGATTTATCTTGGTGGTAGTGGACCATGCCACAAGATATCCTGAAGCTATTCCTTTAAGGACCACTACAGCACCTGCAGTGGCAAAGGCCCTCCTGGGAATATTTTCCAGTGTGGGCTTCCCAAAGGAAGTAGTATCAGACAGAGGAAGCAATTTCATGTCTGCATACTTAAAGGCCATGTGGAAGGAGTGTGGTGTAACGTACAAGTTCACAACACCCTATTATCCACAAACAAATGGACTGGTGGAGAGATTTAATAAAACTCTCAAAGGCATGATTATGGGTCTCCCTGAAAAACTCCGCAGGAGATGGGATATCCTTCTACCATGCCTCCTTTTTGCCTACAGGGAGGTACCCCAGAAAGGAGTGGGCTTCAGCCCCTTTGAACTTCTTTTTGGACACTCTGTTAGGGGTCCACTCACACTTGTAAAGGAGGGTTGGGAACAACCTTTAAAAGCTCCTAAGCAGGATATTGTGGATTATGTACTTGGCCTCAGATCAAGGATGGCTGAGTACATGAAAAAGGCCAGTAAAAACCTTCAGGCCAGCCAAGAGCTCCAGAAGCAATGGCATGATCAGAAGGCTGTTTTGGTTCAGTACCAACCAGGGCAGAAAGTGTGGGTCTTGGAGCCTGTGGCCCCAAGAGCACTCCAAGATAAATGGAGTGGACCCCACACAATTGTTGAAAAGAAGGGAGAAGTCACCTATTTAGTTGACTTAGGCACTGCCAGGAGTCCCCTTAGGGTGCTCCATGTCAACCGCCTGAAACCCTACTATGACAGGGCTGATCTCACCCTGCTCATGGCAACTGATGAGGGACAGGAAGAAGACAGTGATCCTCTACCTGATCTCTTCTCTTCCACAGAACAAGATGCTCTTGTGGAAGGTGTAGTTTTGGCTGATTGTCTTACTGCTGAGCAGAAAGACAATTGCATAAATCTCCTAGATCAATTCTCTGAACTCTTCTCTACTGTGCCAGGTACCACTTCTTGGTGTGAGCACACTATAGATACTGGAGACAGTTTACCTGTCAAAAGTAAGATCTATAGGCAGCCTGACCATGTCAGGGACTGCATAAAGCAAGAGGTCCAGAAAATGTTAGAACTAGGAGTGGTTGAGCACTCTGACAGTCCATGGGCTTCTCCTGTGGTACTGGTACCAAAACCCCATTCCAAAGATGGAAAGAAGGAAATGCGGTTTTGTGTAGACAATAGAGGTCTCAACTTGGTAACCAAAACTGATGCTCACCCTATACCCAGGGCAGATGAGCTCATAGATACACTGGCATCTGCCAAGTATCTAAGCACTTTTGATTTGACTGCAGGGTATTGGCAGATCAAATTATCAGAAGATGCTAAACCTAAGACTGCATTTTCTACCATTGGAGGACATTACCAGTTTACTGTAATGCCTTTTGGTTTGAAAAATGCACCTGCCACTTTTCAGAGGTTGGTGAACACAGTCCTGCAAGGGCTGGAAGCTTTCAGTGCAGCATATTTGGATGATATAGCTGTCTTTAACTCCAGCTGGGATGATCATCTGGTCCACCTATGGAAAGTTTTGGAGGCCCTGCAAAAGGCAGGCCTCACTATCAAGGCTTCAAAGTGCCAGATAGGGCAGGGTAAGGTGGTTTATCTGGGACACCTTGTTGGTGGGGAACAGATTGCACCACTTCAGGGGAAAATCCAAACAATTATTGATTGGGTTCCCCCTACCACTCAGACTCAGGTGAGAGCCTTCCTAGGCCTCACTGGGTATTACAGGAGGTTCATTAAGAACTATGGCTCCATTGCAGCCCCTCTTAATGACCTCACATCCAAGAAAATGCCTAAAAAGGTATTATGGACAGCAAACTGTCAGAAAGCTTTTGAGGAGCTGAAGCAGGCCATGTGCTCTGCACCTGTCCTGAAAAGCCCTTGTTACTCTAAAAAATTCTATGTCCAAACTGATGCATCTGAATTAGGAGTAGGGGCAGTCCTATCACAACTTAATTCTGAGGGCCAGGATCAACCTGTTGCTTTTATTAGTAGGAGGTTGACCCCTAGAGAAAAGCGTTGGTCTGCCATTGAGAGGGAGGCCTTTGCTGTGGTCTGGGCACTGAAGAAGTTGAGGCCATACCTGTTTGGCACTCACTTCATTGTTCAGACAGACCACAAACCTCTACATTGGCTAAAACAAATGAAAGGTGAAAATCCTAAATTGTTGAGGTGGTCCATATCCCTACAGGGAATGGACTATACAGTGGAACATAGACCTGGGAGTAGCCACTCCAATGCAGATGGACTCCCAGATATTTCCACTTAGACAATGAAGACTCATCAGGTCATGGCTAGTCTTATTGTCCTTCGTTTGGGGGGGGGGGGGTTGTGTAGGAAAGTACCATCTTGCCTGGCATGTTACCCCCATTTTTCACTGTATATATGTTGTTTTAGTTGTATGTGTCACTGGGACCCTGGTAACCCAGGGCCCCAGTGCTCATAAGTGTGCCTGAATGTGTTACCTGTGTAGTGACTAACTGTCTCACTGAGGCTCTGCTAATCAGAACCTCAGTGGTTATGCTCTCTCATTTCTTTCCAAATTGTCACTAACAGGCTAGTGACCATTTTTACCAATTTACATTGGCTTACTGGAACACCCTTATAATTCCCTAGTATATGGTACTAAGGTACCCAGGGTATTGGGGTTCCAGGAGATCCCTGTGGGCTGCAGCATTTCTTTTGCCACCCATAGGGAGCTCTGACAATTCTTACACAGGCCTGCCACTGCAGCCTGAGTGAAATAACGTCCACGTTATTTCACAGCCATTTTACACTGCACTTAAGTAACTTATAAGTCACCTATATGTCTAACCTTTACCTGGTAAAGGTTAGGTGCAAAGTTACTGTGTGTGAGGGCACCCTGGCACTAGCCAAGGTGCCCCCACATTGTTCAGAGCCAATTCCCTGAACTTTGTGAGTGCGGGGACACCATTACACGTGTGCACTACATATAGGTCACTACCTATATGTAGCTTCACAATGGTAACTCCGAATATGGCCATGTAACATGTCTATGATCATGGAATTGCCCCCTCTATGCCATCCTGGCATAGTTGGCACAATCCCATGATCCCAGTGGTCTGTAGCACAGACCCTGGTACTGCCAAACTGCCCTTCCTGGGGTTTCACTGCAGCTGCTGCTGCTGCCAACCCCTCAGACAGGCATCTGCCCTCCTGGGGTCCAGCCAGGCCTGGCCCAGGATGGCAGAACAAAGGACTTCCTCTGAGAGAGGGTGTTACACCCTCTCCCTTTGGAAAATGGTGTGAAGGCAGGGGAGGAGTAGCCTCCCCCAGCCTCTGGAAATGCTTTGTTGGGCACAGAGGTGCCCAATTCTGCATAAGCCAGTCTACACCGGTTCAGGGGACCCCTTAGCCCTGCTCTGGCGCGAAACTGGACAAAGGAAAGGGGAGTGACCACTCCCCTGACCTGCACCTCCTCTGGGAGGTGTCCAGAGCTCCTCCAGTGTGCTCCAGACCTCTGCCATCTTGGAAACAGAGGTGCTGCTGGCACACTGGACTGCTCTGAGTGGCCAGTGCCACCAGGTGACGTCAGAGACTCCTTCTGATAGGCTCCTTCAGGTGTTAGTAGCCTATCCTCTCTCCTAGGTAGCCAAACCCTCTTTTCTGGCTATTTAGGGTCTCTGTCTCTGGGGAAACTTTAGATAACGAATGCATGAGCTCAGCCGAGTTCCTCTGCATCTCTCTCTTCACCTTCTGATAAGGAATCGACTGCTGACCGTGCTGGAAGCCTGCAAAACTGCAACATAGTAGCAAAGACGACTACTGCAACTCTGTAACGCTGATCCTGCCGCCTTCTCAACTGTTTTCCTGCTTGTGCATGCTGTGGGGGTAGTCTGCCTCCTCTCTGCACCAGAAGCTCCGAAGAAATCTCCCGTGGGTCGACGGAATCTTCCCCCTGCAACCGCAGGCACCAAAAAGCTGCATTACCGGTCCCTTGGGTCTCCTCTCAGCACGACGAGCGAGGTCCCTCGAATCCAGCAACTCTGTCCAAGTGACCCCCACAGTCCAGTGACTCTTCAGTCCAAGTTTGGTGGAGGTAAGTCCTTGCCTCACCTCGCTGGGCTGCATTGCTGGGAACCGCGACTTTTGCAGCTACTCCGGCCCCTGTGCACTTCCGGCGGAAATCCTTTGTGCACAGCCAAGCCTGGGTCCACGGCACTCTAACCTGCATTGCACGACTTTCTAAGTTGGTCTCCGGCGACGTGGGACTCCTTTGTGCGACTTCGGTGAGTACCGATTCACGCATCCTCGAAGTGCCTGTTTCTGGCACTTCTCCGGGTGCTACCTGCTGCTGAGAGGGCTCCTTGTCTTGCTCGACGTCCCCTCTCTCTCCTGGTCCAATTTGCGACCTCCTGGTCCCTCCAGGGCTACAGCAGCGTCCAAAAACGCTAACCGCACGATTTGCAGCTAGCAAGGCTTGTTGGCGTTCTTTCGGCGGGAAAACACTTCTGCACGACTCTCCACGGCGAGAGGGATCCGTCCACCAAAGGGGAAGTCTCTAGCCCTTTTCGTTCCTGCAGAAACCACAGCTTCTTCTGTCCAGTAGAAGCTTCTTTGCACCCGCAGCTGGCATTTCCTGGGCATTTGCCCATCTCCGACTTGCTTGTGACTTTTGGACTTGGTCCCCTTGTTCCACAGGTACCCTAGATTGGAAATCCACAGTTGTTGCATTGTTGGTTTGTGTCTTTCCTGCATTATTCCTCTAACACGACTTCTTTGTCCTTAGGGGAACTTTAGTGCACTTTGCACTCACTTTTCAGGGTCTTGGGGAGGGTTATTTTTCTAACTCTCACTATTTTCTAATAGTCCCAGCGACCCTCTACAAGGTCACATAGGATTGGGGTCCATTCGTGGTTCGCATTCCAATTTTGGAGTATATGGTTTGTGTTGCCCCTATCCCTATGTTTGCCCATTGCATCCTATTGTAACTATACAGGGAGTGCAGAATTATTAGGCAAGTTGTATTCTTGAGGATTAATTTTATTATTGAACAACAACCATGTTCTCAATGAACCCAAAAAACTCATTAATATCAAAACTGAATATTTTTGGAAGTAGTTTTTAGTTTGTTTTTAGTTTTAGCTATGTTAGGGGGATATCTGTGTGTGCAGGTGACTATCACTGTGCATAATTATTAGGCAACTTAACAAAAAAAAATATATACCCATTTCAATTATTTATCATTACCAGTGAAACCAATATAACATCTCAACATTCACAAATATACATTTCTGACATTCAAAAACAAAACAAAAACAAATCAGTGACCAATATAGCCACCTTTCTTTGCAAGGACACTCAAAAGCCTGCCATCCATGGATTCTGTCAGTGTTTTGATCTGTTCACCATCAACATTGCGTGCAGCAGCAACCACAGCCTCCCAGACACTGTTCAGAGAGGTGTACTGTTTTCCCTCCTTGTAAATCTCACATTTGATGATGGACCACAGGTTCTCAATGGGGTTCAGATCAGGTGAACAAGGAGGCCATGTCATTAGATTTCCTTCTTTTATACCCTTTCTTGCCAGCCACGCTGTGGAGTACTTGGACGCGTGTGATGGAGCATTGTCCTGCATGAAAATCATGTTTTTCTTGAAGGATGCAGACTTCTTCCTGTACCACTGCTTGAAGAAGGTGTCTTCCAGGAACTGGCAGTAGGACTGGGAGTTGAGCTTGACTCCATCCTCAACCCGAAAAGGCCCCACAAGCTCATCTTTGATGATACCAGCCCAAACCAGTACTCCACCTCCACCTTGCTGGCGTCTGAGTCGGACTGGAGCTCTCTGCCCTTTACCAATCCAGCAACGGGCCCATCCATCTGGCCCATCAAGACTCACTCTCATTTCATCAGTCCATAAAACCTTAGAAAAATCAGTCTTGAGATATTTCTTGGCCCAGTCTTGACGTTTCAGCTTGTGTGTCTTGTTCAGTGGTGGTCGTCTTTCAGCCTTTCTTACCTTGGCCATGTCTCTGAGTATTGCACACCTTGTGCTTTTGGGCACTCCAGTGATGTTGCAGCTCTGAAATATGGCCAAACTGGTGGCAAGTGGCATCGTGGCAGCTGCACGCTTGACTTTTCTCAGTTCATGGGCAGTTATTTTGCGCCTTGGTTTTTCCACACGCTTCTTGCGACCCTGTTGACTATTTTGAATGAAACGCTTGATTGTTCGATGATCACGCTTCAGAAGCTTTGCAATTTTAAGAGTGCTGCATCCCTCTGCAAGATATCTCACTATTTTTTACTTTTCTGAGCCTGTCAAGTCCTTCTTTTGACCCATTTTGCCAAAGGAAAGGAAGTTGCCTAATAATTATGCACACCTGATATAGGGTGTTGATGTCATTAGACCACACCCCTTCTCATTACAGAGATGCACATCACCTAATATGCTTAATTGGTAGTAGGCTTTCGAGCCTATACAGCTTGGAGTAAGACAACATGCATAAAGAGGATGATGTGGTCAAAATACTCATTTGCCTAATAATTCTGCACTCCCTGTACATTGTTTGCACTGTTTTCTAAGACTATACTGCATATTTTTGCTATTGTGTATATATATCTTGTGTATATTTCCTATCCTCTCACGGAGGGTACACTCTAAGATATTTTGGCATGTTGTCTAGTATAACTGTGTATTGTGTTTTCTTATGATATTGTGCATATGACACTAGGTGGTACTGTAGTAGCTTCACACGTCTCCTAGTTCAGCCTAAGCTGCTCTGCTAAGCTACCATTATCTATCAGCCTAAGCTGCTAGACACCCTATACACTAATAAGGGATAACTGGGCCTGGTGCAAGGTGCAAGTACCCCTTGGTACTCACTACAAGCCAGTCCAGCCTCCTACATGGTCAAGATGACATTTGTGCCTAGGATACCAAACCTTATGCAGACCCTGCCATTGCAACCGCCCCCTAACCTACTAGACAAAAAGCAAGCGCTTGTCTGGGAAAACATTTTGAGCGGTAGGAGGGCTAGAATGTCCAAGGCTCAGGCATATCTTCTGCAGACCGAGGGAGGGCTGAGAGTCCCAAACCTATTATGCTGCACAGCTGCGCTACATGGTTGAATGGGGACGACCCCTGACAGAGAAACTCTGGTGTTATATCGACCAGGTAGTAGCAGGGGTCTACATCTAGAAGGTACCATAGCTGCCAAAGAAACACCGACCATCGGGGGTATATGTCTCGCCTATTTTGGGGGCCACGATGGGAGCATGGGACAAAGTACAGGTTCCCAACAGGCTATCCACACCAGTCTCCCCACAGACACCGATCATTGGCAACCCAGATTTCCCACCGCACTTAGTGACCCTGCCTTTACAACTTGGCAGGAAGCGAACTGCAAGAGGACGGAGTCATGGACTTCCACAGTCTCCAAGCGGGGTACGGCCTTCCGACGTTCGCATACTTGCAATTCATGGCCGTTCATTACTGGGTGACCTCGCCTGCGGTACGTCCGCATGCCGGTCGACCCCTTATGTGATTTGAGAGATAGTTACTGACCAGAGACATGGACAAGCAGCTCCTGTCTGACATTTACACTTTACTGCTCGCGCCGACTGCACGCTCCGCAACACCAGCAAGGCGTAGATGGGAGAGGGAATGCGAGCGCACATTCACAGACAGGGAACGGCAAGATGTCCTCCACTGGGCACGTGTCACAGCGCGCGCCACAAACACCAAAGAAATGTTTTTGAAAACAGCCCATTATATGTACTATACACCTTTACGGGTGGCCAAGTGGAGGGTGCATAGCGACAGCGGATGCTGGCGTCGGTGCGGACAGGAAGGTACACTTACTCACATATTGTGGCACTGCCCTAAGATCGCCGCTTTTTGGCATTCCAGCCTCAAAAGCGGTAGATGACATATGACACTACCATACCCCGGTTACCAAGCTGCCTCTAGGCCTTCCCAACCCTCAGACATATCCACTTTGCACACCCAAGGGTAGGGCTATTATTTTGGCTCTGGGGACTGCTAAACAACTGCTACTCTCACGATGGGTCTTTGAGACCATTCCCACTCACACTGAATGGCTGCATAAGTTATGGGCCCTTATGGGTATGGAAAAATTGACAGCAGCAGCGACTGGCTCGCTACCCCTCTTTGATAAAACTTGGGGCCCATGTATCCAGTATCTGTCGGACGAATTAAGGGAATTAACGTGCCCCTCATATCTACGCATCCTTCGACTGACGAGTATCGTCCAGACTCCCTCTTGATCAGACTGACTGATGTGCTCCCAACAGAGATTCTCAACTGTAACATACATCTTGAGTACCTCCATTGAGTGATGTAACTATTCTACTGTAAGTGATGAGCCCCCCTTCCATCCTCCCCATTCACGCTCCCTTCCCTCCATGTCACCTGTTCCCCCACCGGCCGATGGTTGTAGGTGGTAGAAGCTGTACTGTTCTTACCTTTATAAAATCAATAAAAGAGATCTTAAACCTAAAAAAGTAATTGTTCTGTTCAGTAAGATTTCTGACAGACTGAATAAAAAAACATTTTCTTGCATTTGAGCTAAAAGTTGGTACTGCCGTCTTCATGCATATTTACAACCAACAAAATTAAAGTTTAAAATTACTGGCAGAAATTGAGAAACTCAAAACTGTCAATCTGTCAAAAATGTGGGGCCACCCACATTTAGAATGGGACGTGCTTAATCAGCCCAAAAGCAAACATGGATAACAAACTATTCAGGTAGCCTCTAACCAGCCATGCTCCTTTGCTGCTCTTTAGCTCCTAAATGCTGAAATCCCTACTCATTCTTGTTACAGTCAACTTGACAGGGACTGACAGGAGCTAGGTTTCACCCTTCTTAGTTTCCACGTTATCAGCTTCATTTCTAAATAGACAAGTCATATCACAGCTAGAAAGATTCAGGAGTTCAATATTCATATGCTGGCACATACTACATTTTTGGAAAAAATAATGGTGCTATTAATTACCTTAATTTACTCTCTCATTGAAGGAATTATTTTTATAGCATGAGTAGACCGCACAACAAAGGCACAGGTCTGCCCAACTCTGGACAATTAATTTGTACACTGGGCAGTTTAAGAATACCCATACTGGAAAGCCCCTCTCTCAACTCTGCCTGTCTCTTCTAACCAAACCACAAGAAAAATCTGAAAACATCTCCAGGGCGGAAAGAGAATCATATCATTGCATTAACTCCTTATTGAGTTTCTTGTGCCAGTCCAATCAATGAGGGAATAGCCAAGTAACTAGTTTCAGCTTCAAACTGAGACACAAACACAACACACTTGTGGGTTTACTGATGTGCAGAGAAGGTTCACACCTGTACCACAGAATCATGAACTCTTGAGCCAAAGATCACTTCATTTGGACAGCCCACATCTACATGAGAGTGGAACACAAAGGTGGACAAATAAACCTACACTGAGGCATTACGAATGTCAGCAATGAACATGCCATGGATATCTGCTCAGGATGTAGGTCTCCTTTGATGAGCTGCCTAGATACCAACAGAAGGACCCCTTTCCAACAGCGTACAGGCCTTGGAAGTGTCCACTATAAAACAATGACTTATGGCAGGTATAGAGCATATTCCGCCATGTTGTTCCTCCAAAATGTACAAATAGGCAATTACACTACAGGACAAATCCACTTGTGATAGTTACATAACTACTTCTTAACACATATTACATAGATGAAGTGATGTCTCTCAAGAGAAGCCCTCTGGAAAATATACTCAGTATACAATCGCCTCCTCTGTATGCAGTTAGAAAAAACCTTCAGGAGAAAACAAGGCTCATATCCAAGATATATACAGTCTGGCAAATAAAGAGCTATGAGGACTTACAGACAAGGGATCCTAACTCTTCCAATCACCTAATAGTTTTAATGACCATAAATAATAAGGCTTCCTCCAAGCGTCAAATGTAGTGGACTAGAATCAAGCTTAGGCCAAAAGAATGCTTTAGGAAAAGGCACTGTAGCTAACAGCAAGATACTGCCATAAAAACACTTAAGAGGGGAGAAAAGGGAAACAACTGTCTTCAATTCCTTTCTATGGCAGTTTAGTGGAGTTGAGGTTCATGAAAGGCCTAATGATATTGTGCAAACTCCCAGACTATCTCATCCATTGTGGCAAGTCTCATCACCTCCAAGAGCCGAGGAGTTGACTGTATGGCCCCTGGCAAGTCCACTGAATCTTTATTTTCTTCAAAATACACTGTCATGCCTGCTCAGATCTCAGTCATCATGCTGGGCCATACAATTCCCACGCATTGAGGCGCCATTGGTGACTGCCTTGTTGCCTGGAAGCTCCCAAAGTTATCAGTAGGGATGATGTCGTCAGATATTCCTCACTCCAGATATTCCCCCCTTCGATTTGAGGCACTGGCCCTGTCAGAATAACAGTTTGAAGAAAATAAAGATTCAGTGGACTTGCCAGGGGCCATGCAGTCAACTCCTCCCTCCACTCTAGCCCAGATGACCCATCAGGCTATGCAGGCTACACCCCAGCGAAGCCAGGGGTGGTTTGGGAGTCCTGTACAGCAGCTCTGCGAGATCGTCTGCAGATGATGATAGCCTGCAAGAAAAGGGGAAGACATGGTAAAGGACTACAGCTGAAAAGTCAGGTACGGCTCCTAGAGAGACAAATGGCACAGCGCCCAGAGCAGGCAACTCATTGACTTTTGGAGGTGATGAGAACAGAGTACTGCAATTTTGTAGAAAAGGCAGCCCGTCTTGCGGTGCAGCACAAAATCTATGAGGTGGGAGGCAAGGCTGGATGCCTCTTGGCGTGTCTGAGTCGTAGGGAGGAGGCAGCCAGTTGAGTGGGGGAGATAACATCTAGCACGAGGGACAGACTTGCCACAACGGTGGAAATAGTCTGGGAGTTTGCACAATATTATTAGGCCTTTCATGAACCTCAACTCCAGAGGAAGGAAGCGGAGACAGAACATTTCTTGAGAATGCTGGTTCTTCTGCAACTGGAAAGAGAACTGGTAGAGATGCAGGAGGGGGGAACTATACTTGAGAAATTATCTGACACTCCCAAGGCCATCAGCAGAGGAAAGACCTCATGTCCCAACGGGTTAGAATTAATTAAGAAAATGGGAGCTCTGGTAGGCCCCTACCTCCAGGCAATATTCGAGGACTCCTGTACCCAAGGGGTGCTCCCCCATATGTAAGGCACACCCTGATCATGACCTGATATAAAGACAGTAAGCTGAACATTTTGTGTGTGCCCTATAGTCCAATCTCCCTGCTATAATGACACTAGGCTCTTGGCTACTATCCTGACATGTGAGCTGAACGGAGTGATATCGACTCTGCTCCATCATGACAACACAGGGTTCATACCATGCCAGTCAACGTGACATCTGAGGCCTACATAACTGGTTAGGCCCCGTATGGGACGTCCCTCGCCCACTGGCAGTCATTTCCACTGATGCGGAAAAGGCATTTGACGCAATTCACTGGCCTTATTTCTTCGCTGTGATTAGGCAGTTTGGCTTTGGCCCCTGCTTTTGTGACTTGGTGGTCTTGCATAATTCTGAGCCCATGGAAGAGGATAAATGGGATGACCTCACTGCTGTTCCTGTTGGACAGGAGAACCAGACAGGGCTGCGCTCTGTCCCCGTTGTTGTTTGCCCTGTGAATGGAACTTCTGGCTTGCTGGGTCAAGGCATTGGAGGTGAGTCGCGGGTAGGAGTCAATGCAGACATAGAGGATCTCCTTATATGCAGAAGATGTTTTAATGCTTGCCGCAGAAACCAAGGTGTCCCTGAACCATCTTCTTGAAAGGGTGGAGAAATTCAGGGAATACCCTGGCTAAAGGGTAAAATGGATAAAGTCAGTTTTATTCAAGGCAGGGCAGTGGGACTGGGAAATTCTGCTTCCTACTTTCCTGAGGGTAATGTCTGAGGGCTTTAGATCTCTAGCAATCTATATTACTCGAGGTTCAGAATGTTTCTGGCAGGAAAAGCTGGACCCCAGCTGGTGCAACAGCATGAAGATGTGGCCAGATGGAGGAAACTTTCTTTGATGCTCCTTGGTAGGGCTGCTACCCTCACGAAGATTACCTTACCCAAGCTCCAATACATCCTACAGAACACTCCATTCCCAAATACCTGAAAGGTTCTTCAGGATAGGGAGGTCCGGGGACTTGTGTGGGACAGGAGGATAGTTTTGTGGACCCTCTGAAGGTATTCCTGTTCAGTATATAAAGGAGTGATTGCCCTCCTGCACTTCAGAGCATAGTACTGGCTCTCACAGATATAGGTGATAAGCGACACAGGGCACACACCCTGTCCAGAGGGACAATGCGAGGGAGCGCCTTGCTAGGTGTGCCATGACAGACCCCCCCTTAGATCACTACATGCACAACGGGAAGTGCTTAGAGAGTCTGCTGATACCAGCATGGGTGACACTGATGGTGTGGGATTGAGCGAAGTCCCATGTGGGGTGGAAGGCGAAGCTTGCTAAGTCCACTCTGCTCTGGGTTGGAGAAACACTACATGAAGTGAGTAAGCTACAAGGCTTTGATCTGTGGGAAACAAATGGCATAGTATACCTGGGGGACGTGTTGGCTTATGGGGCACTAAAATCATTTGCCTTTTTACAAGAGGAGTATGGCCTCTCACACATGCAGCACTATAAGTACACCCAGCTTCAACATGCTCTACAGGTGGAGATGATGGACTGGGCTTCACTACCTGAAGCGTCCATGCTAGAGACCCATCTGCTGGCTGAGCTGTTGGTGAGGAGGGAAATATCCTCCACATACAGAGTGCTCATTAACAACAGCCTCAGAGGCCTCCACCGATGCTGGGACCCAGACATGGGCAAGATGGAGGACATGGATTGGGAGGCAGCACTGATACATTCTCTGGAGTAGGCCATTTAGAGCGTGCTTCCACTTAATACAGCTTAAAATCTTGCACACAGTATACATAGCGTAGGACAGGTTAAGGAAGATGGGGAGGATCCTGTTGCCCACCTGTCTAAACTGTAACACACATATGGGTTCATTCTACCGCATGGTGTGGTACTGCTCAGAGATAACAGAAATACTGTTTGCTCATATTGAAAGAACTAGGGGACATACTAGAAAAAGAATCCCGCCTACCTCCAAATCATCCTCCTTGGATTGCGGGGTTATACAGAACTGCCCTGCCAAAAACTATAATTTTGGTCGCTGGGCTTGGTTGTGGCGAAGAGGGTTGTCAAGCGGGTCTCACTAAGGAACAATGGATTGCAGGAATGGATGCTTGCATAGGGACCAAAAAGTGGTTTATGTTGCCAGGGTTTGCCCTAGTACGTATGAGATGCTTGGGACCGGTAGAGGGAGTCCAATGGTCTGGGAACAGGAAGTTCACAGCGCATTCAA
Organism: Pleurodeles waltl; assembly: GCF_031143425.1. NCBI lineage: Eukaryota > Metazoa > Chordata > Amphibia > Caudata > Salamandridae > Pleurodeles > Pleurodeles waltl. The sequence goes on from NC_090439.1 coordinate 718,652,512, forward strand.
GAATGAGCAAGGGGAGTGGCCCACCAAACATTGGCAGGGAAAGATGGGGTATTGGCAGAGAATCTTCTTTCCTTCTATTGCTCCTAATCCTGCCTGCATCCACCTCATTGACATCTATTGGCAGCACTGTACCAACCTCTCTATTTAAGGTACTGTGTCCTGCTGAGTATTCCCCTGGTGTTTCTTTTTGCTGTGTAGCTGGTAAGTTAATTGTGTTTGTTTATGCATAAAATCCTAATTAAAAAAAAAAAAAAAACAGGATTTCAACAGGAAGTCACTCATTGGTGCATAGCTCGGACCAAAAAGTCAGAAAGTAAAGAACCTAAAAAGAAGAAAAAAACAGTTCCGGATTCTAGTAACTATGGCAAAAGGAAAAACTAAACTGATGTCTAGGTAGCATGTCAACATACAACAGCAATCATGTCTTGGGGATACTTCTGGACTATTTTAAGGTTTTCTGTATAAAAACTACGACCAGAAAGTATTCCTATGATCAGAAAAGTATAGAACGTATTATCCATTAGAAATAAAGATGGTGAAAAAAAAAACTTTGCTGTGACTTTTTACCAAGATGTTTTGAATAAGACACAGAATAACAAGGTAGTGCACACCTGCTGTACAATTATTAAATACGAAATCATTAATCCTAAAGTTTGACATGGGGTTCTTGTATGAAAAGTGTACGGTATCTACTTTCATTAAGTCAGAAGAATGTGAAGAAAGTAAGCCACAATGGATTTAAAAAGCTGTTAAAACAAACAAAGAGGTTAAGTGTACCTGAATACTGAAGATGCATGCAATCCTGATCGCACACCGTATGCCTTCCAGGCAAAGTGAAGCTACTTCTGTATCATCACAGTCTTGCAAGCCCACACTGAAAGCAGCTAGGAATGGTGTCCATGCCAACTAAAAGAGTTCAACACGTTTTAATTAACACAATAATGTCATCAACAAAAAAAGATTACAAAAAGTGCAATCATTATTTGTAATAAAACAAGTGCTACTAAGCGGACTTTCATGGAAGCTAAACATGAGAAACCTCTGTAAAGTGTAGCTAAATAAACAAATCCTAAACCGCTATTACTGTGGTTGCAATAAGGAATTAAAAAGTGGGTTTTGTGGTATGCATTATATAGTTCATTTATTAAAGTGCAGAGGTTACTTTAAAACATTTTAATTTTTAATATCTATGAGCCAGTCATGTTTCACCACATAACTAAAGTAATGAAACCATACCTGATAATACAAACTATCTGAGCTGCAGATAACCATTTTCCGTATTGCTGAAGAGAATAAAGTGTTAGTAGTATTCTTACTATGGTTTTCTTTGAAATCTGTGAAACACCAACTCATTCACCCCCCAGACTCATAAATGGTTTTTCATAAGTTCAATTAACTTAAACCTCAAATATGATTTACCTTGGGCAAACACTATGTTGATTGTAATCCAGACTCTAAGCACAAATATTGGAAACACTTAAGAGCCAGCGTTGTGAGAACGGAAACTTTCTCATTTATAAGTATGATCAAGATTGGCGTCCTTCTCCTGAAATCTAATCACAGGCTAACTGAAAACGTTACTCAACAATAAAATATGGTAGGTATGGGGTAAGCATGGTTGAGAAACATGCTCCAAAACGTAAAGTATTAACTATGAAGAAACAGGAATGCAGAGTTTTAATGACACATTAAACACATTTTTGCCATGGATACCTTTGTCCTGTAGCAGTTGTTAATCTTTTAAAAATATTTTGTAAACATATGCCACAGTTCCATCCTAGGCAGCACCAGGTCTACGTAGTCATGACACATTGTTAACTATATCAATCAAATGTAACATTGCGCTTGATATAACCGCCTGTCCTTATTTTAAGACTGTGATGCCTCAATATAATTCACAAGTTAAGTGCCAGAAACAATCCGATGCAAAGCACAAGAAAGGGGCAGATCATGCGTAACGGGGCTAATTATTAGAAAAACTGTTACCTTCGTCTCTTTCATCACAATGAATGTAATAAAGATGGTTGAAAATATATACTAATTTCCGTATGGCATCAATGTAAGTCGACAAGTCACATATTAGCCAGTTTTAGTAGCAACTATACTAGAATAGTTTGCATGATGTACTACTAATATATTTTTGCCCTTCTAGCGAGTTTACAAATGCTAAAGTACATCTGTCCATCTCTTGCTTAAAGAAAACCTCCTCTCTGGCAGCAGACATAAGCATGACGAAGTATTTGTATTTATCGCACATATTACATTTTTGTAATAAGTACCAAAGTGTGCTCTCGGCATCCAAAATATAAACAGATTGTTTTTGTACTGCTGTTGAAGACTTTGAAAACGGTTTCAGACACATGCCAATCAGAAACAGGAATAGTTTATAAAACCAAGACAATTCCAGTGCGTTTAAAAGTTTTTGTCTGAAGATATAAGTACCGTGGAAGCAAGTGTGGGTTTTAAGGCCAAACTCGAGCTTATTTTCACTGGTATATGTTATGAAACATTTTTTGGCTCACTTGAAACTTCCAATGCGGCCTAAGAGGGCAGGCTAGTGGCCTCAGTTCTGCTAAAGTATTTTGTGAAAACTCAATTAATAGATTTATTTGAGTGAAACACACACTAGCAAACAACAGTACTTTATAGAACATTTTCACATGAACGTCTCACTTTTGGACTTATGCTGGAAGTCCAAAGTTTACAGTTTGCCCTTTCCCTCAATCTATGTAGGCCAGTGGTTAAAATTCTTAAGGAATGCAATTTTAGGCGATCCTTAAAAATACAACCTTCCCTTTCTTCTTCAGCCATGGGAGTTGGTGGAAATGGTATTAAAGAACGAGAAACAGGAAGGTATCTGCAATCAAGTGACGTTTCTCAAAAGAGACATAAAAAGGGACAACCTCTCCACTATGGCCGAGGAGTGTCACCCACTGACGAAAAGCAGAAAAATAAAGGGATAATAAAAGTATTTTATTATCCCTATATTTTTCTGCCTTTGTAGGGCGGGGCCAGCCTCCTCCAAGTCAAGTGGAGGGGGAGTGGTATGTGTGCTCCGCGCGCTGCGCCGCCACCCTTTCCTGGTAGCAGTCGTGACTTTGAATTCAAATATGCACAGCTAAGGGCATGGCCAAGGAGGAGCCTGGGCAAGACACATCTCCCTGAGCTCATCATGTGAGGCCCTTAACACCCCCTCCCCTACCCCTACATCCCCTTGTAATGGCTCGTTTTGGTAGGGGTGTTCCCTGTGATTTCCCCCCAGTTCCACAGACAAGGTGCCACGTAGGGAGATCAGGCATATCCCATCTGAGCCAGAGAGTGCCCCGGAGACGCCAGTCCAGGTGAACAGAGAAGCTGCGGTGGACATCTTGGAGCCATGCCAGACATGCCACGCGGCCTTCACCAGAGAGACTGAAACCAGCGGTCGGCCTGGTGGCACCCCGATAACATCGGCCTAATGATATAGACGGCCAGGCGTGCATATGCCAACCTGGTGCCCCAGACTGTAATAGCCAAGGTGGTACATTGGCCGGATCGAGTCTAGGCTCGGTGCACAACTAGGACCTAAGTAGCATTTGAGGGCTGGCCTGACGGAGGGGCGGCCCCTTCGACATTTTTGCACACACACCCCACCTGGCCGATTAGCGCCTGCCTGGAGTCGGCCACGAAGCCTGGAGGGAGAGGCGGAGTGTGCAAGGAGTTAATTCCTTCAGGGCCGTACCAGGAACCAGGTTTGGTCTACGCTTGGTCCATAAACATTGGGGGACCCAGAGAAGGCCGGAGGTGAGGCTTGAGGGGTGTGGGCTTATTTGAGGGGTGATGCCCCTCAGTATGCCCTGAATGCCCCCCCATACCCCAAAGATTCCCTTACATCTCCATCAACCCAGCACCCCACATTCTGGAGGTAGTGAGACGGGTGTAGAGACAGTACAGTAGAAGCACCTGAGAGCCAGCTCACATTAGGAGAGATGAGGCCCCCCTGGGAGTGTGATGGCCCCGCTCCACTCTAAATTGCCTGTAAATACCCCAACAGCGACATGTCCTGGCCCAATCTAACACTTTTAACCTAGGCAGCAATCACAGCCCTGCGGCTTAATGCGGGCTACACGGACGTGCTAGCACCAATGCTATCAACAAACAAGATGAGCGCACAAAGGCCAAAGAGCACGTTTGGGCTCCACGCTATAGACACTACCCCGTGGACTTTCTCCAGACCCTGCAGATTCAAGTATGGGGGCCATAGAATGCTTGAGACTGGGAGGGAGGCACTGGCAAGTACGACCCGCCTATAGACTGGGGAGCCTTTCCGTGCTGGACCCCGGACACCCAGGACCTGGCGACAATCATTTCCCAGGACATATCCCTGACACTGAGATACAACTACTTCTTCTCTTTCAAAACAGCCTTGCCTGTCGGCACACTAACTTTCCTCATAGGCGGACGTCGCCCTCACTTCCAGGTGTGGACCCGCCTTCAGTGGCATTCTCTGACCCCGGAAAGGAAACATATTGGGATGGAGTGGGACTTCTTACCACCATGCTCCCACCCTTGGAGGTACGAAATTGGCATTTGGTTGTCAATGGGAGCGCTGAATCTTTCTGATATGCGTCAAGTGTGGATTGGATTCCCTTTCCCTCTGAACTGAAATGGCGGCGGAAAAGCAAAGCCTTGTTGCTCTTCCACGATCAGGCATATGCCCCATAAGCCTGACCCTAATTGAAGGAGGATTCATGGCCTCAGCCCCTGGCCCAGAGCAGGGGTTCTGACTCCCATGCCCCAGCGACCAAAAGGATATTTCGCTCCTCCACCATGAATTTCGTAAACACCTCACATCACTCCGTCAAGATTTCACCAGGGCCTTAACTGCCCTCGACTAGTCATTGCACCAGACAAATGCCCACCTTGCCACAGTAGAGACAACAGGGGCAGACCATGTCCTTGACAACGTCGCCCGGACAGCCCGTAATTAGAAGCTGGAGAGGGGGTAAATGGAACTGCACGACGAAATCAACGATCTAGAAAATCGTTCAAAGCAAAATAACCTAAGTATCCGGGGCCTAGCAGCCTCCATTCTGCCAAGAGAACTCGAGTTCCAGGTACAGGCCCTCTTTGCTCACATCACGATGACACCCACAGGGTGTATGCTACCTTGCAGCAACAAAAGAACCTGGCATCGGACTCTCTGACTCGAGTTCACTACTTCCACTGTCGTAGTTGGACTCTTACTCTAGGCAAAACTGCTGGTTTAGGGATGACAGCACTTTTGTTTGTAGGCGACTAGGCCATTCCTGCAAGTCGCAACTGTCGGCCCAACCCACCCGGATCACAAGTAGTACCTCACCAAAAACCAAAACAGTAAAAGGTGATTTGTGGTAGTCTTTAGGCATGGACTCAAGAGTGTGACATCTCAGGGGAGTTGTGGTTAAACGGAGATTCCCCTTTTCTCACATGAGCAACAAGTCTCAGTCACACTCAGGCACTGAAGGAGATGCAGTAAAGTTTTCAATAGGTTTCATTAACAAGACTGCAATCTACTGTAAAATGCATGGGCTGAAATGATTAGGATAATGAACAATGCAAGAAACAGAATTGTAAGAATGAGAGTCATGAACACCATCTTGCAATAACATGAGATGTGAAATAGGCCCTAATCCCCTAGCATGATGAACCTAATCTCTAACCTAAAGAGAGCTAGGTGTGTTAAACCTAATCTGTCAGTACCATGTCCATGAGAAGAGCCCCCCCTATCCTTGTTACCTTGGAATGAGGTATCCAGATCAGACGCCGTGGGGACACAAAGGCTGGGTCTGCACCAAGGCAACGAGTAGCATAGATAGCGTGTATTGCATCTGCTAGGAATCCCTCTGATAACCTTGACTGCGTGAAATGTATTTATACAGATCTTGTAGGACCCCTGATGCAGGTATGTTTCCAAACAATAGATAAGAAGGCATGCTTGGGGCGGCAATTACATAAACAATTCCCTCCAAAGGTACATTATGTTCCTGTCACACCTAAGTGGGAAAGGGACATGATGTGAATACCTACTTATATCACTTGTCTTTGACGCTGATAGTGATGCCTTCACAGAGTGGCACTGATAACATGAAATCAAAACATCTTCCTAACTATAAACATAGCAGCCATCTTGGAAGAAATAATTAAATAATGCGCTAAAACAGAGCAGGCTAACTAGGTTAAAAGTCACTAGGTGACGGGGGCACAGGCCTGCAAGGCAGAAGGCTAAGCTAAACTCCTGATTCCCATTAAAACTAAATAAGATCCACTACACCACCAGAAGGAACAGATTCAACGAGCTGCTCGACAACAAGAACCAATCGTCTTATGTGGGGACTCTATTTCTTTGTAGCAAGACATTGTGGCCCACATGTTGGCCACTTTGCGCATCAAGGCAATAGGATTGTTGCCACATGCCTCAGTAGGCCCAGGAGGTGCTCGTTTTATCCACCCAACTGATACAGACAAGCCTTAGTGGATGGAGGGGGAGGTTGGCGCTTCCAAACCTCTTGACAGGTGAAAAAGGAAGGGAGGTAGCAACAACAGGCTGACAAAGAACTCTGTTCCCCTTCTTTAGACAACAACTCGCCACCTTGACCTTCCCATCACCATCAGCAGGACTATAGTTGAGTTCTTCCCTTATTTTTTGGGTGATTTGGGGAGGGAGTTCTCTCTATTTCCTGTTGATAACTGACTTCGCTTCTACAACTCGATTGTATGCATGCCGGGGGTGGGCGGTTGGGGGCGGGAGGGAGTAGCTGCATGGGTTTACTCACAAGCTTGCCCCTTGCTTATTGTCTTACACTTTTGTCTTTAAGAGTACACTTCTACATTCTTTCTTTCTTTTATCCTTTTGGCCTGTTCAAGGACATGGTTTGTCTGTTTTTCTTGATGGCTGGCGGTCCAGTGGCTCACCGGCTGCCTTGCCCTACGCCAGTGGTTCCCAATCTTTTGACTTCTGTGGACCTCCACTTTATCATTACTGAAGCCCAGGGACCCCCACTTAAGCTTTATTGGAATCCAGGGACCCCCACTGAGTCATTACTGAAAGCTGGGGACCTAATCTGTTAATATTATTTATTTTTCTAAGCTGTGGCGGACCCCCAGGTGTCCCCGGACCACAGGTTGGCAACCACTGCCCTACGCCTTCACCATTGATGTTTCTTTTCTTTGTTAACCTTTTGATGTTACTGACACACAAGTGCACCACACGCTGTTCCAAGGAGCGGGAGCTGGGCGCACATTGCTCTGCTCTGAATGTCTTGGAAACCTACACATATGCCTACACATGACCACTCTTCACATCATTTCCCTTAACATGCAGGGCTTGAACACCCCACTCAAACGTAGAGCACTAACAAATTGGTTGCGTTGCATGGAGGTCAATGTTGCATTCCTACAGGAGATGCATCTCCTCTGAGCTAACACCAAGAGCCTACACTCTTTCTAATCTTGCAAGTCCCGGGTAGTAGCTATTGTGCTCTGCCAAGATCTTTCCTTAACCCTAGAAAATACTTAGAGACCACGAAGGATGACAAATAGGCATACAGGGTACGTTCAGCTCCACTCACCTGACCATAGCCTCAATTTATGGCCCTAATGGGGTAGAGAGGAGATTTATACCAATCTCTTCCAGGGGCTTTCCCATTTTCACTTAGGGGTATTAGTACTAGGCGGTGACTTCAATATCCCTCTAGATTCGCTGACTTGATCACTCCCATTCTTGACAAGATGAACCTTGCACGCTCGTAGCCCTACCCCAGCACATCTTGGACTTAGCCTAAGTGGATGCCTGGCATCATCACCACCCCCAAGAACAAGATTATCCATTCTATTCCAATGTCCATAAGACATATTCCTGACTCAACTACTTTTGTCTCCCAGACCTTGCTGCCTACCCTACTTGACACCAAAATCGATGTTAGCGCCATCACAGATCATGCCACAGTCTTGTTTACATGAAGCCCAGATGCCCCACAGCATCCGTTCCCCACTCTATGGGTTTCAACGAAGTAGAGATTAGAGACCTGGTCCTACGCAACCACATTAGGGAGGCCATAGAGTGTTATTTCCCTAAAAATGACACAAAGGAAGTGTTTCCAGTGACCCTGTGGGATGCTGCAAATGCAGTCTTCCGGGGAGAACTCATCTCCCACACAGCAACATTCAAAAGAGCGAACAAACTTCGTCAGCAGGAACTGGACATTCAGCTACAGCAGGCAGAAGTGCAATATAAGGAAGGGGAGCTCCCATTGGACCCTGAGAAACTTATGCGAACTCAGAGGTGAGCACAAACATCTAATAAAAACAGCAGCCAAGAAGCTGCTCTATATCAACTAAACACACTACAAAAAAGGAGACATAGCAGATAGGCTGCTAGCTCATAAACTGAGCATTCGCTTCACACGCAATCACATTAGGAAAGTAACTGATGACAAGGGTCGCCTCCATCGAGAGATGGATGAAATACTTGAGGTCTTACATCAAAACTACTATTCTACCCTATACCTGGCCCAACAACTCGATGCCCAGCAGCAAGATGACTACTTGCGCACCTATGCCATTCCAGATAGAGTTGCACTTCCATGAGGAAGATATCACTCGTGAAGAGGTCCGGGCAGCAACCAGCAAACTCCCCCACACAAAACACCTGGGGTCCTGGTGGCTACACAGCCACCTTTGGTAAAGCCTATGCCTCCCTTTTGATACAGCCCCTGGTGAAGGTGTTTAATTCCTTCTTGACCTTTGGAATGGTTACGGATACCATGCTGGAGTCTCATCCCACCCTCCTCCTTGAGCTGCGCAAACCCACTTCATATTGCTCCTCCTATAGGCCCACAGCACTGCTAAACTGCAATGTGAAACTATTTACTTCTATCCTGGTTGCCCGCCTATACCACGTCTGGCCACACTTAATCACTTCGACCCAATCTGGCTTCATTTGCCACCGGCAGGTGAATGACAACATGCTGCTGGCTGTGGCTCTTATGAAGGTGGATGAACGACAGAAACGACCTTCTCTCCTCGATGCCAAGAAGGCGTTCGATGGAGATGACTAAAGCTACCTCCCTAGGGTCCTCAATAAGATCCACTTAGGGCATAAGATGAAAGCCTATTCCTGTCAATTTTCATAAAATCACTGCCAGACTCAAAATTATTGGCTCCTTCTCCCCACTAATTGAACTCACATGGGGCACCCCACAGCGATGCCCCTTGTCCCCCTTAGTATTCGCCTTTACGATGGAACCATTGGTAGTCAAAATCCAGTCTAACCAAGCAAATAGGGGCATGGTGGTCAATGGCAGAGAACACAAATTGGCTTTATTTGCTGATGACATCCTCTGTTTCATACCACAATGCCGGCACTGATGAAGGAACTGGATTCCTACGCCCAGGTATCTGGCTTTAAAATCAGCACCTCCCCAGCTGATTGCAACCTGCACCGCCGTTAGCCCGTCGGGATCTGGAGATTCTGGCGGGGACAGCAGTAGGTTGGCGTGGCTGCCCGCCAACCTTGTAATATGGCATTCAGACTGCCACAACCGCGGCGGTCCGACAGACACTGAGTGTCGTAATCAGACTCTTATAACTTAGATGGACAGCTTTGCCAACCCTCGACTGGAACCACGACCCCGACGGTAAACCCTGGGTCCAAGAGGAGCAAGCATTCCCACCCTCCTCTCTATTAGGACTGCTGCGGCTTCCAGCGTTATCTGAAGCTGGAGCTCCTCAATTACATTTCCCGACATTGATACTCACAGCCTACTGGAGAGAAGTGTGACAACGCAGGACATTCCCGACCTACCCCTTTCGACTCACCCCTCTGACACATAACCCTAGGTAAGACCAATGCTGACTCCTTCCCCTGGGTCCGGGACTACTCTTCTATCCTGTGTGACTTCTACGACCATGGAGACTTACAACCACGGGGAGACCTAGTTACTAAATTCGCCACTACTCAACGGGATACTTATAGTCTAATAAGGCTATTCACTGGGCAGCAGGCCTCCTGCGTGCTTTGCCCTCCAGCGCAATGATACACCCATTGAGTCCCTCAATCTCAACAACATTTGCCACAGAGGCATATTGTTGCTATATCAATACCTCCTACTTCTGACCCCTTTAAGACACATGCCTATGTATTACAATGGGAAAGAGAGCTGGCTGCTGAGATGCCACATGGGGGGCTATATGGCAGAGAGCGGCTCAATCCTCGTTCTACATCCCCTACAGGAAGAATGCATATAAAATATTGACCGGCTGGTATCTCACACCTGTTGGACTTGCCAAGATATTCAGAGGTTCAGATTTGTGGTGGAACTGGTCTGGTGAGCGAAGCACATTTTTACACACATGGTGGTCTTGCCCATTGATTCAGACATTTTGGGTAGAGATTCAGCTCACAATACAGACCATCATGAATGTTCTAATACAGATGAATCCACTTATGATCCTCTTGGACCACACAAGAGGGACTGAATTTTTCTTACTATGACCACCAAAAGGGCGCTTATTCTCCGATCTGCTCCTAGCAGCGTAGCTGTCCATGGCCATAATGTGGAAACAGCCACTACTTCTTTCTTTGAAAATGTGGTGGGGGAAGATTTAGTTCTTATACGCTATGGAAAAATTAAATATCATTCACGATAGAGTGGCTAAATTTGACGTCATATGGCATCCCACTACCACCCATACAAGGCACCTACAAAAGGCAGGAGAGCTCCATATGTCCAAAACACTACATGCATCGGACATCCACGTCATGTCCTCCTCAGACCCTAAGGAGGGATCTGCGGGAACAGAACTTCTACTTTGATGTTATGTCTTCTACTACTGCTTTTCTTTCTTCTTTTCTCTTCTCTCTCCCCCAATTTCTTCCTATCGGGATTGTTTGAGGTGAAATGGAGGGTTTTCTTTTCATCCAATATCCTCACTGGGCGGGGTTGTGCTTGAATGGGCTAACTCACTATTACCATAATTATGTGAGCTGTGCCTCCCATTTTATTTGAGTCATGCTTATTGCTTCCAGTGGAACAGTGCTGTGCGTCATGGTCAGTTGCCTTTTCTTGAAAATACTAAATAAAATTGTCTAAAAAAAATATATGCAGCTAAGACACTGGGTAATGAACACAACAGTTACGAAGGGGGCCACTAGATAACTCACCCATACGAAACATGATATTACAGATATTTTTAGAATGCAAGTATGCAGATCGCTTCATAGCACTGAAGCTATAAGCCATTTGAGGCACCTGATATGATATTTGTTGCTTAAATTTAAAGGTTTTCAGTCACTCTCTAAAAGGAGACAAGGAAGCCTATCACTTTTGTTTTTTTTTTACAAAGGGAGCAATTCACACTGTAGGAAAGAGCTAGCCAGTAAGACCATTGATGTCAGCTAACCAAAAGATTTCACTGAGAAGCCTGGGCCCCCTGGATGTCTGCACTTGATTCAGGGTCTAGACAGTAGTATGTTGTAAATGTGTGAATTGGTCACAAGGTTTCAGCTCTCCAAATCACAGCCATATGGTATTTTCTCAGACTAGCTGCTAAATGTCTCAAACTAGCTGCAGTATCTGCTTTTGCCAAACTGAACGATTCCTAGGCTCACCTGAAACTGATGATTATGACTATTGGTTGTATGTTATTATACTGGATACAATGCAACCCATGACAGCCTTGATGCTGCCATCCCTGGATGGGTGGAACTGTAATAAACAAAGTGTTCAGACTTTCTAATACCCTTAGTTGACACATCCAGGGTGAGAAAGCATTCTTCTACTGGAGTGGGTGGAATTGTTATACACTTATCTTAGAGATTTAACTGACAGCAGCTGGGAAAGGACCCTCAAGAGAAAAATGATGCAAACAGGTCCTAAGCATGGGATGAAATGGTGAACTCATAAGCACAGAGAAAAACTGGGCTCAACTGCCAGCATGAGGGTCTCTTAGACTGGGAAAAACATTAAAACTTTAAAAAAACATTTACCAAATGGGATAGTAAAAAAGAAACCAGGGAATGGCTTCACTTGAGCAAAGGTAGCCACCAAGCTAGCCTTCTTCAAAGAGACGTGCAGCTCAAATTACAACAAAATATAGGCTGTACAGTAACATCAATTCTTTGTGGTACATCATCAGGCTCATTAACATCTCCAAACACCATATGTGAAACAGGTTCCACTTGAATATATATAATGTTCATGAGCACCAGGTAGAGTAGGTCAGCATTGCTACTTGCTGTGTGGTTGCTTTGACCGCTGAAACATATCTGTGAACCTCCACAGACAATGCCAATCTGAAGCAATCAGGATCATTCTAGTCTTGAAAGATTTCAGTTTGGTGATAGTTGTTGGGGTCAGGGGAATCAGTGAAAACATATTATGTATTTTTTATAGTGCCACATAGCACGTGTGTAGTTTCTAAGCCCTGTAAGCCACATACATCATCATTACCAATTTTATGGTAGTTACTTTATCAACAAATGGAAAAGACTGGAAGAGTGAGTCTGCCTTGCCAGGTATATAAACTCAAAAAATGTAAAAAAGGAAATGAAGTTTTGAAGAAGGTTATTTCAGAGGGATGTGGTCTCCGAGTCTGAAGTCTTGGCATTTCTCATTGTTAGCGACTGTGAAGAAGTCTATCTGAGTTTTCACCAGTGACACACTATCAAGAACTTTGTTGCATTTGTGGGTTTCTTTTATGAATCTGCTTCGAACAACAACTTGTTCATTTTGCATTGCTGATATGCAAACAGTTGTGATGAAGAGATATCTAGCAATTAGCTGGTTTGAAATTGTTTACGCTTCCCCCGAAAGTGACCTTAATGCCATTGCCTCTGCTTGTTCAGGTATTATATTGTCATTCTGATTGCTTTTGAATTAACAATCACACAGCTTTAAATTCTGACTGATTTTATAAAACAAGTTGAAATGTAAAGAGCTTCTGCAAATTTATGTATTGTGATTCTTCAATGTTGGACTATGTCTGCGAAATCTAAAATTTGCTGATGTGGGTCCCCGTCCTATCGGGAAAGTATCTGTTACTACAGACTAACATCGGAGACCCTGCTTGAATGGAACTAATGTCATCATAATCTCTTCCATTCTCAATAAAAATAATTGCAAGACCACTACAAGAGTGTCATGTTGCTTTTCCAATGCCGGCTTCACCGGTCTCCTACTGATCCTGGAAAGGCAGGCTTCCTATGGGTTTTCACATTCGGTTCTATAAAAATGCATGAGGTCATCAAGCCAGGGAAAGATAAGATCTGATGAGCAGCTGGATTACACCTTAAAGACCACAAATCTTCCTCTGTATAGAAAACCATCACTCCTCCAAAGAACACATTTTCACTTTCTTTGTATTGGTCAAGGCACTCAAATAAGGAACTATGCTAATTGAGCAAGGCACTGAATTCTCATAAAGTGATGACCAGACTTTTCATTGTTTTCCAGGTTGCCTCAAAGTCTTGTAGAACATTGCTGTGGAAGTTTGTAGCATCCAGTCTCCCAAGAAAATGGAACAACGATTCCTCTCCTTCGATGCTGCTATTGGCATACTGCTGAAGAAAGCTCTCAGCACTGATCCTGGGTCCTTGAAAACAAAATCGTCATTGCCCATTGTGGACCTCAGAAATATTCTTTCTGTAGGCAGAAAGGCAAGTGGCAGTGCATGGCTTGTAGATTAAAGGTACAAGATCAATTGCTTTCTTCTAGCTGAAGGTAAATCTTGTGAAATTGTTATCTTTACATAAACTTGTTTTCTGTTTCCTAGGTGCAAATTGGTCCTACACCCTTGTTTGGGCTTTCTTGCACACAAGGAAGTATCTTGAGTAAATGTCTTTGTTTTTGGTACTTCGCTCCCTTATGATCCACTGCAAAAAACAAATTCTAAAATTAGCTGGTGAATATCGAATTGTTTGGACTTTGCTGAAACAGTGATTACAACCTCAGAGTTTAGCCTCTCCTCAAAATACTAACACCCATTTGTATGTTATCTGCTTCCACTGCCTTGTGAAAGTTAAGATATCATCCACAACTGTGGCCAAAATCCTGATAAGTCCATACTGATGAATCTTAAAACATTCGACTGGTGGAGCTACAAAAAGCTTTCTCTTTAGAGGTCATGGTAAAAAAAACAGTTTTACCCTAAAATGCTTCCTGGGATCCTCTAAAGTTTTAGCCTTCATAGTGAAATAGTCACTAGGACTGTTGCAGCTTGTTTTAGGTTTTTAAGATATGGCATTTTGTAGCGCAGTGACTAGTGAGATACTCAGCAGGCAACAGCAAGGTCCAGTGTAGTCAGATTACAGATATGTTGTATGAGTGGGCACACTATTTGTGGCAGGCACTGTTCTCCGGAAGGGCCGTACAATTTGTTGAGAAATATCTATCATTATTTGAGCTTCCATGAGAAGGTTAAAGACAAGATTACTCTGCATGATGAATGGCTCTGCTCATGCTCACTGTATGTACAATGCCACATATACTGTGCAAACCTAGACGCAAAGCGGAGTGCTAACCACAATGACGGTTTTTTAAGACTGTTGTGCCAAATTAGGAAAGGAAGGAAGGATGCAGCAGGGTTACAGCATCAAAGGTAGGAGATTACAATGAAGATGAAACGGGTACCTTCGTGAGGATTACAGGTAGGGCAGAGGGAGCAATGGGAGTGGCAGAGCTGCAGGTTGTATTCCAAAGGATGGTAGCGGAAACCTTTTTTGACATCCGAGTGGTTGCAACAAAATGCAAAAGATGTTGCTTTAAAGCGATGTATTTAGTAACTGAGACCGGTATGAGTGTTTATTTGTTAGTGGTTTTCAGTCAAATGCAGCTTTAAACCTAGAAAACCAGTAACAGTAGGTAACATCCATTAGTTTGCCCGGTGCCCCGTTGGCAGTGAAGAATGGCATCAGCAGCCATGCAGAGGAAAAGCGTTTCCCGCAGCTTCTGAAATTAATTTAACAACTGCAAGTTTATTTGAAGGCTGAGGATTTATAGTCGATACATAGTATGGTTTAAAGAACAGACACAACATTCTGACCTATTCACTGATGTGCCAATGTGCACAGGTTCTACAAATTAAACCCACGAAATACTCCATAATATAGTCAAACTCACAGGAACATGTGTTATAAAAAACTCACCTTGAACATTGGCCTCACATGCTCTAAATGTGTTGCACTGGTGAACGGAGCCTGCACGTGGCTCACTGCCTCCATAAGGGCTTTTGCAGTTTTAGCCATCTGTTCCATTTCTAAATTATATAACAGTCGTCTTTGCTTCTCGCTAGCTACACCTATAATAGAATATAATGAACAGTTATTGATTATTGTTGTGCGTTATTGGTACATTTAATTCATCATGACCTACCATAATGCTCATGTTGTTTAAATGAATACACTACTAAAGATTTTATTATTCATGCTCAACCTAACTGAAATCAGTTATGAAGACATTGCTTCTGCTAAGAGCAACAGGAAAACAGTGGTTATGTTTTTTTTATTCAGACTGGATTACTCTGCAGAGTAATTATTTCTGATTCATTTTATGTAACATGATTCAAGCATGAGGTAATATCATTTAAAACAGAATGAGCCCAAAACAATAGGAAGCAGCAGAACAATAACAAAACACTTCAGTATACACAATGGAAGAAATAAAACAATCATAACTGTAGCAAGAGGAGCATTGATAGTGTGGAGAAATGTACACTCCTCAGAGGCAATGGCAAGGAGGAGGGAACTGCAGGTGAATAGGAAGTTTAACAAAAAAAAAAGTCAGAGCACAAGTGCAGGGGAGAGTGAAGCAACAGCAAGAGAGAAGCAACAGCAAATCCCATAAAGGGGTTGAAAATGTAAAATGTAAAGCCTGGTCTGGTGGCTTAGTGGACTAATGAGTCCACTGGAGGGGCCTGTGTTCGACCTCATGGTCACAGGTTTAAATCCCGGCGGGTTCCATCCTTCTGAGGTCGATAAAATGAGTACCACTGAGTTGGGTAACAATAAACATCTGTTATTCAGCGCCAAGATATCCTTGTGGGTAAATGTGTGCTTTGCAAATACACGTTATGTTTTGGTAATTAAAAAAAGCTAGGATGGAAGGATAGGAGAAAGCAATAGACAGGCAGTGGGGAGAGGGAATTTAAGATCTACAGCAAAAAAACACATACAGTCCGCATGGAGAAAGCAGAAAAAGGAATATGTTATTTACCTTGTATGCATCTGTTCATAGTGTTAAGTACTGTAGAGTCACGTGCTCTGCATACTCCTGCCACCTAGCGTGGCGCTTGGATGTTTGCAACTAGATTTTCTTTAAAAAAAAGTCACAAGGTTTATGGTGGCTCCTAATGTCTCACATTAACATGGGCACAAACTCCATTTTAGATTGCTTTTAGTCCAGTGGGGAAGAGTGGTATGGACCAGTAGAAAATAAGTGGTGTACATGTGTGGTGCTAAATAAACTAATGTAGAAGAGAAAGAAAGAAACAGCAGCAGCTAGAGCCACACATGTCCAGGGAGGGGAGGCGGCTCATCTGAATTTGCAGCATTACACACTACGACCAGATGCTTACAGCTTAATAATATTTTCCGCTTGTAGCATGAGCTGCTCTAGGTACACATGCTCCGCACAGAATGTAAAGCAGTCACTCTGTTTAAGTGTTTGCTAGCGTGTGGATGAAGAAGGTGTTTGAAAAAGGGTCTTTTGGACCATCTGGGCAACTCAAGCTTGCTGTCTAGCAAAAACATCCACACAGTAGTGAGTGGTAAATGTGTGTGGTGTTAACCAAGTAGCTCCTTTACAAATAAAAGCTAATGGGATTTCATTTAAGGAAAGTCACGGAAGCAGCCTTTTTTCGAATGAAGTCTACCCTGAGGGAGGCAGGGAAAACTTGCTTGGCTTTTAAGGTAGTAAGTATGGATACACCCAACTATCCATCTACTAATCCCTGCTTTTGAAATAGGCTGACCATTTTGTGGGTGGCTAAAAGCTATAAACAGCTGGTTTACCCTACAAAAGGACTTAGGCCTACCATTGCAAGCCATTGTGACATCTAAAACATCAAGGGCTCTCTGGGCCACTGACTGTGGCTGTGGAAAGAAGATCAGGAGTTCTATGGTAAGGTTAAGTTGAATGGGAGAAACAGCCTTGGGCATAACTTTGGATTGCTTTGTAATGAACAAGTTACTTATCTTCGGTAACAACGTATCTGGACGAGAAAGGATCTAGCCTTAGATTCCTTAACTTAGAATCTTCCAAAGGTGCCAGCATAGATCCGGAAACTTTTTCCATTAGCATGTCTATGCGTCGACAGAGGGCATTGTGTGACTCCGTATTGACGTCATCCGCCAGGTGTGACGTCAATAGAGTCTATATACCTCCCCCACCAACGCACTGATGCCAGTTTTTTTCTGTGACTGTTTTCTGTGCTCAGGACGTGGAGCCACAACAGAAACTGGCAATGGAAACAGTGCGCTTGACATGAAGACACCTTTGTGTCAATCATCACCTACATCAAAAAGCCAGGTGTAGATTACCAAAATGAAATCTATGGAGACCACAGAGGAACTCAGCTCACTGAGCGGGGAGAAAGGGAGGGTCGTTAAGGTATCTGCAGCTAGATTCTGCTCTACCAGATACATTGTTACGAAAGGTAAGTAATTTGTTCATCTGACAGAGACATCTAGCTGTAGTTTCCTTAACTTAGAATCAGATACCAAAGCATAAAAACTCTGTAGGAGGGGCTGCAAACTGAGACCCGTGAAAGTTTCCAAGTGTCATTAAACTGATCGAGAACCAGAGTAAAAGACCAGAGAAGAACAAAAGTGAGGGAGAATAAAAACATATTCTACAACATCTCAACCTGTGGAAGTAAGAACAGATGAATAACACCATAAAACAGGAGTGCACAATAAGAAGTTCATCCTTGTAGCGCACAGAATAAACTCAACCATGTTAGCATGACAATTGTGTCAGATGCGACAACCATAGTGGGAGCCTTTTTCCCAGAAGGAAAGCTGATACAGTACTGGAACAAAAGACTAAGTACTCGAAAAAATTCCCTATGAGGAAGAACATCCTCATTAGGAAAAGAATTGGTGAGAAGACAACTGTTTAAAAAAAAAAAAAAAGGATACAAAAACAGGAAGAACAGGGGAAAAACTCACCCATGACCACACAGTGAAAATTATGTTCGATATCCTGAAAATTATGTTCTGAGAACAGGAAAACCACTGCTGTAAGCTAGGGACCCCCAAGCAACTTGTACAATTTAAATTTCATAGACGGACGGGCGTGTGTGAATGTGCGCACTAATGCCTTTATTTCACTGAAGAGGGCACGGTTGAAGAAAAGCAGTCACGAAGAAAAGCAGTCACCTGGAAATATAGATTCCACATACTGTGTCTGGTGCGTCCTTGAAGCAGGTTTGGGGGTCGTAAACTCTGGCAAGAGGGGCCCTCAGCCTGTTCACACTAACATTAGTAAATTATCTGTGAATCTGAACCAAAGAGATGAAGGGACATGAGAAATAACCACAGCATGGCCCGAAGCCGGCCTGACCAATGCCTACTAGTAGTGTGTAGTCTCGCACTGGCAATTGCAGAGTACCAGACCAGCTGGGGCATCAGCCGAGTACAGGTCTCTGTGAGAGAAGCCTGGGACGCAGACCCCTCCTCGAAACTAAACTGCATAGTTAGTGCAAGAGTTCCACTCTCTATAAAATTACACTTTTATGCAGTTTAATCTTAGCTTTAGCCTATGTCTGTGTGTTGAAATTCACCTCAAGTACAGTTTGCATGGAACGCCTTTGCTCTGTAGCATAGTTCTGAGAGAGTGTAGTTTAAACGTTACCTATTTAGATGTGAAATGTTCATATTACCGACGTTATATTAACAACATTATTCATAGAATCGTGATTAATACAGAAGTAAATGTATGCATAGACTAATGATGACATAAGAATAATTTTTGAATTACGAATTTAAAATGTTAACACATACGAAGCTTCCATTTATTAGAATTCATAAGTCTTAAGTTAGCATGAGTTGAAAAACTGGCTGTGTAACTCTCATATTAAAGCATATTTTTCTGTTTCTTCAGTGTGCTGATTCGTAAAGGCCATGACCAAGCATTTGTTCCTTCTTCTCCGCTTAATGTATCATTGACTAATGCATTCCCATTTTAGTTGCTTTTGGTATAAAATCGTAGGCTTGTAACAAGAGTACAGATACTTTCAAGGACATTGAATCGCGGTAAAGAGAACTCTTGACCCGAAGAACGTGCCAGAAAATGAAGTAACCCCGGATGTGCCACCTACAAAAAACGTCAATTATGAAGACCAATCAAAGTTTAGAAAATTATCGTAACATGACAAGTGCATTACTTAATGTATAATTTGATAGGTTATAGATAGTGGGGCGAAGTAATCATCCAATAGAATTTTGGGGGTATGGATTATAAATAAGGGATAAAAACCCATGACACAAAAGACTCGAGAGACCTAGGTAGGGAATGATATTGATTGCATCCAGAAACTCTGTCACTCTGTTTGGTGACTTGAGACTTAATAAATCTCTAGTTGCCCCATCTTAATTTCCTCCTTATGAGGGAAGTGTCCCTGCTCTTATATTAGATAGTTTGACGACGAATTAACTGATGTCCTGAAGACGAAGACTGATCCTGTATGCTGACCTGTCCTGAGGAGGGTAATTATTAGTTGCTATTGAAATGCACTTATTTGCTTTTTCTTTCTAGGTACCAACTGCTGTGTAATTCGACTAGAGACCATAGCTAGATGTTTTCCAAATTGATGTTCTAAATTGTTTTTGCATGAAGCCCAACATGCTGATGCTAATTAGTGGGTAGACAAGGTATTCATCTTGACTGACATAACTGACGTGACTGACATTATACTATGCTGAACTAAAAACATATATGAGGGTTTATGTATTAGAAATATCTAATCTTCACGTTTTATTCATGTGTATGTGATCTCTGCGTTAATACTATTGTTACTACTATGCTTCTTCATTTTGGTTTATGATGAATACACTTCCATTAGATTGTAATCAACAGGGAATAAAATCACTAAACTTCAATCAAGGTGTGGTTATTTATGACTGAAGAGGTCATGGTTGCGTCGAAGGCTTAATTAATGTTTAAGGAGAAATATATTGTGGTAATCTACATTGACAATATTATTGATGTTTTGATTGACTTATTGATCAGCTATCTTGTCTGACGGTGTCTCACCACTGGGTCCAAAGATTCATCGGCCTAAAACGAGTCCTAATGTGTATAAATTAACATAAAGGGACGAGTTATCAGTTCTGGTAGCAGAGCGACGGTTTTGGCCCTTGGGGGCCCTAAGACGGAGTTTTTTTTGTTTAATTTGTTTTTCTGTGAAAATGCAATTTAGAGAGATGATGGGTTGCTAAGTTCGCCATGGCTTTCCCGGAATCCCGGAGCCTGCCTATATGAGTTGGGAATGTTCTCGGCGCCATAGTATGTATGGTTAGGGATTTTTTACGCTTGCTTTAGCTTATGCATTTTGCAAGTGGTTGTGAAAGTTTGTGTGTACTTAGGTCAAATTAAGTGTTGTTTAGCAGGAGTAGGCGTACTCCACAGTATGAGAGTAGGGAAGTCGGCGTACTTCATGTGAATGTGGCGCTTGTTGCTCAAAATTATCCACGTGGTTGATTATTGCGTATGGACCTATTGAGGTCTGAGACTCCGGAGTATGATATGAACCAATGTGGTTCATGTTGTAATCTGTGCGGTTTAATAGGTCGATCGGGCGTGGTTGACAAATCGAGTTTGAGTTATAATGCATGTATGAAACCTTCGATGGAGATTTGGCAAATTCTAAAGTGCACTAGAAGGAGTCATTGACAAGTCGAGAGTAGAATTTGCGGGTCGAATTCTGCTTGCGTATGCGGGAACTGAGAAGGAGAGAGTAGCGGCCGAGGCTTCAAGTGAAATCTCTGTAAAGTTCTGAAGCGAATGTGTTACCCTTCCTGTAGTAAACCGACAGATTTGTATTGTCATTTTAAGATGCTTGCAATAATTTGCATTAGTTTGTGTGAATTGTAAGGATTGGTGAGGAGCGGACGAGCCGCAAGACTTTGTCAGCTGCTGTGTGTGTGAGGGTGTGACGTCAGTGGTGCCGCGCTGAGATAGGTCAGATGTCGAGAGGGGTCGCGCACGGATTGACTGCCGTCCGTGAGAGGCAATAGGTTGAGAAAGGGCAGGTGAAGAGTGTCCTGGGAACTAAGCCATTTCTGATTAAATACGAAATAAGAGAATCGCAAAAATGAATTTTATTAAAGCATTCAAAAGCGCTCTAAAGGGAGATGTATATATTGTAGCAACCGATGGGGAACCTACACCACCTGAGGGTACTCCAGCTTGCACAGTAATGGAGGAAAAAGGTGTTGCGTCTTGCTTATGGATGAAACAGTGGCGCAAAATGACTGAGAAAGAGGGATGTTTAGCGTTTCCAGAACATGGGACGTTCAATCCAAAAGTACTAGAGAATCTAAGATGGATGTTAAGTACCCAACGACCACCTCCAAGACCGGCACAATACGAGGCTTTAGTGATCCTGGACCTAATGGCTCTTAAACATAGACAGGAAAGGTTTCAAAGAAGGCTGAAAAGGGCAGAAAAATCTTATGCAGAGGCTAGGTGGGACAATGAGAGCAAAATGTGGAGACGGGGAATCGTAGATGGGTTGAAGTTATTCCCAGCAATAACTCAGGGAGAGGAGTCACAGGGAAAGAAAGCTTCTTGCAAAACCGATAAAGACACAGGTAACTCTAAGGAAAAGAAAAGGTCCTGGGAAGAAGACGATGATTCAGACGACGAAGAGTTTATGGACAGATTGTTACACGATCGCCCGCCACCATATGCGGTGAGCGATAGCGCTCCAAGTACTAGCTTGGATCCTGGGAACCAGACACAGGAGAAGGGAGTTACTGATACTGTACAGACTAGCGATACTGCTTTGACACAAAACGGTGTCAGTGTACCCACTGCACCCGAGAC
This sequence comes from Pleurodeles waltl, assembly GCF_031143425.1. Lineage (NCBI taxonomy): Eukaryota > Metazoa > Chordata > Amphibia > Caudata > Salamandridae > Pleurodeles > Pleurodeles waltl. Next base: position 718,674,576 of record NC_090439.1, read on the forward strand.
GCCGATACAGTTGCAGCCTCCTCCACAGATAAAAAGAATCTACCCTGATGTTCCCGTGCTTGAAACTACTACAAACTTGATAGTGCCGCCAGACCCGATATACACGAAGTCGAAGTTAATACAAATTGAATCGACTTCAAAACTAATGTCTCAACCCCCACAGTTAATACCAGGGTACAATCCTGTAGCAGGACCACCACTAGAACCTGTTCCGGGAACATTGGAACAGACCTATGGTGTTGCTGCTCCAAGAAGTCTAGGACCAGGTCAAACACCTGCTGCTATATCATTGCCTATTACTGTTGGTCCCCCAGTGCCGCTGTATGCGCAGGATAAAACACGGATGTGTGATCAGGGGGTTATGACTCAGGAAGCGATAAGAGGAGGGCCTATGAGAATGCCGCAGATAATGGCCCCGGGAGAACAAGTAAATGAACAAACAAGACCCTTGATGGACTTTAGTCCAGTAGGGGCACCTCTTGAAGCGATGCGTCAAGCAGGACTGGAGTTTTAACTCCTCAAACCATGAGTACAAATACCTCACTCACCCCAATGACACATGCAGGGAATATCTCACTGCAAGGTTTCACCGTACAGCAGTTAAGTGAATGGTTAGAGAAAACGTATACTTCACCGAAGAGTACAGTGACCACCACAGTTGAACCTGAAAAAAGAGAAACAAGATGAATACTTGAATCTTGTACGACTAGGGGCAGAAGCTGCCGAGTTAGTAGAAGGAACAATGGGAGTAAATAGATTGGAATCATACACAGAAGCAGAATTAAGATACCTATGTCCCAAAATCACTAAAGAGGTAGGCAAAATACATCAGAGACTAGCGAATTTGGCAGACAGATATAATATCGATATCGGAAATACTAAACATTTGAAAAGAAGTTACAGACTAGATTTTGATTCCAAAGATTTTGAGCACATGAGGTCTGCAGGAATGAAGACACATTTGAAAGAACTGTTGCAGAGTGCACAGATTTGGGGTGCGTTAGAATAGTGGGAAGGCCGATGGGCAAAGAAAAGAGATAAAGGAAAGGGAAAGAGTCCAGTGTCTAATGAAATTAATACCTCACCTAATCTGGATTCAGTAAAGATCTTGCCGATGAGGGAAACAGCTGGTGGTGTATTGGTACATGTGCCATGGACTAGAGGAGATATTTTGTCCTTTACGAATGATTATCCTAGGCTAAGAGAGAAGCCGATCGAGTGGTATCAGCAAACGGATAGATTCGTAAAACTTGCAAAGTGTCTCTGGGAAGACCTAAATACCTTGTTTGAGATTATTGTTCCGCCGGATTTGTGGCTTGAGTGCAAAAGAGGGGTAGATTGGCCGACAAAGGAGCCGGCAAGAGATAAGGTGACCGGAGCACCTTCAGAAGAGGTGATGAAATATTATCATAAGGTGATTGAGTTTTTGAAACAAAAGGTGTCGCCGAAGGTGACGGACTGGCAGAAAATCGACCGGACCTCGCAGGAGGTTAAAGAATCAATACATGCCTATTATGAGAGATTGTTGAAAGCGTTCAAACATTACAGTGGTACTGAGACTATCGAGCCGAAGGACATGAATTATCTTGTGTTCAGATTTGTTGAAGGGCTGAGACCAGAGGTTAGCCAGATGATTAAGAATCATTTAATTTGTTGGCAAGCTAAACCAATAGATGAAGTGTTACAGTATGCGAAATACTGTAGTGACGAGATTGAATTGAATCAGAAAAAGTTGAAGGAGAAAGTGATGGTGATGCAGATAAGGGCTGCACAAGCTGGAATGCAGGGAAATGGGGTTCAGCAAATGATACAACAACCGCAAATGAATGGTGTGTTTCAGGCACAGCTGAGAGGCAGAGGTCGAGGGTTTGTGAACCGCGGATTGGATATGAATAATGTTGTCATACAAAATGATGGTCAAGGAGTGAAAAAGATGTCACCATGTCACGCATGCGGAGGTGTAGGGCATTGGAAACGGGATTGTCCAAATATGGTGCAGGATGGTGCAGTTCAGCAGAGCATTAATGTCGGTTCATTACCAAATTCACCAGGTTTAAAAATAAGACATCAGAACCCGAATTTTCAGAATAATTCAGTACAAATGCAAGGGGTACAGCCCGTGCAACAGATGCAAATGCCGCGGTTTCAGTCAGTACAAATGCAACCAGTACAGCAGCAGATTCCTATGGTGCCTAGACAGCAAATGCAATTACCAATGGCTCTGATGGGACAGCAACAGGTGATGCTTCCTCAGCAGGTCACAGGCCAGGTAACCAGTCAAAATAACACTGTGCAACAATTCCCTTTGCGAGGTGAAAGTGGCATGAATGAGGAATGGTCAGATGATAGTTCAGATAGTGATGAGTGCAGGCTTGCAGCATCCTTAGAGGTGGATCAAAGAGGCCCATATGTTGAGGGTAAAGTAATGGGCTATAAGGTTTCATTTTTGGTTGATACAGGAGCTACACGATCTACAGTTCGAAGTGCAGAAGTCCCGACATTACCTCTCTCAGGGCGCACTATACGAGTAGTTGGGGTAGCAAACCAGTACCTAACTAATCCAATTACTGATCCGGTACAGGTCAAAATTGGCAACTTCCAAGGCCTGCATAGATTCGTTGTATGCGATTCAAGTCCAGTATCCTTACTAGGAAGGGACTTACTGTGCAAGACAAAATGTTCAATCACCTGTTCCAATGATGGAATAGAAGTACAGACAAACAGTGATGATGAGGGAGATGAGAGTCAATTTGCAGTGGATGAAGCAGAAACAAATGAAGATGACCCTTTAATTACCCTATTCCCAATGCATACTTTGATTGATCTACCTATCAATCTATGAGGGACTGTGACAGAGAAAGTGTGGGATTTGACTGGAAAAGAAGTAGGGTTGATAAAAGGGGTGGAACCAGTCAAGGTACAGATAAAGCCAAATGCGGTGTTTCCACAAGTACCGCAATACCACATGACCCAGGATGTCCTCATTGAAGTGTCACAAATAATTGCAGACTTTCTCAGACAGGGAGTCTTAAAAGAAGTTTTGAGCAGTCCGTGCAATTCTCCCATAATGGGTTTAAAGAAGCCCTGTGGAAAAGTCCGGATTGTACAGAATTTAAGAAAAATAAATGAAATTGTGATAAAATGTTGCCCAGTAGTGGCTAACCCAGCAGTGATAATGTTCCAAGTCCCTTGCAATGCTGAATGGTTTACTGTGGTAGACCTGTCGCAGGCATTCTTTTCAATACCCCTTCATGAAGACAGCCAATTTTCGTTCAGTTTCAAATTCCTGGATAAGGTGTACAGTTGGTGCAGAATTCCCCAAGGGTTTTCTGAGTCACCATCCATCTTTAACCAGATCTTGAAAAAGGATTTGGAACCTCTTGTGCTGCCTTTTAATTCAACTCTTCTGCAGTACATTGATGACTTACTGATTGCATCCAAGACCAGAGACAGTTGTAAATATGATACCATTGCATTGCTGAATCATCTGGGAAAGAATGGACATAAAGTGTCACCCAGAAAATTACAATACTGTCAAAAAGAAGTAAAATACGTAGGACATTTGATTGAGAAGGGATCCCGGAGAATATCAAAGGAAAGAATAACAGCTGTCTTGAAGATGAACCCTCCACAACAAAAAGAGACGTTAGGATGTTTTTGGGAATGGTGGGTTACTGTCGACAGTGGATACCCAACTTCTCAATCATCGCAAAGCCCTTAATAAAATTGACAGGAAAGGATGTAAAAGACGAGCCATACACAATAACATTGAAAAAGGATGAGCTTGAATCATTTGTGGAGCTGAAGGAATGCATGTACAGGGCACCAGCCTTAGGAATGCCTGATTATGAGAAACCTTTTCTGTTGTTTTGTCATGAACGTGATGCTTGTTCTTTGTCTGTTTTGAAACAGGTCCACGGAGATGCAAATCGCCCTGTAGCATATTTTTCAGCTACTTTGGACCCTGTCGCAGCAGCCTTACCGGGTTGTTTGCAAGCAGTTGCAGCAGTTGGTCAAAGCCTTTCACAATGTGAAGGCATAGTCATGGGATACCCTCTGACAGTAATGGTTCCACATTCAGTCGAGATCCTGTTGACCCGAACTAAGACTCAACACATGACAAATGCACGACTCACCAAATATGAAACGATTATACTGGGGTCACCAAATGTCACATTAAAGAGATGTACAGTACTGAACCCGGCAACCTTACTTCCCAATGAAAATGCTGAGATCAAAGATGGGGAAGAATTTGAGCATGACTGTCTTGAGGTGACTGAGCTCTGTACCAAACCTCGCCCAGACATACAGGATACCCAGCTAAAAGAAAATGATTGCATTATGTTCGTTGATGGATCCTGTTTAAGAGATTCAGCGGGAACACTGAGAGCTGGTTACGCTGTATGTACTATAACTGGCATTGTCGAAGCCTCCTGGCTCAATAAAGTGTTTTCTGCACAAGTGGCAGAATTAGTGGCTATTACAAAAGCATGCCACGCAGCTGGAAATCTGAGAGTTACTATCTATACTGACAGCAGATATGGATTTGGAATTGTACATGATTTTGGCCAACTCTGGTCACAGAGGGGTTTCATGACTTCCTCTGGTTCTCCTGATAAAAATGGTGAACAAATAAGAGATTTGTTACATGCGATTCATTTACCTCATGAAATTGCCGTGGTGAAATGCAGTGCTCACACCAGATCACAAGATTTTGTATCCATGGGAAATAGCTATGCCGATCAGGTTGCAAGATTTTGTGCACTGAACTGTATATCATTCAAAGAACAGTGGGAATTGTTACCACAACCTGAAAATGACATGAGTTTAAGTCTAGCATTGCGGGTGGTTGATACCTTAGACGAGCTGAAAACATTACAAGGACGTGCTAGCAAGGAAGAAAAACGCTCCTGGCAGAGAATGCAGTGTGTACAAAGAGCAGATGATATATGGGTTTCTGAAGAAGGGAAATTGGTCTTGCCAAATAGTCTCTTATCCCAATTTGCCCGATTATATCATGGACAGGCACATCTGGGAAGAGATGCTATGATCAGATCTTTTAAGATTGATTGGTTTAATCCAAAATTCAGACATGCCGCAGAAATTACTTGCCACAGATGCGTCATCTGTCAACAGATGAATGCTGGAAAGGGAACTGTGGTAACTTTGAGCCACACTGGAAGAGCTGGAGGTCCATTCAACAAAATGCAAATGGATTTTATCGAAATGCCTGTGTGTGGAGGTTTGAAGTACGTGTTGGTGATTGTGTGTGTTTTCAGTCATTGGATTGAGGCATATCCCACACGTAGAAATGACAGTCTTACAGTTGCAAAATTACTACTCAGGGAACTGATACCAAGATTCGGGTTTCCGGTTTCTATAGAATCAGACAGGGGAAGACACTTCGACAATGAGGTGATTAAACTTCGGTGTGCCGCACTCAACATTGAACAAAAGCTGCATTGTAGCTATCGCCCTGAAGCATCAGGACTAGTTGAACAGATGAATGGTACCTTAAAATCAAGAATAGCAAAGATGTGTGCTGCAACAAACATGAAGTGGCCAGATGCCTTGCCTCTAGTACTGATGTCAATGAGAAACACCCCAGATAAGAAAACGGGACTATCGCCCCATGAAATCCTCATGGGCAGAGCAATGAGATTACCAGCAGTACCTGCAAATGCACTAGTGAATATTACAGATGATATGGTGTTGGATTACTGCAAAGGTTTGGCTGACGTGATTCGCTCTTTCTCTCACCAGGTGGAAGCTAACACATTGCCACCGATCGGCGAACCAGGTCACTCTCTGCAAGCTGGAGATTGGGTGGTTGTCAAGAAGCACGTGAGAAAATCGTGTCTTGAGCCACGTTGGAAGGGGCCGTATCAAGTAATATTGACGACCACCACTGCTGTGAAGTGTGCCGGGGTTCCCAACTGGATACATGCCAGTCACACGAAAAAGGTAACGTGTCCTGTTGAAGAGGAACTTGAAGTTTCCGGTACAGCAACTTCAGGAAGGGAAATCACAGAGTCAGAGATCAGTCAAAACGAGAGTGAGACTGCTGAAGAGCCCACTGAGAACAGCCTTGTCCCTCAAGCTGTCAATGAGTTCGAGAGAGGTGACAGAGTGCCTATCTCAGTTGAGGCAGCAGGAGAACTAAGTCAAGGAGAAGTTCTCCCAGAAGTAGACGAGTACGGGTTAGAGTCTGAACCCAACATAGAACCAGAAGACGAAAGAGAAGGAGAAACCGTAGATACAAATAGAAGTGTGTTAGAATCTCCCGAACCAGCTGTAGGTCCGTCAAGAGAAAACACCATATCACAAGAGGAGGGTGCTGTCCAACGTCCTGAAGGAAATCACAGACAAAGATCACATAGAGGCGACAATTGGCCAGACAAGTCACATCTTAAATTGAGAGAAGTATCAAATGACACAATAAGAGAAGAAAGTGATACCTCACAGGCTGATCTGAGCGAAGGAGAGCAGCAAGGTGAACGAAGGTTAAAGAGAAAAAGAATAGCAAACAGAAGATATACAGGCCCTGAATGGGCATATGCTACCACCTCTGAATGGCAACAAGAATTCTTAGCATTCTGCTTTGATCGAGAAGTACCAGGCCAGTATTAGGGTACCTGAACAAAAACTTAAAGAAGATTTGGCTAAGTTGAAAATTTGTAAACCAAAGAAAAGACTGTAAAACTACCGAAAGTGACACTAAACTCGGATTTGACTTAAAAGAACCTAATATTGACAAGCTGCTAACCTGAATTGACAAGAAGGGTCCTGGAAGTGATTGAAGATGCTGTGAAATACGCACATTTTTTTTTTTTCTCTTTTTCTCTCCTCAAGTCGATTGTTAAATCAACTGTTCTGATTCGATACAAATATGGCTTACAGTAGCAAAGGAAGTAAAGTGTGTGGTTGGTTAGGTCTGATAATAGGTGTTGTATGTGCAGTAATGATTGTAGGAGTGATTGTGGGAATGCCATGGAGAGAGAGAGAGAGAGACTATTAATACAACTGCAAAACCTGAAACTACCACTACTAATAAACTGTCACCTTGGGAGAAATTTGAGCAGGATGCAAGACATATGCATGAGGGAACTAGTGCAAAAGGGGAACTTTCTACTAATGTCTTCTATCGCTTATTAAATGAGTATGTGGTAACTATGGATGCAAAAGATTGTTATGTGTGCACTAAAATTCCTTCATCTGTGCAGGAGGGAGTTACTTATCATAGCCTCCCTCTTACTTATGGAATTCGTTGTAGTTTGCTATTAACAAGATTCTATAATCAAGAGCATGTGCAATACTTTTACTCAAATTTAGATGTTGTGTTTTCTTTTGTGCCTGTGATTGAATTCCTGAATAAATTAGCTAAGGAACATGATATAAAGATAGAGGATTTTTTGAGCCTACACTTACATTTAGAACTGCTTATGCACATCGCAATAATCTGACTTGCTTATTATCTCCTGTAGAGAAAAGCTTCTTAGATCACACAGATGATAGACGCAAAGCACTGAAAGAAAGATTAGAAAAAGGACTAGAGAAGCGCACTTATGCAAATGATTATGCTTACACTGCAATCAAAACGCAAGGTAAACTAGCTATAGATGCATTACATGTAGGAAGGCTTTGTATATATAGGCCAAAGTCTGATCAAGACAATTTGTTTGTGGGTACGAGTGAATGTAGACGTGTGTTTTTGTTTCAGAGTAAATGGACCTTTATGTTAAATGGACAAGACCCAGCGATTCCTGGAATCTATTACATTTGTGGATTAAATGCATATTACCGTCTCCCTAAGGGATGGTATGGGACATGTTATTTGGGAATAGTATTCCCAAAGATATACCAGATTGATGACTTAAAACAAATACCGAAAACATCTGAATTACAACATCCTAGACAAAAACGAGAATCAGTGGCGGCTGTCATTGGTGATATATTTGGGGCTATAATCCTATCAGTAGGGGTTATCTTAAATTCTATGAAAATTCAAAAGTTGTCTACTATAGTGGATAACATGTTGACAAATTTTACAGAAGCCATACTCCTAATGGATACTGAACTTGTTGCAGAAAGAGCTATGACTCTTCAAAATCGGCTTGCTTTAGACATTCTTTTAGCAAAGAGTGGAGGTGTCTGCAAAATGCTTAATGAACGCCATTGTTGTTCATTTATACCTGATAATAGTAAGAAGATTAGAAGTATGCTTACTAACCTTACTAGAGATAGTACAGACTTGAAAGATCTGAAAGAACCTGGTGTTTGGGAGAAATTTCGGAAAGGAATTGCCCGAGTGGGAAGCTGGTTCACCAACATTTGGAATGGGGTATTGGCAAAAATATTGATGGGTCTATTAATTGTTTTGATTTGTCTATTAGGATTATGGGGGGCATGCAAAATTAATGACAAAGTGAAAAGAAATTGGTCCAAAAGAACCAGAAAAAATGAAGAAAGTGAGAGAGAGAAAATGTTCAATGAAATATGGGAAAGCTCACATAAAGGGCAAGATGTTGAAATGCGCATTATGCGCAAGGTGAAGAATTAAAATAAAATAAAAATTGTGTGATGACTTGCGTCATCAGAGGAGGGACTGAGAGAGTGTAGTTTAAACGTTACCTATTTAGATGTGAAATGTTCATATTACCGACGTTATATTAACAACTTTATTCATAGAATCGTGATTAATACAGAAGTAAATGTATGCATAGACTAATGATGACATAAGAATAATTGTTTGAATTACGAATTTAAAATGTTAACACATACGAAGCTTCCATTTATTAGAATTCATAAGTCTTAAGTTAGCATGAGTCGAAAAACTGGCTGTGTAACTCTCATATTAAAGCATATTTTTCTGTTTCTTCAGTGTGCTGATTCGTAAAGGCCATGACCCAGCATTTGTTCCTTCTTCTCCGCTTAATGTATCATTGACTAATGCATTCCCATTTTAGTTGCTTTTGGTATAAAATCGTAGGCTTGTAACAAGAGTACAGATACTTTCAAGGACATTGAATCGCGGTAAAGAGAACTCTTGACCCGAAGAACGTGCCAGAAAATGAAGTAACCCCGGATGTGCCACCTACAAAAAACTTCAATTATGAAGACCAATCAAAGTTTAGAAAATTATCGTAACATGACAAGTGCATTACTTAATGTATAATTTGATAGGTTATAGATAGTGGGGCGAAGTAATCATCCAATAGAATTTTGGGGGTATGGATTATGAAAAGGGGATAAAAACCCATGACACAAAAGACTCGAGAGACCTAAGTAGGGAATGATATCGATTGCATCCAGAAACTCTGTCACTCTGTTTGGTGACTTGAGACTTAATAAATCTCTAGTTGCCCCATCTTAATTTCCTCCTTATGAGGGAAGTGTCCCTGCTCTTATATTAGATAGTTTGACGACTAACTAACTGATGTCCTGAAGACGAAGAATGATCCTGTATGATGACCTGTCCTGAGTAGGGTAATTATTAGTTGCTATTGAAATGCACTTATTTGCTTTTTCTTTCTAGGTACCAACTGCTGTGTAATTCGACTAGAGACCTTAGCTAGATGTTTTCCAAATTGATGTTCTAAATTGTTTTTGCATGAAGCCCAACATGCTGATGCTAATTAGTGGGTAGACAAGGTATTCATCTTGACTGACATAACTGACGTGACTGACATTATACTATGCTGAACTAAAAACATATATGAGGGTTTATGTATTAGAAATATCTAATCTTCATGTTTTATTCATGTGTATGTGATCTCTGCGTTAATACTATTGTTACTACTATGCTTCTTCGTTTTGGTTTATGATGAATACGCTTCTATTAGATTGTAATCAATAGGGAATAAAATCACTAAACTTCAATCAAGGTGTGGTTATTTATGACTGAAGAGGTCATGGTTGCGTCGAAGGCTTAATTAATGTTTAAGGAGAAATATATTGTGGTAATCTACATTGACAATATTATTGAGGTGTTGATTGACTTATTGATCAGCTATCTCGTCTTACGGTGTCTCACCACTGGGTCCAAAGATTCATCGGCCTAAAACGAGTCCTAATGTGTATAAATTAACATAAAGGGACGCGTTAACAGTTCTAAGTATTATACCAAAAGGGCTGTTTTAGTGCAAGCCCGGTAGCATGTGCATATCTTCCACTGGTGCAGCAGGTGCAGTGTCACCAGGTCCTAGACCGGAGGATGGCTCACTGAACCCTAAAAATGGCTGAAATTTAAAATTCTAACAGTCACCAGGGTTCCCTTTCCTTTCAGGCATAGGGGCAAAACACACTGGAAACACTACTGCATGGCAGACGGCATCATCGACACACAACTCTTTTTAAATATGGTGCAGTGCATTTTGTTTTACTGTTCGTGTAAAACGCGCCTCAGATTTTGACACAGTGCTGCTCAAAATCTAGCAAAGTTCATCTCCAGTGTCCACTAGAATCTAGCCAGTATATACGCATTCCAAACTCTGCTCATAAATGAATTGTCTTCGGAAAGGTTAGTGAAGATGTTGTGACTTACTTAATTGGTCACAGACTGCATTTTAAAATGGCTTAGGCCCGTGGGAGGAACTCACTGCGACCTGGAACCATTTGAGCCGAGCTGCCTACAAGAATGTCGTATATAAGACTCAGGACACATTGTTATTACTTAAGTGTCTGGCGCGTAACGGCGCCTGATGCTGCATGTAGCGTGTGGGAGTAGGGTGACCACCCGTCCGTAAATTTCACGGACTGTCCGTAATTTTGCCCGGTTGTCCGTGATGAAAGTCTTCACGGACAGCATTTGTCCGTAATTTCAGCCTTTCACCTAGAGGACAACAGAGGCAGGGTGAAATTACCTGCAGATCAGTTTCCCCAGCTGGAACGAAGGTCATGGAGTCTCCTGTGCTCTGAGGGAGGGGCAGACAGATAAGAAAAAGGCCTTCTTGCCAGGGTGTCTACTTCCCTAAAGAAATGCAAATGTGGGTAACTGGTAAATCTGCAAATGTAAAGGGGCTTGAAAACCTGCATTGACTTTAATCAAAGGAGTCACTTGAAGCTTTCTAATGGCAAATATATTTTCTTTTAGAGAGGTACTGTAATGGTGAGCTGTAGAGTGTGTGGTTTTAATGGACTGTTATACATTTTATACCTAATACTAACATTTTTTATATTATTCAAATCTGTATTTGAGAAGCACTTTTTTGTTTAAAGGAACTGTATTTGCGCATTTTGTAGCAGCCTATATTATGATGTAATTGTATTTACATAGCGCTTACTACCCCGATGAGGCATCAAATACATATTTAAAATAAGGACTTGCACATTCACAGTCCTTTCAGGAACCTCGGTGCCTCATAGTACTAACAAACATTGGCAAAGCCAATAGGTCTTGTTTACGTAAGAGTTATTGGCTTTACCAATGTGTTTTACCCATGTTATGCACCAGAGTGGCTGCTGTTCAACATGGCTAAAAGTTAGTGGCATAGTGGTGTGGAGTGGAGTAGAGTGGCATAGAGTGCAGTGGAGTAGAGTGGCAGAGAGTGCAGTAGTGCAGAGTGGTGCAGTGGCATAGAGTGCAGAGTAGATTCACGTGGCAGAGAGTGCAGTGGCGTAGTGTAGTGTGGTGCAGAGTAGAGTACAGTGTTGTAGAGTGCAGTTGCGTAGAGAGGAGTGATGCAGAGTAGAGTGGCATAGATTGTAGTGGCATAGATTGCAGTGGCGTAGAATGCAGTAGTACAGAGTAGATTGGTGTACAGTACAGTGGCGGAGAGTGGAATGTTGCAGAGTAGAGTGTCAGTGCAGTGATGTAAAGTGGAGTAGAGTGGCACAGAGAGCAGTGGCAGAGTACAGTGCTGCAGAGTGGAGGGCAGGGACATACAGTGCAGCTGTTTAGGGTGCACTGACAGAGTGCAGTGGCATGGGGCAGAGTAGAGTAGAATAGAGTGCAGTGGAAAAGAGTGTATTGGTGCAGAATGTAGTAGTACAGAGTAGAGTGGTGTAGAGTATAGTAGCGGCCAGTGCAGTGTTGCAGAGTAAAGTGTCAGCGTGCAGTGGTGTAGAGTGCATTGAACTAGAGTGCACTGGTCAGAGTGGCGTAGAGTGCAGTGGTGTAGAATAGATTGTTTCAGAGTAGAGTGCAGTTGCATAGAGTGGAGAGGTTCAGGGAAGAGTGCAGTGGCATAAAATGCAGTGGCACAGAGTGCAGTGTGGCGTAAAGTAGATTGTTTCACAGTAGAGTGAAGTGGCTTGGAGTGGAGAGGTGAAGGGTAGAATGGAGTTGCACAGAGTGGCATATAGTGTGATGGCATAGAGCAAAGTGGTGTGGAGTGCCGTGGCATAGAGTGCAGAGATGCAGAGTAGATTAAAGTGACGTACAGTGTGTTGATGTAGAGTGCAGGGGCATAGAGTTGAGTGTTACTGAGTAAAGTGCACTAGCATAGCGTGTATTAGCTTAGAGTGCAGTGGCATACAGGGAGTGCAGAATTATTAGGCAAATGAGTATTTTGACCACATCATCCTCTTTATGCATGTTGTCTTACTCCAAGCTGTATAGGCTCGAAAGCCTACTACCAATTAAGCATATTAGGTGATGTGCATCTCTGTAATGAGAAGGGGTGTGGTCTAATGACATCAACACCCTATATCAGGTGTGCATAATTATTAGGCAACTTCCTTTCCTTTGGCAAAATGGGTCAAAAGAAGGACTTGACAGGCTCAGAAAAGTCAAAAATAGTGAGATATCTTGCAGAGGGATGCAGCACTCTTAAAATTGCAAAGCTTCTGAAGCGTGATCATCGAACAATCAAGCGTTTCATTCAAAATAGTCAACAGGGTCGCAAGAAGCGTGTGGAAAAACCAAGGCGCAAAATAACTGCCCATGAACTGAGAAAAGTCAAGCGTGCAGCTGCCACGATGCCACTTGCCACCAGTTTGGCCATATTTCAGAGCTGCAACATCACTGGAGTGCCCAAAAGCACAAGGTGTGCAATACTCAGAGACATGGCCAAGGTAAGAAAGGCTGAAAGACGACCACCACTGAACAAGACACACAAGCTGAAACGTCAAGACTGGGCCAAGAAATATCTCAAGACTGATTTTTCTAAGGTTTTATGGACTGATGAAATGAGAGTGAGTCTTGATGGGCCAGATGGATGGGCCCGTGGCTGGATTGGTAAAGGGCAGAGAGCTCCAGTCTGACTCAGACGCCAGCAAGGTGGAGGTGGAGTACTGGTTTGGGCTGGTATCATCAAAGATGAGCTTGTGGGGCCTTTTCGGGTTGAGGATGGAGTCAAGCTCAACTCCCAGTCCTACTGCCAGTTCCTGGAAGACACCTTCTTCAAGCAGTGGTACAGGAAGAAGTCTGCATCCTTCAAGAAAAACATGGTTTTCATGCAGGACAATGCTCCATCACACGCGTCCAAGTACTCCACAGCGTGGCTGGCAAGAAAGGGTATAAAAGAAGGAAATCTAATGACATGGCCTCCTTGTTCACCTGATCTGAACCCCATTGAGAACCTGTGGTCCATCATCAAATGTGAGATTTACAAGGAGGGAAAACAGTACACCTCTCTGAACAGTGTCTGGGAGGCTGTGGTTGCTGCTGCACGCAATGTTGATGGTGAACAGATCAAAACACTGACAGAATCCATGGATGGCAGGCTTTTGAGTGTCCTTGCAAAGAAAGGTGGCTATATTGGTCACTGATTTGTTTTTGTTTTGTTTTTGAATGTCAGAAATGTATATTTGTGAATGTTGAGATGTTATATTGGTTTCACTGGTAATAATAAATAATTGAAATGGGTATATATTTTTTTTTGTTAAGTTGCCTAATAATTATGCACAGTAATAGTCACCTGCACACACAGATATCCCCCTAACATAGCTAAAACTAAAAACAAACTAAAAACTACTTCCAAAAATATTCAGCTTTGATATTAATGAGTTTTTTGGGTTCATTGAGAACATGGTTGTTGTTCAATAATAAAATTAATCCTCAAAAATACAACTTGCCTAATAATTCTGCACTCCCTGTATATTGCAGTGTTGCAGAGTGACAGAGTGGAGTTGTGCGAACTAGATTGGTGTTTCCTAGACTGGAGTGGTATAGCGTACAGAGGAGCAGAGCGCAGTGGTGTAGAGAGGCGGAAAGTGCATTGGCGTAGAGTTGAGAAGCATAGTGTGAAGTAGCAGAGTTCAGTGGCAAAATGTGGAGTGGTTCAGAATGGAGAAGAGTGCAGTGCAGTGGCATGGAGTGGTGTAAAGTGGAGTCACACAGAATAGTGTGCAGTGGTGTGGAGTGGCGCAGAGCAGCGTGGAGTGGAGTATGCATGGTGTGGTAACACACTGCCATTACAGACAACACATTTTTTATTTAAATGATCATTACATTTGCACAGACATACAGTTTTTCAAATCAAACTATAATGTGCACAGACAATGATGTGTGGAAATTGCATCACCATATGCAATGATTTGTTTTAATCATATAAAGGTATTTGTTTCCAGCACAGTTCAGGATTAACACAAATGTGCTTCATTTGTACTCCTAATTCTGATATATTCTGAAGTTTATTTAAATGTTGTCATGTGATAGAAAAAACTATTTTCTAACCACAGTATCCAGCTAGAAGTCAGAGAAAGAAAAGTAAACACTAAGTTCCCACCGAAATCAGAGCCTGACATTTGACTTTGTTCTTTGAGTGCACAGCAAATGTGATGAGATAAGAACAAGATTTACAGGCCTGTTTACCGAAAGGGAGCACTCGGAAGGATACTGTAAATAAGGTTTGCGCAAGGGAAGCAATGAACTCAAGCTGCATAGCCTAAAACAAATAAAGCCAGCAAATTGAGAGCAACAAAATGTGAGTTACAAACCACAAGGTCAATGGCAAGCAACAGGCGGAGTTCATTCCCAAAGAAACTTTATGAATGTACTTAAAGTGACAGCCGTGGGATACTTTGTGGGGAAAGTCCAGTATTTTACTCCAGTCCGTACCTTGCAGAGGTTTGGCCACATCAATCACCCAGGTAGTATGATGAGAAGATCTGGAGTGGTTTCCATGTTGCAGGAAAGGTCTGCACATCCATTCTATCAGTTTGCTACTAGTTCCTATGGTGTAGACCTTCTGGCACACCTCTTGTAGGGTTAGTGCTAGGTGGCAGGCATGAAATAGAGCATTTAATGATTATTTAAGGTGGCTGTAAGTAAGGAGTTGACCTGGGTGACGATGGTAGTCTGCCACAAGGGTTTGGAAATTTAGTAGCCCTTCATCCAGAAACAAATCCCCCAATTTTAAGACACCTGCAGCATGCCACTGATGGAGTTGCTCTGAGCACAGCCGTCCTGTGCGAGTGGGAAGGCTTAGCAAAGGTAGTGCAGGAGAACAGGGTTTCTTCGTGTCAGTGAGTTCACAGGTTCCAGCAAGGCAAGAGAAAGCTGTGCATGATAACCCCCGGATGGTGATCTGTAGAATGGTCAGTACGAAACAATGAGCAGTACATTAAGCTTTCCTTAAAAGTCTTTACAGATAAACCCCATCTCATGCAGGGGGGGCGGGCAGAAAGCCAGCGAGCCACCCATTGGACCTGTGCAGCTGAATAATAGCATTCTAAGTATAGTTGACCTAATCCACCCGTAGTCACAGGTAGCTTTATAGTGGAAAAAGCTACCCGATGGCGCCGCAGAAACCAAATCAGATGTGTGGCCTGTCTGAAGAAGGAATGAAGGACGAGCAGGAGAAGGTTTGCGAAATAATACTATCATTGGGGTAGCACACCATCTTCACTAGTGCCACGTGGCCCACTACAGAAAGCAGAAGAGAAGACCTAAAAGCAAACTGGGCTTGGATGGACCGTGATGCTCTGCCGAGATTTCCATCCTGCAAATCAGTGGGAGAATGGTAGATATTAATCACTAGGTATCGAAAGGTAACTGGTTCCCAGTTCAATCTGTGATTTAATTGTATATAAAGGGGAAAACAGTGCCACACGTTAAAGAAACACAAATTATATTTTACATTTTTTACAGTTTGTTTGTGCAATTTACGTCCCAAATATTTTCAAAATTCTATGTGTAATTGACACTTAGGGATAACCCAGATCACTAATTTGGTTTTTGCTCAATTTCAAAACCATTTAAAGACATGGACAAAGCGGGCAATTGCCTTGCACAACCTTGAAAGGGGTCTGGGCCCTGCTCACACTTCACAGCACGAACAGCGGACATTGCACCAGAAGAGTTTGCCAAGGTGGATGGGTGTTGCTTCTTCAACCACTTGATATATCTCTTCTGTTTCTCACCTGTGTGCAGAGACAACTCCCTAGGTACCCAATACCTTCCGATAGTCTTGGTGAACCCATCTTGTCTGATTTTAGGAATTGTCCCACCTTGTTCTTCTCTTCCTTATTTATCCAGTTCTGAGCAACAACCCTTTGAATCACTTGCCGTGGGAGAAACTATTTTGATGGCGGCAGTCGGGTTATTGAGTGATTACTCCTACAGCCAAGTTCTTAGTGATGACACTGCAAACACCAGCACCTCCATGCGGGCATGACTCTGTAGGCGCTTGAGACCTGCAGACTCTCTAAGAATGTGTCATGGACCCCTGGGGGTCTGCGGACCACAGCTTGGGAATCACTGGTCTATGCAGCTGGAACACAAAGCAGGGTAACTTGCCAAGACGCAGAACCTTGCACCATAAAAAGTATGTCCCAATCAGATGTACATCAAAAGGCAAAGCTAATAGAGCAGCTTGCGCTGACAAGACAGACAGTTGCCCTCAATGAAGAGAACAAGACTAATCATTGGCTATGAAATACATAAGCTATACGAAAGTAGCAAATGTAATGAAATTTATCAAGCTGCGTAAAATACACAGCTACAGACATAGGAAAGAAGAACCAATACCTATGTAGTAACAAGTATATAACATATATGTAAACATGCACACACACATATATATATATATATATATATGTATATACATGGAAAATGTTACTTACCCAGTAGATATCTATTCGTGGCATGTAGTGCAGCAGATTCACATGCTTTGTACAAGTCTGCCATCTAGTGTTGGGCTCAAAGTATTACAAGTTGTTTTTCTTCAAAGAAGGTTTTCGAGTCATGAGATCGAGTGAGGGCATCAAGTCCTTTTTTAGACTGTTTTCCCACATGAGGGTGAAGTGTGTAGAAATGTGTGTGTGTGTGTGTGTGTGTATGTGTATATGGAAAATGTCACTTACCCAGTGTACATCTGTTCGTGGCATTAGTCGCTGCAGATTCACATGCTGTGCACATCCCACCCTCTGGTGTTGGGCTCGGAGTGTTAGAAGTTGTTTTTCTTCGAAGAAGTCTTTTCGAGTCACGAGATCGAGGGACTCCTCCCATTTTGGCTCCATTGCGCATGGGCGTCGACTCCATCTTAGATTGTTTTCCCCGCAGAGGGTGAGGTAGGAGTTGTGTATGCTAGTAATAGTGCCCATGCAATGGAGTGAATACGTATGTACATAATGTAGTTTAAAGTAATATATTTACAAATTTACAAATGTTCAAGATCAACTTCTAAACGGCTACAGGCTCCCGGGGAGGCGGGTGGGCACATGTGAATCTGCAGCGACAAATGCCACGAACAGATGTACACTGGGTAAGTTACATTTTCCGTTCGATGGCATGTGTAGCTGCAGATACACATGCTGTGCATAGACTAGTAAGCAGTTATCTCCCCAAAAGCGGTGGTTCAGCCTGTAGGAGTTGAAGTTGTTTGAAACAATGTTCGTAGTACTGCTTGACCTACTGTGTCTTGTTGTGCCGTTAACACATCTACACAGTAGTGTTTGGTAAATGTATGAGGCGTAGACCATGTAGCTGCCATACATATTTCGGTCATTGGAATATTTCCTAGAAAGGCCATGGTAGCACCTTTCTTTCTAGTTGAGTGTGCCTTTGGTGTAATAGGCAGCTCTCTTTTTGCTTTAAGATAACAGGTTTGAATGCACTTAACTATCCATCTAGCAATGCCTTGTTTAGAAATTGGATTTCCTGTATGAGGTTTTTGGAAAGCAATAAATAATTGTTTTGTTTTTCGAATTAGTTTTGTTCTGTCAATGTAGTACATTAACGCTCTTTTGATGTCTAATGTATGTAGTGCTCTTTCAGCTACAGAATCTGGCTGTGGGAAGAACACTGGTAATTCTACTGTTTGATTCAAGTGGAACGGTGATATGTCTTTTGGTAAAAATTTAGGATTTGTCCGTAGAACTACTTTATGCTTGTGTATTTGAATAAATGGTTCTTGTATGGTAAATGCTTGAATCTCACTAACTCTTCTTAGAGATGTGATGGCAATTAAAAATGCAACTTTCCATGTTAAGTATTGCATTTCACAAGAGTGCATGGGCTCAAAAGGTGGACCCATCAGTCGTGTTAAGACAATGTTGAGGTTCCATGAAGGAACTGGTGTTGTTCTTGGTGGTATAATTCTCTTTAGGCCTTCTATAAACGCTTTTATGACTGGTATCCTAAATAGTGAAGTTGAGTGCGTAATTTGCAGGTAAGCTGAAATTGCGGTAAGATGTATCTTAATGGAAGAAAAAGCTAGCTTTGACTTTTGCAAATGTAGTAAGTATCTTACGATGTCTTTGGCAGATACGTGTAAGGGTTGAATTTGATTATTATGGCAGTAATAAACAAATCTTTTCCACTTATTTGCATAGCAATGTCTAGTGGTAGGTTTTCTAGCTTGTTTTGTGACCTCCATACATTCCTGTGTAAGGTCTAAGTGTTCGAACTCTAGGACTTCAGGAGCCAAATTGCTAGATTCAGCGATGCTGGATTTAGATGTCTGATCTGTTGTTTGTGTTGCGTTAACAGATCTGGTCTGTTTGGTAGTTTGACATGAGGCACTACTGAGAGGTAAAGTAGTGTTGTGTACCAAGGTTGTCTTGCCCATGTTGGCGTTATTAGTATGAGTTTGTTTTGACTCAACTTGTTTACCAGATATGGAAGGAGTGGGAGAGGGGGAAAAGCGTAAGCAAATATCCCTGACCAACTCATCCATAACGCATTGCGCTGAGACTGATCTTGTGGGTACCTGGATGCGAAGTTTCGGCATTTTGCGTTTTCCTTTGTTGCAAATAGATCTATTTGTGGTGTTCCCCAATTCTGGAAGTAAGTGTTCAGTATTTGGGGGTGAATCTCCCAGTCGTGGATCTGTTGGTGATCCCGAGAGAGATTGTCTGCTAACTGATTCTGAATTCCTGGAATAAAATTGTACTATTAGGCGAATGTGGTTGTGAATCGCCCAATGCCATATTCTCTGTGCCAGGAGACACAACTGTGTTGAGTGTGTCCCTCCCTGTTTGTTTAGGTAATACATCGTTGTCATGTTGTCTGTTTTGACAAGAATGTGTTTGTGGCTTATTATGGGTTGAAATGCTTTCAGCGCTAGAAATACTGCCAATAGTTCTAAGTAATTTATGTGAAACTGTTTTTTGCTGAGTGTCCCATTGTCCTTGGATGCTGTGTTGATTGAGGTGTGCTCCCCACCCTATCATGGAGGCATCTGTCGTTATTACATATTGTGGCACTGGGTCTTGGAAAGGCCGCCCTTGGTTTAAATTTATACTGTTCCACCATTGAAGCGAGGTGTATGTTTGGCGGTCTACCAACACCAGATTTAGAAGTTGACCCTGTGCCTGTGACCATTGTGATGCTAGGCACTGTTGTAAGGGCCACATGTGCAACCTTGCGTTTGGGACAATGGCTATGCATGAGGACATCATGCCTAGGAGTTTCATCACCATTTTGACTTGTATTTTTTGTTTTGGATACATGGCCTGTATTACATTGTGAAAAGCCTGAACCCTTTGTGGGCTTGGAGTGGCAATCCCTTTTGCTGTGTTGATTGTCGCCCCTAAGTATTGCTGTGTTTGACACGGCAGAAGGTGTGACTTTGTGTAGTTGATTGAGACACCTAGTTTGTGGAGGGTTTCTATGACATACTTTGTGTGTTGTGAACACCGTTCTAGTGTGTTGGTTTTGATTAACCAATCATCTAGGTACGGGAACACATGTATTTGCTGCCTTCTGATATGTGCAGGTACGACTGCCAGGCATTTTGTAAAAACTCTTGGCGCAGTTGTTATTCCGAATGGCAACACCTTGAATTGGTAATGTACCCCTTGGAATACAAACCTGAAGTACTTTCTGTGTGAAGGATGTATCGGTATATGGAAATATGCATCCTTTAGGTCTAGTGTTGTCATGTAGTCTTGTTGTTTGAGCAGTGGGATTACGTCCTGTAATGTCACCATGTGAAAGTGATCTGATTTGATCTAGGTATTTAATGTTCTGAGATCTAATATAGGTCTTTTTTGGGTATGAGAAAGTACAGAGAGTAAACTCCTGTTCCTTTCTGTTGGTTTGGTACTAATTCTATTGCTTCTTTCTGAAGCAATGCCTGAACTTCTAGTCCTAGAAGATCTATATGTTGTTTTGACAGATTGTGTGTTTTCGGTGGGACGTTTGGAGGGAATTTGAGAAATTCTATGCAATAACCATGCTGGATAATTGCCAGTACCCAAGTGTCTGTTGTTATCTCCTCCCAATGTTTGTAAAATTTGCTTAGTCTCCCCCCCACAGGTGTTATGTGTTGGAGATGTGTGACTTGGAAGTCACTGCTTGTTTTGAGGCGTTTTGGGGCTTTGGAACTTTCCTCTATTCTTTTGGAATTGTCCCCCTCTATACTGCCCCCAAAAACGTCCCTGCTGATATTGGCTTTGATAAGTGGGCCTTGCTTGTGAGGTTGTGGCCTCTGGAGGTTGACCTCGAAACCCTCCCCTAAATTGTGTTTTGCGAAATGTGCCTCTGCTCTGTGGGGAGTAGAGTGCGCCCATGGCTTTTGCCGTATCCGTATCTTTTTTGAGTTTCTCAATAGCAGTGTCGACTTCCGGCCCAAACAACTGCTGTTCATTAAAGGGCATATTCAGCACGGCTTGTTGTATTTCTGGCTTGAATCCTGACATACGCAACCATGTGTGTCTCCTTATCGTTATTGCAGTATTTTCTGTCCTTACAGCCGTATCTGCTGCATCCATTGCTGACCGTATCTGATTATTGGAGATACTTTGTCCTTCTTCCACCACTTGTTGTGCCCTTTTCTGGAACTCTTTGGGTAAGTGTACTATGAAATGCTGCATTTCGTCCCAATGAGCTCTATCGTATCTTGCCAAAAGTGCTTGTGAGTTGGCAATGTGCCATTGGTTTGCTGCTTGTGATGCAACCCTTTTACCCGCAGCATCGAATTTGCGACTCTCCTTGTCTGGAGGTGGTGCGTCTCCCGAGGTATGAGAGTTTGCTCTCTTGCGAGCTGCCCCGACAACCACAGAGTCTGGTGTTAATTGCTGCGTAACATAAACAGGGTCTGTTGGCGGTGGCTTGTACTTCTTCTCCACCCTTGGAGTTATGGCTCTGCCTTTTACAGGATCCTGAAATATTTGTTTGGAATGTTTTAGCATTCCCGGGAGCATAGGTAAGCTTTGGTATTGGCTATGAGTGGAGGATAGTGTATTAAACAAAAAGTCATCCTCAATTGGTTCTGCATGCAAGGTGACGTTATGAAAAGCAGCTGCCCTTGAGACCACCTGCGTGTAGGATGTACTGTCTTCAGGTGGCGACGGCCTCGCAGGATAACAGTCTGGGCTGTTATCTGATACAGGAGCATCATAACGGTCCCATGCGTCGGGATCATCTTGACTCATTGCAGTATGAGTCGGGGATTGCATCAGTGGTGGAGTGGCTACCGGTGATGTGTGCACTGATGGTGGTGGAGATGGTGGTGGAGTTGTTTGTCTTGCCACCTTTGCCTGTGGCTGCTTGTCCTTTTCTTGAAAGGCAAGTCTTCTTTTCATCTTAATTGGGGGAAGAGTGCTGATCTTCCCTGTGTCCTTTTGAATGTGGAGCCTTCTTTGAGTGTAGTCTGGCTCTACTGATTCAAGTTCTTCTCCGAAATTATGTTTTTGCATCTGGGAGGACAATCCCTGTTCCTCTGTGTAGGAACCTGTTTTCGGTTCCGAGTCTGGATGTTTCGGAATCGAAACCTTTTCGGTCGCCTTTTAGGGCTCTGAGGAAACCTTCTTTATTTTCAGCGTTGTGGTGTCTCGGTGCCGAATCTGCTCGGAGCCGCTGTCTCGGGCCAGAGATTACTGTGTGGCGGTATCTCGACCGGAGTCGGATGACTTCGCCACAAGCGTGCCCTTTTTCGGTGCCGATGATCGATCACCTATTTTTCGGGTTAAGCCATGGCCTGTTGGCGGTGGCGTCCCCTGGGCTTTTGTTGTCTTCTCGTGAGTTTTATGTTTCAACGTCTTACTCACGGTTTTCGGCGTTTCTTCGGGATCGAGCTCGTCCGAGTCCGATTCCTGGATGGAGAAGGTTTCTTCTTCCTCCTCTAAATGCCCTTGCCCTGTCGGCGCCGACGCCATCTGCAGTCTTCTCGCTCTTCGGTCTCTTAATGTCTTCCTCGACCGAAACGCTCGACAGGCTTCACAGGTATCCTCCTTGTGCTCTGGAGACAGACACAAGTTACAGACCAGATGCTGATCTGTATAGCGATACTTGTTATGACATTTTGGGCAGAAGCGGAATGGGGTCCGTTCCATCAGCCTTGAAGAGAGACGTGGCCGGGCCGACCAGGCCCCGACGGAGAATCGGAAAAACCCCGAAGGGCCACCGGAGCTCTTAAAAAGTCGGTGTCGATCTGTTGTAACTAACCCGATACCGAACGCAAACAATACCGACGATTTTTCCGAGATTCTAACTAACTTTCCGACCCGAAACACAGAGCGAAAAGGAACACGTCCGAACCCGATGGCAGAAAAGAAACAATCTAAGATGGAGTCGACGCCCATGCGCAATGGAGCCGAAATGGGAGGAGTCCCTCGATCTCGTGAGTCGAAAAGACTTCTTCGAAGAAAAACAACTTGTAACACTCCGAGCCCAACACCAGATGGCGGGATGTGCACAGCATGTGTATCTGCAGCTACACATGCCATCGAACATATATATATATTATTGAAAAGGTGCCCATGCAATTGTATATACATATTTACAAATAAAGTACTACAACAGCTACAAGCTTCCGGGGAGGAGGGAGGGTGAGTGTGAATCTGCAGCACCACCTGCCACAAACAGATGTCTACTGGGTAAGTAACTTTTTCCATTCGATGGCATGTGTGGCTGCAGATACACATGCTTTGCATAGACTGTAAAGCAGTCCTCTCCCAAAATAAGCTGTGGCTAGCCTATAGACCTTGGAGTAGTTTGAAATAGTGTTTTAAGCACTGTAGGAAAGTTCCACTGTTGGCATGGTTACTTCACCACTTTTTGCCTACTGTTGATGCCAAATTTGATTGAAAATATGCTCGGACTCTGCTAACCAGGCCCCAGCACCAGTGTTCTTTCTCTAAACCAGTACCTTTGTTTCTACAATTGGCACAGCCCCGGCACACAGTTAAGTCCCTTGTAAAAGGTACCCACGGTACCAAGGGCCCTGTGGCAAGGTAAGGTCTCTAAGGGCTGCAGCATGTATTATGCCACCCTGGGGGACACCTCACTCAGCCCATGCACACTGCCTTGCAGCTTGTGTGTGCTGGTGGGGAGAAAAAGGCAGTCGACATGGAACCCCTCTCAGGGTGCCATGCCCACAAACCACTGCCTGTGGCATAGGTAAGTCACCCCTCTAAGTAATAACAATGTGTCCTGAGTCTTATATGCAGCATTCCTTTAGCAGGCCCTACAGCCCCAAGGAAGAGTGCACTATATCACAGGTGAGGGCTTAGCTGCATGAGCAATATGCCCCTACAGTGTCTAAGTCTATTCTTAGACATTGTAAGTGCAGGGTAGCCATATTAAGTGTACGGTCTGGGAGTTTGTCATTACGAACTCCACAGCACCATAATGGCTTCACTGAATACTGGGAAGTTTGGTATCAAGCTTCTCAGCACGATAAACCCACGCTGATGCCAGTGTAGGATTTATTGAAACATGCACACATCGGGCATCTCAGAGATGCCTCCTGTATGTTATCCCAACTGATAGTGTAGGACTGACCGATCTGTGCCAGCCTGCCACACTCAGACGAGTTTCTGACCACTAAGGTGAGTGCCTTTCTGCACTCTGTGGTCAGAAACAAAACCTATCCTGAGTGGAGGTGCTTCAGACCTCCCCCTGCGGGAAATGTAACACCTGGCGGTGAGCCTCAAAGCCTCAAGCCTCGGATGCCCGCCCCCAGACAAGGCCCCACTTCTGGCAGCAAGTCCGGTGGGAAAATTAGGGAAATCAGGGAGGAGTGACCACCCCAGCCAGGACCACCCCTAAGGTATCCAGAGCTGAGGTGACCCCCTCCCTGCAGAATCCTCTATCTTGGTTTGGAAGACAGGGGACAATAGGGATAGGAATGAGCCCCCTCCCCCCCAAAGGGAGTGGGCACATGGAGGGTGTAGCCACCCTAATGGACAGTAGCCATTGGCTACTGCCCTCTGACCCCTAACACGCTCCTAAATCTAGGATTTAAGGGCCTCCCTGAACCTAGCTCAGCAGATTCCTGGCGACCTTCAAAGAGAATGAGGACTGTTAAGTTGAAAACCCCAGCAAAGAAGAAGAAAGACGACAACTGTTTTGGTCTCAGCCCTACCAGCCTGTCTCCTGCTTCAAAAAAACCTGCAAGAAGAACAGCGGCGCATTGAGCAGGTCCAGTGACCTCTGACAACTTCAGAGGACTGCCCTACACCCCACAGGACCAAGAATTCCAGAGGACAGCGGCTCTGTCCAAAAGAAACTTTCAATCAAGGACTCCCATTTCACTCCGGATGTGTGAGTCCTGGCCCCTGTGCACCCGACGCCCACAGCCAGTGTCCAGATGGTCCACCCAGCAAGAAAGGTGATTGGGAACAAGAGCTTACCCTGGGTTGACCCCTCCAAGAGCCCATGACCCCACAACGACACCTGCAGAGGGAATCCAGAGTATTACCTTGACCGAGAGCTCCAGACAAAGATATCCAACGCCTAAAGGACCCACTGCACCTGCAGCCCCCAGGCCTTGGAGAACCTGACCCCCAGTGCAGCATCGACCAGCAGGCGGCCCTCTTTCCTGTCTGACCTGTGGTGTTCCCAAGACACCCCCAGACCTCGCCTGCAGCCTTTAAGTGACCCCCGGGGTCCCCTCTTAGAGTTGCACTGGAAACCTGACACCCTGTTTGCACCCTGCCACCCTAGTGCCGCTGAGGGTGTGTGTTTGGTGCCTACTTGGGGCCCCACCAGTCCTCTCTTGAACCCCCCTTGTCTGCCCTCCGAGTCACGGGTACTTACCTGCTGACTGACCGGATTCCTAGTACCCCCCATCTCCATAGGAACCCACGCTAACTGGGCTCTCCTTTGACCTCTGCACCTGACTGGCCCAGTGTTGCCGGTGCTGGGTGTTTGGGGTTAACTTGAACCCCCATTGACGAACTACCTAAAACCCAGAGATAGGAACTGTGAGTTATATATTCTTACCTGCAAAACTGTACAATCTTTTCTTCCCCCAGGGACTGTTGAAAATTGCACAGTGTCCATTTTTTAAAATAGCTTTTTCCCATTTTAAAGAAAACTGTATACCTTGTTTATTCCATTCAAAGTTCTGATTATAATTATGCAAAGTACCTTACATTTTATATACTTACCTGCAAACTGAATCTTGTGGTTCTAGAAATAAATTAACAAAACATATTTTCCGATATAAAATCCTATTGGTATGGAGCTAAGTCATCGAGTGTGTGTTTCTTATATTGCTTGTGTGTATAACCAAACAGACTAGGTGAGCGCGTTTCTGTCCGTGTATATATTCATTTTTAACTTGCACATTTTTAACTCTAAAACTCTGTTAACTCTGCTAATTTAAAGTTTTACTTACTTTGCGCACAGGCACTTTTCTCCGTTCTCACCGACTGTGAATTGGCATTTTTTTGCTACTTGTGGGGGCTACTTGGGGGCTGTTCATTTTTTGGGGGCTTTAAAGCCGGAGGGGTCCAGTTTTTGGCCTCGGACCCGGTAGGAAGTTTGGGCCTGTTAGAGCCCACTTCCGTTTTACCGGTAGTTCACTTCCGGTTGGGGGCAGCGCTCTAGTTGTTGCTGGCTGAGGGGATTTAATGCCAGCTAGAACTCGGCCGCGCAGTGGGCGCACCGCTGGCGCGCCGAAGGTGCGCCAAAGGCAAGCCTATCTGCGCCCGTCCGTGCCAGTAAGGGCCAGAGGGCCAGGAACCTTACATTTTTTATTAAAAAAGGCCAGCTTACCCCATTTGACATCTGTAGTGGGGCAGGTAGTCCCTGTCCTCATAAGTTTATCCCGGGGAATTCGACCCCCTGGAAATGCACACGTTGCAACTGGTCTGTGCCCAAATTTCTAACAGTGGAGGAGCATAGGGCTCTGAGGGAGGCGGGGAACAAGACCAATCATACGAAGTACGGGGGTACTAGGGACGACAGGTTAAGGGGATATTTTGCTCTTATTAATGCCAGATCCCTTCCCAAGAAAAGTTGGAAATTAGTGAACTTATTATTTCCACTGATATTGATTGCCTTTTTATTACTGAAACATGGGCTAGACCTGACTCGGACCCGGACTTCATTGAGGCCTCCCCTGCGGGCTACTCGTATTACAGAGCTGATAGAACAAAGGGCGGGGGGATTGGCCATCATTTGTAGGTCAGATCTCACCTGTATTTGGATTGGTGGGAGCACTCCCTCGGAGGTATGTGAAATGATGGCCTTTAAACTTTTATATGGCTATTCTTTAGTCGCAGAAGGGCTCTTAGTATATTGCCCTCCTGGCCCCCTCTCTAAATTTCTCTCTGAGTGCACAGACCTGCTGGAACTGCTAGTCATGGCACCAAAGGCAATTATATTGGGGGATTTTAACATTCATTTTGACGACAGTAGCAACCGGCTGGTTACGGAATTCCTCAATCTGATGGTTTCCTTAGATTGGATTCTAAAGGAAGGCTCGGCCACTCATGTAGCTGGCCATACCCTCGATGGTATCTTTACCCGTCCTGAGGTGGATATACAACTTACTACGACCCCGGTTGCGTGGACGGATCACTCTCTTTTGACTTTTCACTTTGCACATACATGGTTTTTTCCGACACGTACACCCTCGAACAAACTTATTAGACAATGGAAAAGTATTAAGGCAAAACCCCTGGAAACAGCACTAAACAACAGCTGGAACGATCCTAAGTTGTCCGTATTACCGCCAATGGCCCATTTTAAGCAGGGAATTACTGCGGCGATTAACTCTTTAGCCCCTCAGAAGGTACATGTACCACGCCTGGGGAAAAAACCTAGTCAACCTTGGTTTTCCAAGGACCTCAACACATTTCAGAGGAAATACAGGCAACAGGAGCGGCGCTGGAGGCTTAAGCCGGACCCCAGCGAGAAATCTGATTTAAAAACAGCCTTAAATTGTTATAAGGAGGCTTGTCTTAAAGCTAAATCAGAATATTTTTTACGCGAAAAAATTAGGAACGCAGCTAATTCCTCTAGAGAATTGTTCAGAGTTATCAATGTCCTGACCACCCCGCCTTGTGCGCCTAAGCTGGACAACTCTCAAGAATTTTGCAACAAAGTTGCAGATTTCTTTGAAAGTAAAATTCTAAACATCCATTCTAGCTTTACCTTAGCTAAGACTCAGGGGTCCTCCTCTCCGCCCAACACCTCAGCCGGGCTCCCTCTTGGTCTATGCTCAGCCGCACTTAACAACCAGAGGCTACTGTCCAAGTTCAACATGCCATCTCAAGATATGCTCGGTAAGCTGCTCCGTGAATGCAAATCGGGGTCGCCACTAGACCCATGCCCGCCGGCCATTTTGCAACTGGTCCCGGAACTGACAGCATTTGCGCTAATCCCCGTTTTCCAAGAAGTTTTTACTTCCTGCATTTATCCATCTGCACGGAAGGAAACTACTATTATTCCTTTAAAAAAGAAGGAAACGGGGAAACATGATGATCTAACCAATCTTCGTCCTATAGCTCTGCTTCCCTTGCTGGCTAAAATATTTGAGAAATTTATCAACAAAGAACTGGTCAATTTTCTGTCAGTTTCAGAGGGTTTTGATACGTCTCAACATGGATTTCGGAAGTTCCATAGCACGGAATCGGCCCTTATCTCCTCATCTGATAATATTCTGAGGTTGGTTGATGAGGGACAGGGTGTTGTGCTGGTCCTATTAGACCTTTCTGCGGCGTTTGATACCATTGCCCCCCACATCCTGTTAGAACGTCTACATTATATGGGGATTAGGGACCAGGCTCTGAAGCTGCTCGAGTCCTTCCTCACGGACAGGTGGTCTACTGTAAGCTGCGGAGACTTTAGGTCCCCGGCCTACCTTCTGCCCTGTGGGGTACCTCAGGGGTCGTCACTTAGCCCCACTTTGTTTAATGTTTATGTGGCCCCTCTGGCAGAACTTATACGTTCTTTTGGCTTCACCCCCACCTTATGTGGAGACGACATGCAGATTATTATTCCCATCAACAAAGATGGGGAGATAGTCGCAGCTCGGTTTAACACCTGCATGTCGGCGGTAAGCAGTTGGATGAAGGCCAATTGGCTGATATTGAACTGTGATAAGACAGAAGTTCTCTGTTTTGGGACAGGTAAGGCACTATGGTCCCCTAGTTGGTGGTCTAAAGAGTGCAGCCCTTTGCCCCTACCGGGTTCCACATCCAGAAACCTCGGATTTCTTTTCGACAATCATTTGTCTTTCCAACCGCAAGTCAATCTGACTATAAAAACTTGCTTGTGGACTTTGAGGAAGCTGAAGAACATTTTCCTCTTTCTAGCTAAAGAATGGAGAGTTACGGCTACTTTGGCGTTGGCCGGGTCCAGACTGGACTATGGTAATGCCCTCTTGCTTAACCTGGATAAAAAATCTCTTAAAAGACTGCAGCTGATACAGTGCACAGCTGCTAGACTAATACTGAATCTGCCACGATCTGCCTCTGCTAAGGAAAGCCTTAAAAATCTTCATTGGCTTCCAATAGCCCAACGGATATCCTTTAAGGCTCTCTGTATTTCCCATAAAGCCGTGCATGGGATTGGGCCCAAGTATCTTACTACTAAACTTCATTGGCACCGCCCCACACGGTTGCTGCGGTCAGCCAATACCTTTCTCATCCAGGTGCCCCGCACCAAGAAGGTGAAGTGGGGGGATAAAGCCTTCACTATAGCGGCTGCGAGGACTTGGAATTCTCTTCCGCTGGAGCTGAGAAAAGAGCATAACTATCTGATCTTTAGGAGACGGGTCAAGACCTGGCTGTTTCCTCGATAATGGTCTGTATTTCTTTCACTGACATTGCTGCCCTCCCTTAGTCAGCGCTTCGATGCCCCCGGGCCGGAATGCGCTCTACAAATACCTCCATACATACATACCCTCTGATAAGCCTAACCTCTCGACCACACTACCTGAAACAGAGCATTAGTATTATCTATTATTGCCTCTATCAAGCCTCTGGGGAACGCCTGGACTATGTGCACACTATATCTCATTTTGATATGGTGTATACCGAGGCAGCTTCCTACATTGGTGGATCAGCGGTGGGGTCTACGACTTTGCATTTGCTGGACTACTCGGCCAATACTTGATCACACAACTAAATTTCAAAATTGCCTTTAAAAAAATGATTTTAGAATTTGACTATTTTTTCCAAAATTTTTAAAAGTCCTGCCAAGTCCTGCTTAAGTCCCTTTTAGCATCTCTTTTCAAGTTTAAAAGTTTTGTAAAAGTTAGGGTTTAGTAACTAGAAGTAGTTTTTAGTTTCTAAAAAGTAATCCCAACTTTAGCAGCATAATGAGCAGCTCCGAGGATATGGTGATGGAACGCAACCTCACCCCTTACCTTCATCTAGGGATGGCAGAGCTAAGGCCCCTCTGTAAGCTGAAAAAGATTAGAACTGGTTCCAACCCTATCAAGGTCAAGCTCCTGGAGCTTTTGGCAGAGTACCCCTCAGGGACCACCCTACTGAGGAGGAAGAACTCTCCTCAGAAGGAGAAGATGTTAGAGATGAGGTGGATGATCTCCCCCTCCTTACCTAACTAGGAAGACCAGGGTCCCCAGACCCTTATCTCCTGGCTATTACTCACTGGATCTGGATCTTCCAGAGGGGAGTCCAGTTCCTCTGGGAACATTGCGGGCAGCCTGAATGAAGAGGACATCCTTTTAGTAAGGATGGCCAAAAGGTTAGCTTTGGAGCAACAATTCCTATAAAAACAGAGAGAGCAGAAATGGACTTAGCACCCATTAAAGGTGGCAGAGACATAAATAGAGTCAGGAAGAATATTGATATCCTAAAAATCCCCAAAGGGATTGTCTCAAGATATGAAGAGGGTGATGATATCACCAAGTGGTTCACAGCTTTTGAGACGGCTTATGCAACCAGAAAGTTAAACATATCTCACTGGTGAGCTCTCCTTCGGGAAATGTTCACTGATAAGTGTAGGGATAGACTCTTCATACTCTCTGGTAAAGATGCAGAATCCTATGACCTCATAAAGGTTACCCTGATTGAGGGCTTTGGATTTATTACTGAGGACTATAGAATTTGGTTCGGGGGCTTACAAAACCTCGAGCCAGACCTGGGTTGATTTTGTTGACTACTCAGTGAAAACACTAGATGGTTGGATAACTGGCAGTGACTATGATGGGCTTTATTATTTATTTATGAACACCTGTTAAGTAACTGCTTCAATGACAAGTTGCATCAACATCTGGTAGACCTAGGTCAAATTTCTCCCCAAGAATTGGGAAAAAAGGCAGACCATTGGGTCAAGACTAGGGTGATAGAAGTCCACAGGGGGTGACCAAAAGAAAGGGGTCACAAAGCCTCCCCAGGGGAAGGGTGGTGAGACATCCAAGGACAAAACTAAAGAGTCTTCTCAAGGGCCCCAAAAACCTGCTCAGGAGGGTGGGACAGAGCCTCTTCACAGTCCACAAATGGGTACAAGGGTAAAAACTTTGATCCCAAGAAGGCCTGGTGTCACAACTAAAGAGCATGGACACCAAACTGGAGACATGGCCTAGAAAAATCCCACTGGCTTTACTCCAGTTAGCACTGGAATAGCCAGCCTCCCCTTTTATGGTGAGGTTGTTGAGATGGGCTCCCCAACCCATCACTGATGCATCCGTTGTGATTATGGTCTGTAGC
Source organism: Pleurodeles waltl (assembly GCF_031143425.1). Lineage (NCBI taxonomy): Eukaryota > Metazoa > Chordata > Amphibia > Caudata > Salamandridae > Pleurodeles > Pleurodeles waltl. Next base: position 718,705,815 of record NC_090439.1, read on the forward strand.
ACATGGTTCTGAAAGGGCCACCCTTTTAATAAGTTGGTGTGATTCTACCACTGCACAGAGTGTTAAGTTTGGCGGTCCATCAACACTAGATCCTGAATGTGACCCTGTGCCTGAGGCCATTGTTGAGAAAGACACTACAGTAGTGATCTCATGTGTAGATGTGCATTGGGTACTATTGCTATACACAAGGCCATCATTCCCAATAGTTTCAATACCAACTTCACTGTGTAAGTGTGGTTGTATTGCAGTTGAGATATGAGATTGTGAAATGCTTGAATTCTCACTGGGTTTGGATAGGCTAATCCTGATTGAGTGTTCAGAATTGCTCCTGGATATGGTTGTATTTGGGCTGGCTGCAGGTGAGTTTTCTGATTAATTGATTGTGAATCCTAGGTTGTGTAGTTTGTCCACTGTATACTGTGTATGCTGTTGACATATTTGAGTTGTACTGGCTTTTATGAGCCAGTCGTCCAGATACATAAAGACATGTATGTGTTGTCTTCTGAGGAATGCTGCAACCACTGCTAAGCATTTGGTGAATACCCTTGATGCTGTTGTTACTCTGAATTGTCGTACTTTTAATTGAAAGTGCTTTCCCGCAATAACAGATCTTAGATATTTTCGATGTGATGGATGTATGGGAATGTGGAAATAAGCATCTTTGAGATCTAATGCTGTCATGTAATCTTGTTTCTGTAGTAGGAGAATGCTGTCTTGCAGAGTGACCATGTGAAAGTGTTCTAAATAGAATGTACTGATATTGAGGGGTCTGAGATCTAAGATCTGTTGAAGAGTACCATCTTTCTTTGGTATGAGGAAGTATAGTGAATACACTCCAGACCCTTGATGGTATAAAGGTACCATCTCAATGGCACCTTTGAGTAGTAGTGACTGTACTTCTGGTTTTAATAAATTGAGATCTTCCAGAGTAAGTTTGTGTGAGCGACCAGGACTGTTTGGTGGAGTAGAGATAAGTTCTAGACAATAAACTTGTTGGATGATTGATAGAACCCATTGATCTGTAGTAATGTTGTGCCATTGTGGGTAGAAATCTTCCAGTCTTCCTCCCACACGAGATGTATGCTCTGTGGGGATCTGTAAAAAGTCACTGTTTGGTTGAGGTGGAAGAACCTCTTCGGGCGGCTGACTTACCTTTCCCTCTATAATTATTTCCTCTGTAAGAGCCTCTGAAGGAGCCTCTGTTGTAAAAATGTGGCCCTTGTTTCTGCAGGGAGGTGGATGGTTTTGTGGTTGATGATTTGAAACCACCCCTAAACTGTGGCCTGCGATAAGTTCCCCGAGTAGGTGTAGTGTATAGCGCACCCATAGCTTTAGCTGTATCATAGTCCTTTTTCAGCTTTTCTATTGTGGGATCAACCTCTGGCCCAAATAGGTGTTGCTTATTACAGTGCATATTCAACACTGCCTGTTGTATTTCTGGCTTAAAACTTGAAGCCATCAACCATGCATGTCTTCTAATGATGACACTGATGTTGATTTCCTTTGCTCATGTATCTGCTGCATCAACAGGCAAATCTGATTTAGTTATTGGAAATAGCCTGCCCTTCCGCTACTATTTGCTGTGCCCTTTTTTGGGTGTTCTGGGGGAAGGTACTGCAACAAATCTTCCCTGTGATCCCAGTGAGCTCTATCATATCTTGCTAAAAGTGCTTGAGAGTTTGCAATCCTCCAATGGTTATCAGCTTGGGTTGCTACTCTTTTACCCGCTGCATCAAATTTACGGCTTTCCTTGTCTGGAGGAGGAGCATCCCCTGTAGACTGGTGCTACACTGACAAACATTGTTCGACTACCATGCATCGAAGTAGGCCCAAGAAGGGTGACGTCGACCCTAAGGGGCGTGTAATCGACCCAGACAATTACACTCTGATCGAATGTAAGATTGGAAAACTCGATTGAAAACTATACTGACGTTTATAGAAAAGAAGAGAGAAGTTCAGATAGTAGTGAACAGAGATCAACTGCAGCGAGAGGAAACTCGTTCCGAACCAGACGGTGGAAAGAAAATCTAAAAAAGGACTCAAAACCCATGGGCACTATCACCGAGAGGAGGAGTCACTCGATCTCGTGACTCGAAAACCTTCCTTGAAGAAAACGACTTGTAACACTCTGAGCCGAACACTAGATGGCGGACTTATGCAAAGCATGTGTATCTGCAGCTACACACACAAACATATATATATATATATATATATATATATATACACACACACACACACGCATATTTGGAAAATGTCACTTACCCAGTGTACATCTGTTCGTGGCATGTTCCGCTGCAGATCCACATGCTATGTATACCGTCTGCCATCTAGTGTTGGGCTCAGAGTGTTACAAGTTGTTTTTCTTCGAAGAAGTGTTTTCGAGTCACGGGATCAAGTGACTCCTCCTCTTCGGCTCCACTGCGCATGGGCATCGACTCCATGTTAGATTATATTCCCGCAGAGGGTAAGGTAGGAGTGATAGAGTATGAAGAAAAGAGCTGTCCATGCAAATGGAATATATATATATATTTATATATCAACATACACACATATATATCTATCACACACATATATCTATCACACACATATATCTATCACACACATATATCTATCACATATATCTATCACATATATATATATATATATATAAACATACACATATGTACAAGTAAATGTTGAACTTAAACGGCTACAGACTTCCGGGGAGGAGGGAGGGTGCATGTGAATCTGCAGTGGAACATGCCATGAACAGATGTACACTGGGTAAGTGACATTTTCCATTCGATGGCATGTGTAGCTGCAGATACACATGCTATGCATTGACTACAAAGCAGTTTTTCCTCCCATAAAAGCGGTGGTTATCTTGTAGGAGTTGAAGCTGTTTGAACTAATGTTCTTAGTACAGCTTGGCCTACTGTGGCTTGCTGCACTGCTAACATATCTACACAGTAATGCTTGGTAAATGTATGTGGTGTTGATCAAGTAGCTGCTTTACAAATGTCAGCCATTGGTATATTTCCTAAGAAAGCCATTGTAGCCCCTTTTTTCCTTGTGGAGTGTGCTTTAGGTGCAACTAAGAGCTGCCTTTTAGCTTTAAGGTAACATGTTTGGATGCATTTTACTATCCACCTTGCTAAACCTTGTTTTGAAATGGGGTTACCAGTATGTGGTTTTTGGAAAGCAACAAATAATTGTTTAGTTTTTCTGAATGATTTTGTTCTATCTATGTAATACATTAGGGCTCTTTTAATATCTAATGTATGCAGGGCTCTTACTGCCACGGAATCTGGAAAGGTGATACAACTTTTGGAAGAAATTTAGGGTTAGTTTGTAGTACGACTTTGTTTGTGTACTTGTCTGAGTGATTCTTGAATTGTGAAGGCTTGAATTTCACTAACCCTTCGCAATGAAGTAATTGCGACTAGGAAGGCAACTTTCCATGTTAGGTATTGAATCTGACATGAGTGCATAGGTTCAAATGGTGGGCCCATAAGTCGTGTGCGCACTATGTTTAAATTCCAGGAAGGCACTGGAGGCGTTCTAGGTGGAATAATGTGTTTTAACCCTTCCATTAAGGCTTTGATAACAGGAACTCTCAAATAAAGAGCAGCGCTGTATATTCTGCAAGTACGTGGAAATTGCAGTGAGATGTATTTTTATGGATGAAAAAGCTAGGTTTGCTTTTTGCAAATGAAGCAAATAACATACATTGTCTTGTATTGATGCTGAAAGTGGGGTCATTTGTTGAGATTGACAGTAATGCACAAATCTATTCCATTTATTGGCATGGCACTGCCTGGTAGTGGGTTTTCTTGCTTGTTTAATTACTTCATACATTCAGTTGGTAGTTGTAGATACCCAAGTTCTATGACCTCAGGAGCCAAATCGCTAGATTGAGTATGTTGGGATTTGGATACCTGATCTGCTGTTTGTTCTGTGTTAACAGATCTGGTATGTTTGGGAGTTTGATATGTGGTACTACGAAAGGTCTAGTAGTGTTGTGTACCAGGGTTGACGTGCCCACGCTGGCGCTTTGAGTATTAGTTTGAGCGTGTTTTGACGCAGTTTGTTGACTAGAAATGGAATGAGTGTGAGAGGGGAAAAAGCATAAGCAAATATCCCTGACCAATTAATCTATAGAGCATTGCCCTTGGTTAGGGGATGTGGGTACCTGGATGCGAAGTTTTGGAATTTTGTGTTTTCGCTGGTGGCGAACAAATCTATGTCTGGTGTTCCCCATTGTCGAAAGTATATCTGAAGCACTTGAGGGTGAATTTCCCACTCATATGTTTGTTTATGGTCTCTGCTGAGAACATCTGCCAATTGGTTGTGTATCCCTGGAATGTATTGTGCTACCGGGTGAATTTTGTTGTGGATTGCCCATTGCCATTTTTTTTGTGCTAGGAGGGAGAGTTGGGATGAATGAGTCCCTCCTTGTTTGTTTAAGTAATACGTTGTTGTCATGTTGTCTGTTTTGACAAGGATATTCTTGTGAGTGAGAAGAGGCTGAAAAGCTTTGAGTGCTAGGAATACAGCTAACAACTCTAAGTGATTTATGTGTAACTGTTTGTGTTTGGTGTCCCATTGTCCCTGGATGTTGTGATTGTTGAGGTGAGCCCCCCAGCCAATCATTGATGCATCTGTTGTAAGTATGGTGTGAGGCACGGGGTCTTGAAATGGCTGCCATTTGCTTACGTTTGTGGCATTCCACCACTGAAGGGACATGTATGTTTGGCAGTCTATCAACACTAGATCTTGAAGTTGACCCTGTGCCTGTGACCACTGCTGTGCAAGGCACTGTTGCAAAGGCTGCATGTTTAGTCTTGCATGTGGGACAATGGCAATAAAGGTTGCCATCATGCCCAATAGTTTCATGACTAATTTGACAGTGTACTGTTGGGCTGGTAGTATTTGTTGCAATACATTGCGAAATGCTTGTACTCTTTGTGGACTTGGGCTTGCGAGTGCTGTTTGAGTATTTAGTGTTGCTCCTAAATACTGTTGAATTTGTGCAGGTTGTAGGTGTGATTGTTGGTAGTTTATGGAGAACCCCAGGGAGTGTAGGGGTTGTATTACATATTGCATATGGTTTTGACATTGTGTGTGACTGTTTGATTTTATTAGCCAATCGCCGAGATATGGAAAGACATGAATGTGTTGCCTTCTTAGGTAGGCTGCAACTACCGCCAGGCATTTTGTGAATACTCTGGGAGCTGTTGTTATTCCGAAGGGTAACACTTGGAACTGATAATGCTTTCCTTGAATCACAAACCTGAGATATTTTCTGTGGGCTGGATTTATGGGTATGTGAAAATACGGATCTTTGAGGTCTAATGTTGCCATGAAATCGTGTTGTTGAAGTAGTCGGACAACATCCTGTAGTGTTACCATGTGAAAATGTTCTGACAGGATATAAAGATTGAGGGTTCTGAGATCTAATATTGGCCTTAAGGTTCCGTCCTTTTTGGGAATGAGGAAATACAGTGAGTAAACTCCTGTTCCTGTTTGATTTTGTGGCACTGCCACTATTGCTTGTTTGAGTAATTGAGATTTTACTTCCTCTTGCAACAGGGCGATATGTTGTGTGGAGAGGTTATGTGGTTTTGGTGGAATATTTGGTGGAGTTTGTGCCAATTCTATGCAATAGCCACTGCGGATAATTGATAACACCCAGCTGTCTGTGGCAACGGGTAGCCAATTGTTGTGGAACCTTTGCAGTCTTCCCCCCACAGGTGATGTGTGAATTGGGAAGGGATGGCTCAAGTCACTGCTTTGCCTGTTGTGAGGCTTGTTTTGCTGACTGATATTTTCCCCTGCCTCTGGGGTACTGGCCTCTGTAAGTACTTTTGAAATGACCTCGTTGAAATTGAGGTCGGTAGGCCGACTGTTTGTGAGATGGATGCCTCAGGTGTTTGGGTTCTAAATCCACCTCTGTATTGGGGCTTACAAAAGGATCCCCTGCATTGTGTAGTATTCAAAGCACCCATTGCTTTTTCTGTGTCAAAACCTTCTTTCATTTTTTCAATGGCTGTGTCCACCTCTGGGCCAAAAAGCTGTTTTTGGTTAAACGGCATATTGAGGACAGCCTGTTGTATTTCAGGCTTAAATCCTGAAGACCTTAGCCATGCATGTCTTCTTATTGTTACAGCAGTGTTGATGGTTCTAGCTGCTGTATCTACAGAGTCTAGGGCTGACCTGATCTGGTTATTGGTGATGGCTTGCCCTTCCTCTACTATTTGTTGTGCCCTCTTCTGCTGTTTCTTGGGGAGATGTTGTATTATGTCTTTCATCTCACCCCAGTGGGCCCTGTCATATCTAGCCAACAATGTCTGAGAGTTGGCTATCCTCCACTGGTTGGCTGCTTGAGATGCCACCCTTTTCCCCGCAGCATCAAACTTTCTACTCTCCTTGTCTGGTGGGGGTGCATCCCCTGATGACTGCGAGTTTGCTCTTTTTCTGGCTGCGCTTACCACTATGGAGTCTGGAGGCAATTGTTGTGTGATAAAGACAGAATCAAGGGGAGGGGCTTATATTTTTTCTCCACCCTAGAAGTAATTACTCTAGTTTTAACTGGCTCCTTGAATATTTGGTCAGCATGCTTTAACATGCCGGGGAGCATGGGAAGCTACTGATAAGTTGCATGTGTAGAAAAAAGTGTATTAAAAAGGAAGTCATCCTCTAACGGCTCAGTTTGCATGGCGACATTGTGAGAGGATACCGCCCTAGCTATGACCTGAGTGTAGCCTGTACTATCCTCTGGTGGTGATGGCTTAGCAATCTGGGTTGTTATCTGTAATGGGATCTGGATCATAAAGATCCCATGGATCTACATTGTTCTGCTGTGAATCGAATGAGTGTGCTGGTGATTGCATAGGTGTAGTACTAGTAGGGGGAGAAATAAGTAAATGAGGAGAGTGAGGAGGAGACTGAGGAGGAGAAAATTGAGGAGGTGGAGGTTTCTCTTTAGTTCTTGGCACTTTAGCGGGTGGCTGAGCAGTGTCCAAATCTTCCTGAAAGGCTAATTTCCTCTTTGGCTTTAGAGGAGGTGCTGTTATAATTCCACCAGTGTCTTTATGGATGTGAATCCTGGTTTGCCTTTCATCTATAGCCTCCATTTGTGAATGTTCCTCAGTAAGTTTATGGCTTTCTTTGAGTGCTTGTGAAAGTCCATGTTCCTCCGTGTAAATTGGCTTTTTCGGCTCCGAAGCTGGGTTTTTTCGGTATCGAAAAAGTTGAAGTTGATGATGGTCTTGGTTCCGAAAACGATTTTCGAGGTTTCAACTTGAAGGATCGATGTTTGGTGGACTCTGAGACAGAGCCTCGGCTCGAGTCCGATGGCTTGGGTGGCGTGGCCTTTTTCGGTGCCAAAGTTGTGGGTTGGTCACTGAAGGTTTTTTTACAGGTCGAGCCATGGACTTCTGGCAGTGGCGTTCCCAAGGCCTTATGTTTGGGCTTGGCTGGGACAGGGGCAGGCGTATTCACGTGCTGTCCTGCCGTGACCGGTCTGTCCTCCTCAGACTCCTGGTCAGAGTCGGATGCTCGAACGGAGACAGCCGTCTGCATGATTTCTTCCTCGTCAAGACATTCGGTGCTGTTGGATGCCATCTTAAGTCTCTGTGCTCTTCTGTCTAGGAGCATTTTCTAGGAGCTGAAGGATCTGCAGGCCTCGCAATTTTCTTCCCGATGGTCTAGGGAAAGGCAAAGATTACAGACAAGATGTTGGTCTGTGTAGGGAAATTTAGCGTGGCACCGAGGACAAAAACGGAATGGGGTCCGGTCCATGAGGCTTCCACGCGGTCGGCCCGTCCAGGCCCTAGCAGGGGGCGCGGGCGCCCCGAAGGGCAAAAAAGATGTTTGACCCAACGGTACCGAAGTGTCGATGGAAGATGGAACACAATCAAAACAATCCAATGAGAATTAGAGAGTTTTGAAACTTTTCCGACTCAAACTATCAGAGCGAAAGGAAACACGTCCGAACCCGATGGCGGAAAGAAAACAATCTAACATGGAGTCAATGCTCATGCGCAATGGAGCCGAAGAGGAGGAGTCACTCGATCCCGTGACTCGAAAACACTTCTTCGAAGAAAAACAACTTGCAACACTCCGAGCCCAACACTAGATGGCAGGCGGTATGCATAGCATGTGTATCTGCAACTACACATGCCATCGAACATATATATACACACACATATATAAGTATACACACTCCTAGATATACAAAGGGTCATCACTCAAGGTGATTAAAAAGTGTTCTCTTTTTTATGCATATTCTTGTATAGAAAGACCTAATGAATGAAAATTATAAACTGACTAGATTTTTAGGAAAATAATCAGTTCAAATTTAAAGAGTACATTCAATAAGAACCACCTCCAAGTGTGAACACATCTAAGGTACATAAAAATAAATAAAGTATTTGTTTCCATATTAAAATCAAACATTATAGACCTTATTTTTAAACATGACAGATATAACATCCTCATAGAGAAAAAAGAAGTACCCCTGAGAAGGGGGCAAAATGTTTAGAAAAGGAAGGAAGTATTGCATGCCAGTGCAACAAACGTAAAAGGACCCCAAAAGAGTTCAAAACAAGAAGTCTATACAAGGGGCTTAGCAGAATTGACCAGAGGTACATCTCCATGAAACGTATGACGGACTGACCTAAGTCAGGGAAGAAATAGGATTGTGCAAAGAACAGCTCGACATTATAGAAAAGTCTATGCCACGCATATGTGACCAGAACATATAAGGACTGAAAATGTTGAAGAAAAGAGTGATAACATATGAAAAAGAGAAATGTACTCATTGAAATTACCACCAAAGCTAACCTATCTGACAGTACAAGGGGACATAGTAACCAGTGTTAAAGAAAACCAAGAGCTGGTAATATCTCTAGTTCCCTATAAGGGATGCTAATAAAATGGTATAACTGCAAAGGTTAGAAAAATTAACGGTATGCGCTGGTTAAAAAAAAAAAAAAACATTAAGGAAAAAACAGGTAGGACTGATCTTAAGAATGCCAGCATAGTACGTGAATACTCCACTTAGAATATGATATATACCAGGCAGGTACAACTCATAAGCATAAGCTTGTCTTCAGAGTGAAGCAACCAATATCACCTTACATTAGGTGTGTCATAAATGATAACCTCTAATTGAGCAACATTCAACACGAATAAGAAATCATTACTTTACATCAAGTACTAAAGGTAAGAAAAAAGCCTTAACATCAGGCATGAAAGTGACAAGCCAGGGAAACTCTGCACCTGGCAAGGAGGAACACCCACCGGCATCCCATTAAGCATAACAGGATAACTGAAAACCTCACATTAATGATGAAAAAGCCAAAGGGTGGAGAGAGAAACAAGGTTAACACGTAGCTCCATCCCTACTATCTCGAAAATGTCTCAAGGCCGAGTCAGCCTGTGCACCAAACAAATGGGCACCATCAAATGGCATGTCCAGTAATGTAGATTGTAATGGCAGTAAAAACACTGAGGAACATAAACAGGCAGAGAGATGAAGAGAAACTGAGGAAGCCATGGCCTGACCCACAGAATCAGTGGAATCCATGCCAATTTAGCTGCATTCCGCTAGTACTGAATTATAGAAGTAAGAATACCCCAGACCTTGTTTGGAAACTGGGACAAGCTGTTAGCTAAAGAGTCCCATAAGGAATGAGAGAACACAAGACGCCTGCACAGAACCTAGAGCAGAACTTGTGGAGAATAAAATATGCCTGCCACAGACATCTAGGGCTCTAGACTCTAGGAAGGGCATGGGAAAGCGTGGCCTGGAGAGCCAAGGTGGCAGACAAGATCTAACGGGGCTCCGTTACGAAGCCCCGATTATACTGTGGATAGGCACTGCACTGAGCACGGCTGCATAGCAGATTATTGCAGTGACGCCTGGTAGCGCTGAGGGCACCGTAGCGGGAGCAGAAGAACGGGCGCTGTGGCGGAATAGGCACCCGCTGTGCCACGACGCATGCGGTTTGGGGCCGCCAGCGAGCACAGGAGACGGCGGCGGCAACATTGAGCTGGGAATTCAGAGAATCAGAGCCGGAGGTTCCCCTGCTTTGTCCTCGGGTGGAGGAGAGAGAAAGGCATTTCGGGAGCGGAGCACCAGTTGGCCCCTAGCCCGGAGAGTGGAAGAGGTGAGCGGGCCAATGACAAGAGACAGCCGCGTGGGAGGAAGGATTGACAGACTCGCGCTCCGCGGCCTATGCTGGGTTGGCGAGTCCACTCCTGGGCCTTGTTTGGAAAGGATCCCGTGCTTCTCCCAGGGCTTTGATAGTGTGGGGGTAGCCTGCTGTTTGCTGAGTCCACTGCCACCCCAACGGGCGAATTTGAGGGGTAGGGTGTGGGGCCGGCGGAGTCCCTGCTTTGCCTCCCCCCCCGTCCCCCAGGCGGTTGAAGGAGAGCACTAACTAGCAGCCCATCCGGGGGGAAGATGAGGTGAAAGAACACACGATCCGCGGCTTGTGCTGTGCCGGCAAAAGCACTCCTGGGCCCGTGCTCCTTCTTGACTCTACTAGAAGGGGGGAGCCTGATCTTTGTTGCTCACTGGCATACTCCAGAGGCGGGGGGCCAGCGTCTGCCTCACTGTGCGGGTGGCGATAGGGCTAGCGGTGGTCGGGCCCAGCTGAAGCGTCATCTCTTCCCGTTTGACGGAAGTATAGACTGGATATTGAGGGATGCCTAGACGAACGACTGGGCCCTCACACGTTGCCTTCCTGGAGGGAGCAGTAGTGGCAGCGGGCACGTAGGACACATTGAGCTTTGAGGCCCAGACTTGGAGTCAATATGATGCCAAACTGGTGCGAGAGGACCTGTGAGAGAGGGGATCTGCGGAGTGATCCCCTGGGCTGATACAGCTGCTGCCGGAGACGTGGGACTTCTCGTGCTGCTGTGCCCTGTTGGCTTACATATGGCGCATGCAAGCAGGTCCTCATTCCTTGGATCTTTGCCATAGCGGATATCCTACAGCACACGCGTGCCCACAGGGAACAGATCCTACCGGCGCACATCCACCACCTATCTAGTTGGCCAAACTGTTGTGACAACGCAGACTGTTGCTGATTGGTGTGCTGAAGTTTGACTGTCACAACCCTACAGCCCCCAATACCCAGCTTTATTGACCTCCACCACAAGTCCGTCTACGGTCTGGCACAAGCAGCAACCCCCCCCCATCAGGGTCTGGTACATCAACGTCCACCAGCCAAAATGATACTGTACTGATAGCGGTGGAGCGACTTGGTGCACCCTTAGATCAAATTGCAGTAGGCACGTCAGAGGATGTTGCAAGCCCAACTGAAGCAGACGGCGAACCTGCCAGCGTAGCCACAGTCAAGGCACTGTAAACCTCCTTCGGGTCAACAGGCGCATCAGAGGAAGGCGGCTGACCAAAGATGGCGTGTAGGGAAGAATAATATGCATGCATCTGGTCTACAGTCACCCCAGCTCCTGGAAAGGGAGGAAGGTGCTGGGCAGACCCTGACCTCATCTCCTCAGCTAAGGAATGACGAGAGGCCTCGACCGTCTATGGAACTTACCTGTGGACGTCGAAAGAGATCGGCGTCCACAAGAGAAACTTTGTGAACTGCTCAAGGACCTGATGTCAGACCACCAGGGAGATTTCTGCGATGGGAAGACACAGGCTCCACCATCCGCGCTGCTGCAAGCTTCATTCTAAGCTAGGTACAGCCTTTGGCCGAAGTTGCTGACAGGAGCTACAGTCCTCAGCGTCATGGTGCTCGCCTAGGCACCACATGCACACCAAATGGTGCTCCGTAGCCAAGATTTGCCATCCACAGGATCTACAGGGTTTAAATCCCGGCAACATAGCACCGTTTTTGAAAATGAAGAAAACGTCAAAGGAGGCTGAAAACTGCCAGAATAATCATCTCCGGATCCACACTGCAAGTGTGCAAAAGAAGGAACTGGTGTCAGCGCCCCAGTGGGGAAATTAAATAGACTCCATTCACATCACGTCCGGCGGACGACGTCATTATGGAGTCACTCGATGCCCAGACGTGCTAAGGGAAAACGTTTCCAGATCCAGGCTAAAGCCTGGGGAAGATTCTAAGTTAAGGAATCTGCAGCTAGATCGTGTTTCTATCAGTGCAAACCTGAATGTGGGATTCCTGTAATGTGAGTGGCTGGATCTCACTAATAGTGAGGTTGTAGCCATTCAGAATGCAACCTTCCATGAAAGGAAATGTGGGAGCAGAAATACATTGACTCAAAAGTGTGACTCATGAGTCCGGTGAGGACTATGTTCAGGTCCCATTGAGTGGATAGTGGCACCCTTGATGAAAAGACTTAATGCGTTCCATGAAAGCTTTGATGACCAGTGTATGGAAAAAAGAAGAGTGTTGCCTGTTCTTCATGTAAACAGCTATGGCGGCTAAATATATTCAAATGAAGTATATGCTAACCCTGATGCTCGTGAAGGAAGGAGGTAGCATATGATGTCCAAAACTGCAAGGTTTAAAAGACCTATACATTTTGGGGTACAGTAGCAGACAAACCTAGTCCACTTTGTTGCGTAACAAGCTCGAGTAGTCTGGCTGCATGTTTTTTGAGGATGTCCATACACTCCTGGGGAAGGTGTAGGTAGCCGAACTTTAGGATCTCAGGTGGCGGATATCTAGGTTGAGCTGTCTGTGGTCCGGATGTCTAATCTGTTTCTTGGTTTTCAATGTGAATGTTCACTCTGGGACCTTCTAATGGGGACAGATGGACATTTCAAGTAGAATGGCGTACCAGGGCTGTCTGCCCCAGGTGACAGCTACAAGGATGTGTGTCTGGAACATTTGCTGCATTTTCCGCACCACTAGTGGAAGGGGTGGGAGAGGCGAAAAAGCAAAAGCAAATATCCCTGACTAATTCATCCATAGTGCATTGCCAATGGACTGACGGTGAAGGTATCTGGAGGCAAAGTTGGGTCATTTAGCATTTTCTGGGGTTCCCACTCCCGGAAGGTACCCTGCTATCAAGTGGATGCGGTAATGAAGGGCCAAAATCCAGACTGTTTGAGATAAAAGGGAAACAATGCGAGGGTGAGTGCTGCCTTGCTTTTGTAGGTGGTACATTGCTGTCATGTTGTCCTTTTGGACCAGTATAACTTTGCGTTGTAGCAAAGGGAGAAATGATTTGAGGGCTTGCTAGGGGTTAGAGACAGTTGATGTGGTAACCCTGCTGTTGCTGAGTTCACAATGCCAGCACTGCTGTGAGATTCAGATGTGTCACACCCATCCTGCTTGTGATGTACCTGTAAGGATGGCGAGCTTTGATAAAGGAATTTTGAAAGGCCGGCCCTTGCAGCGGTTTGTTGCTGTTCCACAACTGCACAGAGCAATAAGCACTGGTTTTTATCAACATTAGATCCTAGGCTATGTTGAAGGGGATGCATGTGTAACCTGATAGGAGAGGCCATAATGGCAAGAAGCCCCATAACTGTTCTAACTGGTAGATGACAATTTGGTTGAAAAAGAAGGACAAGCTGTTAGAAAGTCCTCACTCTTTGTTGCCTAGGGACGGCTGTGCCCGTTATCAAATTCAGAGCTGACCCTGGAAAGGGGTGACTCTGAAGAGGAAAAAGATGTGACTTGGTGAAGTTGATGGTAAAACCTAAGGTGTGTACTCAAGACATAACGATGTCTTGCCTACGTATAGGCAAGACATTGTTGTTCCCTTGACCTCTTCATCAGCCAATTATACCAATGGGGGGAAATGAAAAAGCCTCCTTGTCTTAAACATGCTGCAAACACCGCCAATCATTTGGTAAAGACCCTTGTAGCGGTGGATACGCTGACGGGTAAGACATTGAATAAGTAACACTTGCCACTTACCACAAACTCCAGGTAGCATTGGTGGGCCGAGTCGGAAGGGGTTGTGGAAATATGCATCCTTCTGGTCCAATGCTGTGATTAATTTTCCTTGCTGCATCACAGGCATGACATCCTGAAGGGCTAACATGTGGAAGTGTTCAGACACTATGTATAGGTTGAGAGGTCTGAGATCGAGCACTGGTCCGAGAGACCATCCCTTTTGAGAAAAAGAAGTGCATGGAGTAAAACCCTTTTCCTTGTTGTGGTGTGGGGGGCATTCAATGGTCATTTTTGTAGGAGGGTTTGTACTTCTTCCTCTACAAGATGTATGAGGTCCTCGCTGAGGTGTGAAGTAGTATGTTATGGGGTATGGTTGACAGTAACCATGTTGAACTGTGGCTAGAACCCATTTACCTCGGATGATGTCTTGGCACTTCGGTAGGATATCTTTGATTCTCCCCCCAAAGTGGTTGGGTGAGAGTTATAGAAAGTCAATGTTTTGAAGTGACGGAGGCTCTCTTACCCAAACCTCCTTTGCCTCTTCCTTTGTTACCCACATAGCCCCTCTAGTGTAACCTCTAGAGGTGTAAGGCTGAAAGGGTTGCTTTTGCGTCTTTTGCCTTTGGTAACAGCTCAAATCTGAGGAAATGGTATTAGAAAATGCACCATATTACTGCCTGAGAAAGGCCCTCCTTGACCAGTGGTTTCGAGAACCCCAATGGCTTTCACCGTTTCTGTATTCTTTTTACGATTTTCAAACATTTGTTCGACCTGTGGGCCAAACAAAAGCTCGCCATCAAATGTGGGGATGAAAGAGGTGCTGCTACAACTCGGGTATTACTCCAAAGACACAAAGCCATGCATGTCAGCGAATGAGGATACTTGTATTCACCCCTCATGCTGCGGTGTCTATTGCATCTAGGATGCAATGTATAGTTGCGTTTGAGATAGGCTTGCCCTGTGAGACCAGTTCCTCTCCCTGTTGCCTGTATTGGGATGGCATGTGTTGAAGTAACTCCTGCATTTGTTTCCAATTATTATATTGTGTCAGTAGGCCAACAGAATTGTTAGTGCATCAGTGGTTAGCTGTCCTCTTAGCCACCCTCTTGTCTGCTAAATCCAGCTTCTTCTTACTCTTAGGAGGTGTGGCATCCCCCATCCCCAGAGTTTTCTCACTTACATGCAGATTGGACGACTAAGGATTCCAGTTGTACATGTTCCCTAATGTATGCTAGATCAGAAGGTGAGGCCTTGTACTTCTACTCTGCCCTAAAGGTTAGTAGCCTGGCAGTGACTGGGTCCTTAAAGGGCTATGTTGCTGGGTTTAGCATGCTCTTTAACATAGGTAAAAACTGGATAGTACGCTATGTCTTAGAGAACGTCTCGACTAAGAAATCATACTCCTCTTGAACTACATGTAGGTCCACTTTATGGCATACAGCTGCCTGTTGTATTACCCAACGGTATGAAGTTGTATTGTCTGGGGGTGAGGATTTGGAGGGATACAAATCTTGGTCAAGGAAAGCAGGAGGGCTTACTGAATAATCATCCCAGGGTCGGCTACAACAGACAGCTAAAAGCTATATGTAGGCGAGACCTGTCAATTAGCCGCAGCTAGATAAAGTAGCTTTCCTTTGCTAAGGAGCTTGAGGAGAGTGACAAAATAACCTTTTCCTTTACAATTTATTCCAGGTATTGCAAGAGCACACAACTGTGTGGGCTGATCCCTCGAGGCTGAGCTTTCTGCAAACAGAGCAGAATACAATAAAGTCAAAATCAGACAACCCAAACATGAAAGGGGGGCCACACTGAAGCTCCACATTTGGAATCTGAAGGTTTGGATGGGTAAGCAGTGAGTGGGCTGGTACATTGGGCTTAGTTCTGATGCGAGACCAGTTAAAGCCAGTAAGGGAGCACTGAGGATGGCAGCAGGAAGAGAACATAGTACCGACAAAAAAGCCTATCCAAGGTATAACACATCAGAGACCTGTACCAGAGAATTAGTTGTTACTGTCCTTATTTTTAGTTAGCAGGGGAACCACTAACACCAAAGACATGACCAACAGGAAATGGAAACTGGCACGCAAGGTGAAGAGTGACTCATGTCATTAAACATCAACAACAGAAAATGGCATGGGCCAGCGAGACCATTAAAACAGTTCTGGATTCATGGTAATCAGCCACAGCCAACCTGACACTATTCCTACACTTGTACCAAATAGAAGATATGGCTGTGTCATTCTAGGGCTTGAAGTAAAAAGGTGCGGGCTTACTTTGGGTCAGAAATTGTACCACATAGGTGCAGGGCTATTCAGGCTCCCAACATAAACAGTCTTGAAATGTGTCTCTGCAGATACTAAGCTTCTGGTCATTGTTTTGCTTTTTGGAGAAATTCTGACTAGCTTTGCAAGAAGCTCCTTGTGGCTGCCAGACAACTCTGTGTTTCAAGACATCCTTCATATAACCCTTGTCATGGACACTGGCCCTGATCTAGTTTCTTTTCAGTGGGGAGGAGGCAGGGGTTAGATCATTTCTTCTCACCCTGCACTAGAGGTCCTTCCTCTCCAGGATACATCAATATAATTCTTGTAAACCCTGACATTTAATTACAGGCATAAAACAAATAAGGTAGGATGCAGAGCCAGTTAGGAACACAGAATGCCACATTTCTTAAAGGCTCCAGCACAGTGCCCTTAGTGTGGCTCTAGTTAGGTGACAGGGATATGAAAGTCCTACTACGCTTACCCTCAGGCAGGGCAAACTGCAGGTGATCTGAGAGGCACTGAAGAAACCAGAAACCAAGCTGTTCTCCCACAGATTAGAGGCAGCTAACTTGGTGGCTGATAAGAAGAGATGACCCCAGCACAGGTAACAGCATACTAGAGCGGTAGAGGTGTTTTGTGACTCTTGGAAGGATTGATTTGAAGGAATACCTCAAGCTCCCAGAGGAGCATGATGGTGAATTTTCAGCAACGGTCCTCTGATTGCTACAGGAAACAACACAGAAAGGGCACGGCTCAGGTGCATATAGGCTGTCCTCTTTTATGTTTAAACATATAATAACCAATAAGACCTGTTTTTCCTTCCTTTTGTTTTATCCAGTTTTGTGTGCTTAGAATAAAGGTGAGGAGTTTAGAAGCATATTTTAGGCCTGATCTAATTACTTGAATACAGTGAGGAGAATCTGGGAACATCAAAACCATAGTTGATCTTTTGGCAGTGTTTAATTATTTCACTGACTGGTTAAATGACTTGCTCCAAAGAATCTTAGCTAATATGTACTATCACATTTACCTACAAATTCAGAATGGGTAAAACCGGTGGATACATCAGCTCCCTTTCTAACAAGTCAGTACTGACAGCCGGTCACACCGGAGGCTTTAAACATTCAATGAAAAGTGTATTGACAGTCACCTGTGACAACAGTGGTGTCACTGTGCACATGGGATAGTGGTGAAAACATGACAACTTTCCACATAGTAACAGAATTCATAGCTGCAAGGTCTCCCATTGCTATGAGAGATACCTTCAGCTAATTCTGAATTTTTACCCAACTGCAATTTAATGCTGGACATTTTGAGCCCATAGTTACAATGCTTACAGCAAAATGTTAAGTCCCAGAATACAATGTGATGTCAGTTAAAAGGTCAGGACTGAAAGTGAAACCATTGGCCATGGGGACAGGTATGGCTGTCTGCACAACAGTAGCACCACCTTAATGTGGTCAGACAAAGACTTCAAAACAGTACCGTGATCATACTTACAACATCAAGGTTTAAGTGCCTTACAATGCAGGGCTACAAATTATTCTGGTATAATTCAAAACTGTAAAGGTTTCACAAGGTTCTATGCTGCAGGTGGGGTTGACCACCCCTAAAATGCCATAATACTTAGTAAGGAGTGCCTGAATGACCCCACCAACTGTGTCCAGAATATTTTTATTAAAACCTTGGAATGTAGCACTCAACTTTTTTAATCCATTTTTAATTCTGTAAACCAGAGTCCTGTCAGAGCGAGCATGAGAGGTAATGAGATGTATGTGAGAGTGATGAGATGTAAGTGTAACACACATACTTTCAATGCTTAAAATAGTCTTACATAAATCCCCTGTGCACATTGCCAATGGGATTACCCTGCAATACATCTTCTTTAAATTAAATATGATAATAGCAACAAAAAAAAACACAAAACAATTTTGTAAACACCGGAAAAACACTTGTCTATTTTGGCAGTTAGGCAACTAAATAAACACTGATATGATCTGATTTCAAAAGACATGTGAAACACAGAGAAAACAACATTGAAATGTACAAAAACACACTGAAAACAGGACAGCCTAGTTATATACCACTTTGGAAAACAGGCAGGAACTGGTTTGGCAAGCAGCTGATATATATTACTCCAGCACATATTACTCCAGCTACAGAGTTTCGAAGCAGGAATGTGAGTATTAATGGCCATACAAGATGTCACATTCACTGAAAGAAAACAACAGACGAGTGGACTCACCACTACATACAAGCACACATTTTGCTCCTGAGATTAAAATTAGGCTGCCATAAAGCACCAGTTCATATGAGTGAACAAACAACACAGTGGTCCAACAGAAAATACAAAATTTATTTACACAAATATATCCAAATTCTCAAAGAGCAAACAAATTACTCATATTTATATAATGACAGAAAAATAAGAGAAAAGAGGAACACTAGAACCATGTATACTTGCAAAACATTAAATATAATATTATGTAACAAACATTAATTTAAAAATACAACGGTTGCTCAGTGATATGAATTGGGGTGGAAAAAAGTGCTCGTACAAAGTGACAAGAGGGGAATATTAACAAATAAAACAATGAAATATAGATAGCAGTGTACACAGGCAACTGCATCCAGCCTGTCTGTAATAGTAATCAATTGCCTATTTAAGGTCCATCAAATAGAGGATTAGTTCTCAATCCATTGTTTCCCTCCTATAGGATAACAGTTCAGTCAAAGCCTCAATGATAGAATTGTTGATGCTTCAACCCCAAAAAAAAAGGGGGAAATTCAACACCTTAAAGGTGAGTCTTCATCAGGACAAAATAACTGTGAGCAGAGCAACCTAAAGTAGCATTAAAAAATAGCCCCAATGAATATGAGGTCCAGTGGAGTAGCTATAGGACCAGTTCCTGAACCGGTTCCTAGATGCAGAAAGATAAGATCCCTCCTCATAATTCCACAAAGAAAGAGCCCCTCCCCCCTGCTTGACAATTAATAGGCAAGGAGTCTCCTGCCTTAGTTTAGCTACTCTGGGTTGTCCGAGGGTCCCCCTTTGAGGACTCTCTGATCCTCTCTCATGATGGCTCAGAACATAACACATAGCTTGATACTCTGTGTACCTTGGACTTTCCCCATACCCTTTGAGATTCCCCCCCCCCACCCTTTTTTAGTACCAAGTTGCCATAGTTTGGTCTTTTATCATGCCACGTTTGGGGAGGCAATACTACGTCATGACTTCTTCTCTCTATATAGCTTCTGCATCTCTCCGCATGACATTTGTAGAGGGTCACTTTGCACTGTAAAACTAATACAAATTAGTTTTGAGAAAGCACCAGCTACATGCTGCCCGTCTGCGAGCACCTGAACCCTTTGAGGCCAAGTAATTGTTTAAAGGCTTCATGTACACATCTAAAGTATGGTGAAAGTGAAGACTGCTCAGGCATTTAGCAGCACGGAAACAGATCTGGCACACTAATTTTGTCCTCATTACCTGGGAGGCCCAGTCTGTTGTTTAAGTGTTACCAGATATTTCTGCAACTTGCAATGTTTTTCAACCAAAATCCAGTCGCCAAACACTGAACTTTTACTGACACCTCAAATGAGGAATTACCCATTCACAAATGGGAAGTGGTCCCTTTGGGATCCTTCTTCTTTGTGAATGTTAACAAAAGTTTGATGGTGAGTAGGCAGCGGCACACAGCACCACTGAAAGCTCTTAGTTAAAAAATAGGCTTTTCTTTTTAAATGCGTCCCTTTTTCCTTTAAGGAAAACACTGAATTTGTTTAAAATTTGATCACAGACATGGTGGCCTGCTAGCCCATGCAGGCCACCATCTCTGTGTTGGCATACAATCATAGTAGCAATTTACAACTTAACTTATAAATAGATTGATCAGATATGTCGGAATGCAACCAACTGTGATTCAGAATTTTGTGAACTGACCTATTAGTATATCTGTCCGAACCCCAAAGTTCTTTCCTTTCACAAAATGTCAGTGCACAATTTGCAACAGCTTTTTTTGCAAATGGAAATTTCATACATCAGGCAGCCAAAAGTGCTGCCACAATTACCTACGCCCATTAAATTCTCCAGAAACAAAATCTGCCTTAGCCTGGAAGACAGATCTATGACTCTGGCAACCTTGGTTGCATAAACCACTAGACAACTCAGGCCATCTCTTTGCCCTGCTTATTTATATTTTTTCCTCTTCTTTCTATGACTCAATCCACGTCAGGCCACTGCACATGCATACTGAAGGATCAGTATAATTTGTTGACTGTCCACCCATTGTAGCACAGCAAAGTACTTTCCTCACACCACCATCCAGGTTAAAATAGCGAGCTGGTTTTAGCTGCCTATAAATCTGAACAGGAAACTCAAATGAGTGCGCCTCAAAGGGACTCCATCTTTTACGGTGCACAGGGCAGACATTGGAGGTGATTTCAGTAAACAACTTGTTCACAAGTCCTCTCACTGGCAACAGGTTCAGACATGTTTCCATACGATGCCACTAAAAAATGTATCCACCATACTTGCATAGAGCTATATTCTCCACAAATAATAAATCAGGATACAGAATTAAGGTCCCCTAACCAAAGTATTACTAAGTGACTCCCACAGATATTTAAATTCTAAAAGTACAGAATTCCAAATTGTTTGTTTAGCAGTAGTAAATTGTTGCTTGCCTCTTCATAGAGACCTAAAACCTAAAAATAATGACAAACATTTGTTACCACCTTGCTGTCTTCCCACGTTGACTATATGATTAGACATCCAGCCTTCATAAAATGTTTTGTTCACTGTTTGTTACATGCATACACTTTTATACAAACAATTGTGACAGCCATGCTGACATCCCACACTGATTATCAGAAGTCTTCATTCCATTACAATCAGGAAACTACTGGAATAAAAAGCCCTCCCTTGGAATGGAATATCCAAAGCAAGATTTTATTTTTGTTATAGTGAGTTTCCGCTACCTCCTGTTACTGAGGCTGTGAGTTTAAGCCCTTCATGCATGATTCACAAGCCTTATTTTAATTCAAATAAGAGCTTGACTAAACACTGAAAGCCAATCAGAAGCATATAACCAACAAGTGATTATGCTGAGTTAAGATTACTGTGCATCCCTATGATACAAAGGCTGCACCAGGGTACAGCAAACTGCCAGAGGAGCTCACAGCTACTCGAGCTTCATGAAAGCTGTGAAGACCTGTTGTTTTTCTAAGTGAGAATACTATTTTGTCTGTTCTTGTAAATAATATGAAACGTGAGACAATAGTGCTGGCACACCACTGCTTTGAAAACAATTCAATATAAATATCCAACAATAAGTATTAGATGGTCAGGATCAGAAAGCACAGGTAGCCAATACCTATGAATCCTTCAGCACAAGATTTGTAGAAAAATGATTAAGACAAAGACAGATTAAAATGTAATAATCTCCTTCACCACCAGCTGTTGCAGTGTGCATAAAGATGGACAGTAAAATTTTTAATTTAGTTACAGAGAGGTGTTAATAGTCAATAGCACCAAAGCAAAGACCCAAGATATATGCACTGAAAAACGAAGCTACTGGGCATAGTTGATCTGGCTCATAGCTGATGTGCAGTGTGCGCCCTTTCAAGTTTTAAGACAACAATGACACACACTTTATACTGAAGGAGGGAAAACTGACTTCTCATGGTTTTGAAGATGAGTGCTTTTGGGCAGCATTGTCATTAAAATTGATAGTATTAGTTAGTTCTTCCCAGAACTGTGCCACAAAACGATCAATATTGGAAACTCCAAATTGACCTCAAATTCAGTTTCTCATTGATGCTGTAACTTATGCTGTCACCACTGTATGGAACCCTTGTGAGGTCTCTGTCAGCATAGGTATTACAATACACAAGTGCGCTAATGACATCAAGCTATAAAATACCCACACATAGGGATACCAGACAACTTACGCATTTACAAAGATGTCATTGACAATCGTAATCTTACTACTTCACCAGACTCAAACTTCTCTTCCTCTCAGGAGGAAAAGCCCAAATCAGAATCCTATCAGTTACTGCAATCTTCCTAGTGTCACAAGCCAAACCGTCATGCTCATTGCTTGACCCAGAAATTCATGCAGCAATCAAACTATTTCCAAACCATGCCACATTACCCATTTGAAACTCATTCAAAGTGAAATCAAACGGGCAAACCCAACTCAGTGATCCCCGACAAGCACCTTTCAACAAACTGTGATAGATGCTTGGTGAACCAGTAATCCAAGAACTCAACAAAAAACAACCTTAAACAGCACTTACTTGGCTTGCTTGATTTTGTAGGAATTGTGAGTTCTTTTGTTTCTTTCATAGATATCTTCTTTCCCGCTATTTCATTGTAGATGGCCGAAAGGTACTCTTCAGGAAGATCTTTGCTATCATTTATGCCCCTGTTCATCTTAATGTACTGTTCTTTAGTCATTTTGTTCTTAACCTGAAACCCAGTAACATGCAATCAATGAACCTAAAGCACACAGGAATGCATGCTCTAAATCAAACCAGCTGTGGCTTAGACATACGTTTTAAACAAACTATTTTATTGTTTTTTTCATTATGCATCTATAACATTTTACAATAGCACCTGCCTTAACTCTTTATTAACCCCACCACTTTTCACATTACACATCATCGTATTGGTTAACTGCATTTTATCACATCTATGCTTTTAACTCAAATCTGTTTTTGTTTTCCAACCTCGGTTGATTTTGGGATTTGGGGTTCAAGTATGTGACTCAATTGTCACCCACAATGGATTGCTCATGCTCTTACTCTGCAGTTTTATGTTGATGTTCAAGTTCAGTGAGCACCATTTCTCAGATTATAACTCCACACACCTCTACTCTTTGATACTGTATTCACATTCCACATTTAGCTGTCTAACCATGTCTGCTTTCCATCTTTCATATTCTGGGACCCTCCGCCTTTTCCATTGAAATTAATTCTCCCTTTAGGTAATGTCAACCCTAGTTCTACTACTTACAACAGTCCATGGGGGCCCTTTTTGCAGAAAAAAATACTTTTGAACAATTAGATGCTGATAAGATCTTGATGTTGTAAATATAGAATCCAATGTACATTCTTTGAGTACAACTTTGGTATTAATTATGTATATAAGGGCACCATGACATCTATAGTCATTAAAACTAAACCTTTAAGATAAACAGAGTTTTCTGTTGCTTTTGCAAATACATTTACCCAACATGTTTGGCCACATATTACTGTTACCTCAAGAAGATGTAGACGAATACTGCACTGTGACAATATCAAATATAGATTACATTTTTACATGTCAACAACTGCCCAATCATTGGCACGCCATCAAACAAGTTGCACACACCCACAAACAGATTCAGAACTGCATAATTATTTATGCTATTCCTATTTGGTTATGAGAACCTATGAAAAACTAAAGTGGAAATTGGTTTATGTTTGGGTAGCTCATTCACTTAACTTTCCCTCAAGTAACCTAAACACATCTGGATTGTAAGATTTAGTAAAATGATAAAATCTTATCACAGAGGAGGACCAGACCTTTCTTGGTACTCTGGTTGAATAAGCCAATAAGCACACTAGAGGGGGCAGAAAACACTAGACACCATGGATTTATTTTTTATATTACCATTACGCATAAGGGGAGCGGCCCCTTGAGCAAGGGCCGCTCCCCAGGGGGACAAATCATTTTTAGGCCCTTTCTGCCACCCCGGGGGCAGATTGACCTAATGTATTTAGGGGGGGGCAAAAAAAACCTAGACACCAGGGATATATATTTTTTTCCATTTATGTGTGGGGCGCGACCCCTTAGGCAGGGGTCGCTCCCTGTGGGCCAAATTGTTTTTAGGCCGTTTCTGCCCCCAGTGGAAGCAGAAACCACTAGGCACTAGGGAGTTTTTGTATTTTTTTATTATCCTTACGCATAAGGGGAGCGTCCCCTTGGGCAAGGGCAGAATCTGGGGGGGTGCTGGGTGGGTCAAAATATTATTAGGCCATTTCTGCCCCCTCCCCCCCCCCCCCAGGTAGATCAGTCTAATAGGCTGATATGCCCGGGGGTGGGGGGGGGGTCTCCCATGGGGGGCAAATTGTATTTAGGCCATATCTGCCCCCCTTGGGGGTAGATCAGCCTATTTTTGTTAGGCCAGAAACTACTAGACATCAGGGATTGGTGTGTGTGTGTTTTGTTTTGGGGGGGCTGCCCCTTTGGCAAGGGTCGCTTCCCATGGGGACACATTACTGTTGGCCATATCTGCTTGGGGGCAGATCGGCCTATTTTTTGAAGGCCCATCTGTCCCCAAGGGGGGCAGAAATCCCACCAGAGACCAGGGAAGATTTTTTTTTCAAAAATAAGAGGGTGGGGGGTAAGGCCATACCCCCACCCCAAATAAATGGGGCCAAAGTTGTTCTGCCCACCATTGGGCAGATGGGGCAATTACCCCAATCCACACCCCGGGGGAGGGGAGGGGGGGGGCAGAAAGTCTACTTGATGGCATGGAATTAATAAACAAAAAAAAATAGTGGGGTGGTGGCTACCAACCAGTATGGGCTTGGTTATGCCCCCACCCCACCTAAAGGGGGTTACAGTCTTTCAGCTCTCCCCCCACACACTAAAACATCTTATCTCATGGCAAGCAAGAAGACATTTGATTATTTCGGGTTTTGGTTTTACATTTGGGCCATGAGAGCTTGGTAACTCTCAAAATCGTCCCACTTGGAATGGTGAGGGCTGCACTTTTTTGACTTTGGGATGCTGCCATGTAGAAAAATCCACAAGACCCAGACATCTGAAAACTAAACATCTGGTTTATTCCAGGGGGGGTGTGCTTCACATGCACCAGCACCATTTTCTTACCCACAATGCCCTGAAAACCTCCATCTTTGCTGGAAGTCACACATTTTTCCCACATTTTTGTGATGGAACCTTCTGGAATATGCAGGAATCCACAAAATTCCTACCACCTAACATTGTCTCATCTATACCGATAAAAATTCAGCTGCACTTGTCAGCCTAAAAATGTTTTTTTTCAAAGTGCCCTTTTGGACCCCTATGGTTCCCCCTCAATTTTGACATGTTTTTGGCTCTTCTGTCACAGGCACTTGGCCCACCTACACAAGTGAGGTATCATTTTTACCAGGAGACTGAGGGGAACGTTGGGTGGTAGGAAATTTGTCCCGGTGCAGTGATCCCACACAGAAATGTGGGAAAAAATAGATTTTTTGTTTAGCTAAATTTGAGGTTTGCTGAGGATACTGGGTAAGAAATCATTGGGGGGATCCACGCAAGTCACACCTCCCTGGACTCCTTCGGGTATCTAGTTTTCAGAAATGGCTGGGTTTGGTAGGTTTCCCTAGATGGTTGCTGAGCCCACGACGAAAAACGCAGGAGCCAACACCCCCCCCCCCAAAAAAAACAGGTAGTTTTGTTTTTGACAATTTTGATGTGCTCAGATAGTGTTTTGGATCATTTCCTTTTGTGAGCACTAAAGTGAGGTACCATTTTTATCGGGGGGACTTGGGGGAATGCTGGGTGGAAGGAAATATGTGGCTCCTCTCAGATTCCAGAACTTTCTGCCACCGAAATGAGAGGAAAAAATGTTTTGGGGCCAATTTTGAGGTTTGCAAAGGATTCTGGGTAACAGAACCTGGTCAGAGCCCCACAAGTCACCCTTTCTTGGGTTCCCCTAGGTGTCTAGTTTTAAAAAATGCACAGGTTTGCTAGGTTTCCCTAGGTACCGGCTGAGCTAGAGGCCAAAATTCACAGCTAGGCACTTCGCAAAAAACTGCTCTTTTTTCTTTGGGAAAATGTGATGTGTCCACGTTGTGTTTTGGGGCATTTCCTGTCGCTGGCGCTGGGCCTACTCACACAAGTGAGTTACCATTTTTATCAGGAGACTTGGGGGAATGCTGGGTGGAAGGAAATTTGTGGGTCTTCTCAGATTCCAGAACCTTCGGTCACCGAAATGAGAGGAGAAAGTGTTTTTTTGGCCAAATTGTGATGTTTGCAATGGATTCTGGGTAACAGAACCTGGTGAGAGCCCCACAAGTCACCCCATCTTGGATTCCCCTAGGTGTCTAGTTTTCACAAATGCACAGGTTTGCTAGGTTTCCCTAGGTGCCGGCTGAGCTAGAGGCCAAAATCTACAGCTAGGCACTTTGCAAAAAACATGTCAGATTTCACTGTAAAAATGTGATGTGTCCATGTGGTGTTGCCTGTCGCGACACATAGGTCTACTCACGCAAGTGAGGTACCATTTTTATCGGGAGACTTGGGGGAACACAGAATAGCAAAACAAGTGTTATTGCCCCTTGTCTTTCTATTCATTTTTTCCTTCCAAATGTAAGACAGTGTGTAAAAAATACGTCTGTTTGAGAAATGCCCTGTAATTCACATGCTAATATGGGCACCCTGGAATTCAGAGATGTGCAAATAACCACTGCTTCTCATCACCTTATCTTGTGCCCATTTTGGAAATACAAAGGTTTTCTTGATACCTATTTTCACTTTTTATATTTCAGCAAACGAATTGCTGTATACCCGGTATAGAATGAAAACCCATTGCAAGGAGCAGCACATTTATTGGCTCTGGGTACCTAGGGTTCTTGATGAAACTACAAGTCCTATATATCCTCGCAACCAGAAGAGTCCAGCAGAGGTAACGGTATGTTGCTTTCAATAATCTGACATCGCCGGAAAAAGTTACAGAGTAAAACGTGGAGAAAAATGACTGTTTTTTTCACCTCTATTTCAATAACACTTATAGGACATACACAAATTACCCCTTGCTGATTCAGAATTTAGTCTACTCTTCAGAAGTGTTTAGCTTTATGGGATCCAATATTGGTTTCACACCCATTTCTGCCACTAACTGGAAGGAGGCTGAAAGCACAACAAATAGTAAAAATGTGGTATGTCCCAGTAAAATGCCAAAATTGGGTTGAAAAATTGGGTTTTCTGATTAAAGTCTGCCTGTCCTGAAAGCTGGGAAGATGGTGATTTTAGCACCACAAACCCTTTGTTGGTGCCTTTTTCAGGGATAAAAACACAAACCTTCTTCTTCAGCCCTTTTTTGCCCATTGTTTAAAAAACAAAAATGAAATTATTGCTGTATTTTGGCTAATTTCTTGGTCTCCTTCAGGGGAACCCACAAAGTCTGGGTACCTCTAGAATCCCTAGGATGTTGGAAAAAAAGGACGCAAATGTGGCGTGGGTAGCTTATGTGAACAAAAAGATATGAGGGCCTAAGCGCAAACTGCCCTAAATAGCCAAAATAAACGGCTTGGCATCTGAGGGGGAAAAGGCCTGGCGGAGAAGGGGTTAATCATTATGATTTCATGAGTGTGAGGTTTTTATTGGCTGAGAAGATGTTTCATCAGTGTGGCATGAATATGAGGCACCACTGTAGATGAATGTATTCATTAGAGAGATGTGATAAGGGTGGTACAATAGCTTTAAGGCTTATTTAATTTCAAGACATGAATTAATTGAAACCAAGATTACAGAACATTACTATTAGTTCCCTGGCATTTCTCTATAATAATTTCAAAAATAAGATCAGTTTTGAGCCACTAGTGAAACATTTGGTTTATATATCAAAACACTAGGCAATAGAATATGTAGAAAATGTGTGTAAAAAAAGCAAATAATTGTCAGATTACAAACAAAGTACCAGGGAACCTCTTCTGGTACCAGTATGATCAGAAAGATGATTGTTACCCATGTTCAGTCTGGCTGGCCTACAGAATCTGAATACAGTTTGTACATGATGATTTGCAGAAGCAAACTACAGAATGTTTTAATAAACGAATAAGGAGCTGGCTTTGGTTCTGCCTGATGCTGACAAAATTCTGACAAATAGGAAATCCAACAGGGAAAAGCGTAGGGTACAACACTAGACTAACAAATGAAAGAGGAGACAGTGGCCCACAAACCAAAAACCTTAGATGCCATATAAAACGTTTGGCAGCAATGGCGTGGCTTGGTGCTCATGGAGTGAGCAGCCACTAGGAGGAGCTCCGGGCCGGGATCTCCAACAAAGACCCATCCTGACGACGTTGCCCGACACACTGGCTGCGAATCCTGTTGGAAGAGGTCTGGAGGACGGGGGCTCGAAAAGCGGGAGGCTCCCAGCCCTGGGGGAGGAAAAAACGGGAGCTGCAAAGCAGTGATCTAAATGATAGCGCGCCACCTGCCTTTAAGATGGCGGCTGCGCTAGTTTATAAGATCTTTACTCCCCCTGAATGGGCTTGAATTGTGTTGACGCCCAGCGAGGTGAGAGGATACTGCTGAGGTGATTGAAGCAGGGGCGGCCCCCTGGGCAGATAGGAGTGCTGCAGGGGAAAAGAGGTGGAAGGGGACCGGGAGCTGCCTGTCCCCAAAATGGCAGCCGCACCGGGCCCCAGTAAATGGGAGAGGGGCGTGGATTGATCGACGAGGCAGGGGCAGATATTGAATCCGACACACACAGAGGGTCTATATTTATGGCAAATGACCCTGGAGGGCCCTGGGCCCCAGTCTAACAGCAGGAGAGTGAAGGGGGAACAGCCTGCGGCCGGTAGGATTGTGGGGCCACTGGGAGACATATCTTCTCCCCACCACCGAAGAGAGAAGGGACTTGCAGGCTGAGGGACTCTGGTTGCGGCCCTGTAGAGGACTGACACCTGAACTGACACCTGTCTGGGCCTAGTGCCCCGTGCCGCATCACCCAAAGGCAGCGCAATGAGGTGAGTGGTGCAGCTTTACCAGGTGATTCTGGTTGGGAGCGAAAGGCGATTCAGTCTCTTCAAAATAGAGATCCCCTCACCCCCAAGTATGATGGGCAAAACTGGGAAGAAGGCGGCGGCGGTGGGCGAGGTGGATGCGCAGCGGACCCGCGCTCCGTCCTCCCCTACCGAGACACCGCAGATTGGCACGAATGGGGACCCACCCGGGAGTCCCTCGCTGGGTGATATCATGCAGGCCATTACATTCACCAGGGACAGCCTAGAGACAAAGATGGACTCACTAGCGGTTAATCTGGGCCTGCTCCGGGAGGACCAATGTCGCTTAGCGGACAGAGTAACAGAGACAGAGCAGACGCTGGGCGCCCTCAGTCCGGGGCTGACAGCAGCAGAGGCTCGCATTACTAAGCTGAAGAAGCAAACATAAGTTCTTGTTGCCCGTGCTGAAGATGCGGAAAACAGGTCCAGAAGAAATAATATCTGCATCATAGGCATCCCCGAGTAGGTCGGTCAGCACAACCTCCTTGTGTTCTTGGAACATTGGATCTCTGAAGCAGTTGCACTTGAGGGCCTGTCGCGCTTTTCCACCCTTGAGAGGGAGCAGAGGGTCCCTGCGAGGGCCCCTCCTCCGGGGGCTGCACCACACCCAGTGATAGCTCTCCTACTACAATACAAGGACCGGGACCACATACTGACACAGGCCAGAAAGACTGGAGAAATAAGGTTGGAAAACTCACTGGTCCGTATCTTTCCTGACTTTTCCAGCGAGGTGCAGTGGCGAAGGACAACGTACTCCGAAATCAAAAAGCACCTCCAGCAACTGAACATTCTCTATGCAATGCTGTTCCCGGCTACACTGAGGGTGGCGGATGGCAGAGGAGCGCATTTCTTCCGCACGCCACAAGAAGCGAGAGACTGGCTGGAGGAGCGGGGGACACAACAGGGGAAGGGACCGCTCAAGAACCCAGAACCCGCAGCAGACGCCAAGATAAGAAAGGACACAGGCAGAGAACCGTGGTGCCCACACAGGAGGAAGCACAAGCGGAAAGAACCTGAGCCGCGGCAGTGGTGGCCTCCTTCAGCCAGGGGGAGGCAGCCCACGCTCAACTGGCACAATGAGGGGAACCAAAGGATCGGACTCAGGCGGAGTCGGCAGGATCTGCAGCGATGAGCCTGGAACTACCTGCGGTGACACTGGGAACCTCAGATTGCATCTTCTGATGGCTGGCCCTGGCAATCGTCAGCTGATACCCTAACTCTCACCTGGTCTCCAGACCTTGAGGCTCACGCGATTTATGAGGCATGTTGCACAACATTTAAACTAGTCCCGGGCTACAGACCTGATCCCTCAGATGGCTCGAGAGATCTTACCTGCCTGCCCACCTAGAATTGACTTATGTTTGATACGGTTTGGATAGGGAACTGTTTCACCACCTGTCCTGGGGAAGGGGAGTTAAGGGTGTTCTGGTTGTTTATAGAGGGCAATGTTTTCAGCTTTACCTGTAACGAGACAATGCCCACGAGAAACACTGGGCTGGATCGCCTGGTCGGGTGGTGGTCGCGCAGGAGGGGATGACTGGAGGACCTCTGTTATGGGTGACCAGCAAGGATATAAGGTAATATCCTGCAATATAAGAGGGATGCATAATATGACCAAGTGGTACAAGGTATACTCCTATTTACGCAGACGAGGGGTGCACATAGCAATGTTACAAGAGACCCATCTGAAGGCCGCTGAGGGTACGGCACTGCAAAGGAGGTGGAGGGGACAACTATTTTATACTACCTACTCGGCACACGCAAGGGGCATCTTAATATGGATCAGGGCGGGGGTCCCGTTCCAGGTCACTAACACATTAATAGATCCTGACGGACGCTACGTATTGACCACCAGCCGCTTGGCCGGACGGGATATAACACTGATTAACGTGTATGCTCCTAACACAGACCAGGGCGCATTTCTCAACAAGTTAACAACCATACTGGCGCCGCACATGCTCCATTCAGTGCTGATAGGGGGAGACTTTAATTGTGTGGCTAACCCAGGCATAGACAGGTCCCACCCACCACTGCGGGAATCCCCAATTAATGCGCTTGCTAGAAAATTCACAGATTGGGAGGCAGCATGGCATTTGATAGACACATGGAGAACCCTACCTCTAGGGAATATTCTCATTACTCTGCAGCCCATGATCTCCATGTAAGGCGCAATACTTTCCTGTGTACTTCAGAGGTGCATGGGCAAGCACGGGGAGTAGAATATCTGGGGAAAACCATTTCCAATCACAACCCCTGACTGCTGCACTTGCCTTGGACAAGATCTGTCACATGCATACCCACTTGGAGACTTAAGCAAGACTCGCTGACAGACTCTGCTTTTCGGGATCAGATCAGGGACCACATAACCGATTACTCTGAGGACAATGAGCCCACCACACCTTCACCACAAATACTCTGGGAGGCGTTCAAGGTAGTGGTTTGAGGCTGTTGCATGGCGGCTTCCATTGGGATTAGAAGGTCCCTGCTGCAGGATATAAAGATCGCAGAAAGAGACCTCAGGTCATTGGAGAAACTAGCACTAGAATACCCGGAGAGGCAAGGGGACAAGCGCGAGGCCAGGGAAAAAGTAGCGGAGCACACAAGACGCTCCGATGCTTTGACTATAAGCAGTACATCGCCAGGGCCCACACTGACAGAGATAAAACAGGGGCGCTGCTGGCATGGTTGGCTAGCCCACCCAAGAGAGGGACCCCTATAATGGAGATCACCACACTATTGGGGGCAAAGCTCTATCATCAAGCCAACATAAACTCGTATTTCCACGACTATTACTCCGCACTCTACACTAGCTTGTCGTATGGGACGGGAGCAGAGCTGCAACATTTCCTGTTAGCACTGTCGCCCCAGGCTTTGACTGAGGATGATCGTGGCACCCTGGGTGGGATTATCGAAATATCCGAGATCGGAACAGCTATAGCGGGCCTGGCTCGCTGCAAGACCCTGGGCACAGACGGGCTTCCCATTGAGTTCTATGCCACTTATGCAGGGACACTCACCCCCCACGCAGGTGCGTGTGACTGGCCGTCTCCCAGCCTCGACGGGTGAAGCCTTAATTGTTCCATGGCTCAAGCCAGGCAAACCTCCTGATGAAGGGGGGGCGTACAGGCCCCTATCCATGCTCAACTCGGACTACAAAATATTACTGCACACATGACACAGCTGGTTCACTCGGACCAAGCGGGATTCATCCCTACGAGGGGTACCGCCCAAAATGTACGTCGGCTGCTATCCCTCATGGAATTGGTGACCCCTGATGATCCGGGATCTGCGGTCCTTGCCATAGATATAGAGAAGGCATTTGACAGCCTGGAATGGGATAATTTCTACAGGGTCCTCTCTCATATGGGCCTGGGGGAAGCCTTTATTAGCTGGACAAAGTTGCTCTATGCAGACCCCAAGGCGAGGGTTAGAACGGGCATGTGCATCTCAGCGCAGTACTCAGTTGGCAGGGGCACCAGACAGGGATGCCCGTTGACGCCACTGCTATTCGCTCTGGCGATGGAGCCACTAGTCGCTCAGGCCAGGACGGCTGCCTGGTACCAAGGTCTGGTCAGACGAGGTTGGTGACATGTGATCGTGCTGTATGCGGACGACCTCCTCTTATTCTTAAATTCCAGACCGGAACGGGAGGGGGCCCAGACTCTGCTGGCACGTTTCGGACAGCTCTCAGGATTGTGGGTCAATTGGCAAAAATCATTCTTATTCCCAATGACGGTGAACGCTGCACCGCCAACGGAGCTGGGCGGAGTGACATGGGAGCCACGTTGTATCACATACTTGGGGGTGAGAGTATTCCACTCCCGAACAGATATCTTGGATGGTAACATCGGAAGGGCGGTGGGGGCTTTGAGGTCAAGCTTTGGCTTTTAGGGATCGCTCTCACTATCGATGGCTGGACGGGTCTCCCTCATCAAGATGGTGGCGCTGCCCTGACTGCTGCATTGCCTCTCTGGGTGCTGAGCGCCCTGTTTAGAGAGCTGGATACAGCGATCACCGCGTTTATCTTGGGGGGGGGGCAAGAAGCAGAGCGGCACTGGCACACTAAAGAGACCCCACACGGGGCGGCCTGGCGGTGCCCGATTTCGAAGCTTACTATCTTGCTGCGCAGCTTCAGTGGTTAGCGAGATGGATGGGGATGGCGGCGCTGGGGAAAATATAGAGGGCCTGATGGTTCCCTCCGCGGCTGAACTGGCCGGAATCTTTTTTATTGCCATAGGGAAAGGACTGATGAAATCTATGGAACCTGCTGTTATCCGTCGTTATCCGCAGGTGCTGGAGGCGATGCCTTCGTAGGATAGGATTGAATGTGCCGTATTCTCCTGATGTACCACTATCTTGGCTCCGATGGCTACCTGGGGTGGGAGTGAGAAGGAGCCTACTCATCTGGATTGAGGCAGGGGTCACGTGGCTAGGGGAGCTGTACGGAGGGGGCAATCTTCTACCCTTTGCAGATTTTCTGCAGGAACACGACCTCTCGCAGGGCCATTTCCTACTACACTGCACACTCACCTGATCCGTGGGGCGACAA
This sequence comes from Pleurodeles waltl, assembly GCF_031143425.1. NCBI lineage: Eukaryota > Metazoa > Chordata > Amphibia > Caudata > Salamandridae > Pleurodeles > Pleurodeles waltl. The sequence continues at coordinate 718,739,246 of NC_090439.1, forward strand.
TGGGGAATGGGAGCTGCCGAGCCGCCTAAACATGGCCTCAGTAATTATTTGCCGACTACAGGGTGCACACATAAAGCGGTCACTAGGCTCTACAGGGTGATAGAGGAAGTGGAGGGGCTTCCCCTGTTAGGATTGAAGCAGAAGTGGGAGCATGATTTGGAGACGCAAATACCGGATTCAGACTGGGCACGCGTTCTGGAGAGAACGCCCAAGGTGTCCAGAAATGCTAGGTTCCAGCTTATACAGTTTTACATACGCCACAGAGCTTACCTCACCCCACTTAGATTACGAGATCACTTTGGAATAAGGGAAGCGAAATGCCCCTGCTGTGATATGGGGGTGGCGGATTTCCTGCATATGCTTTGGTCCTGCCCTCGGCTAGAGTCTTACTGGGACACAGTGATTGCAGAAGTGGCTAGCATCACAGAGACAGATATTACCCGCACAATCGCTAGATGCATACTTCATTGGTTCCCACATACACCCAAGAATAAGGCCACTAGTAGATTCCAAGTCCTTGTGTACATATTAGCCAAGAGGGAACTGACGAGGAATTGTAAGTCCCCGGGGGGCCCGCTGCTCTGGGACTGGCGAAGGGAGCTTAAGAAATGGGCCGAAAGTGAGGGCACGGCGATACACATAGAAATAAGAAGGGGTCAGGGGTCCCCAGAGATGAAGAAGGCTTGGGATCAGATTGTCATAGCATTACAGAGCGAGCACCTGGACCGGGGCAGGGATGCCCCCACGCAGGCTGACACACTGGCGGACTGATGCTCTCGCAGGGGGCAAACCACACGGCACTTAACAAGAATAGAACGGGTCTGCAAGGGAGCTATCTAGGACACACCGCACGGCTAGCATGACTGGGGAGTATCTAGCACGACTAGACAGGATATATCATCACCACAGGTCACAAGCTGAGGGGGGAGGGAGGGGATTAGTTACATGTTGGTTGAACATTTTACACGTTCCATAGATATGCATAGTTCCAGGTATCAGGCGCATTTAAATGTTACAGTTTCCTACACATCACTACACCAGTCGGGCGTCCTAGGCCATCAGGACCCCCACACCGGCGGAAGGGACACGATCTCTAATAGAACCCACTGAGGAAGATGAAAATGCCATATTTAAACAAAGACACTAACGCCAGTTATATGAAATGCTCTGTAACGGGGTGAATAACTGCTAACATTACTACTATGAATGTCGAGAATTTATGGTCTATGCTACTCATTGATGTCAGTGTGTATCATTATTGCGTATCATGAACAATAAAATTTGTTTACAAAAAAAAAAAAACGTTTGGCAGCAATCACAAACAAATCAGAAATTAAAAATTCCAACTGAAAAGTAAACCTATAAATGTGGACTAGTCTAAGTACATGTCTGAAAGGGTGCAAATAATGGGTTATCTCTTTAAGCGGAAAGCTGACTTACTATTCAGAACCATAATGGATCATAACACGTTAACACATATTGTATACTGCAAAAAATGGTTAAGCCTGAATAGGGAGAAAAATAAAATCATGCTTCTGCTTACCAACCGACTAGTTTTTCTTATAACTTGAATTCACAGACTCTATGCTTTAACAAGTGCTAAAAGAATACAATTTAGGAATGGAATTTTTAATCCTGCCTCCTATCAACTGCGTGGACAAGTGATTATATTCAATTCTTTCACCTCACCCAGAAAACTGACATATTGACAGTGATGAGCTCCGGAACTGACTGTTGCAACGGCTTTGACATAGGCCTCCCTAAGAAATCAATCACAAAACATCCAGAGTGACTCTGACTGAATCCTGTTCAGTCTGAAATATTTTGAGGCAATCACACCTGTGCTGAGGTCCCTCCACTTGCTCCCACTGAAGGAAAGATCAAATTTCATATCCCTATGCCTCCCCTACAAAGCTTTTTATGGTGGGTATTAAACTACTTGACCAATCTGTCTGCCCCTTATCTCCCATCTAGAAAACTAAGATCTGCTTCTCACAACTTTTTGCCAATTTGAGTAAGACGTTTGAAGGTAGGACTCTTATGTGCAAGAATCTTTTCTATCGAACACCCTTTCCATACATCTACGACTTGAATCAGACCTTTTCAGATTCAGAAAATTGCTAAAAGCAAATTTGTTTAGGAAATGGTAAGGATAGCTTTCGTTGCCTTTGCTTCCTCTGTACCTTATTGCTGATCCTGATGGTTATATGCCTATAACCAGAATCTGGCAACCTCTGAGGCCAACTCCATGACAAGTATCTGTTCCAAGTCTTTATCATTGGTTACTAATTTACATGGCTATCATTCAATCTCTCAGAGACCCTCTTCATAGAAAATTGTCATCTCTCAACATAGCACTTTAAAATTTGAAGCTAGATCTCTGTCACTCTCAGGAGCGCCCAGGAACAAACTGCCTTAAACGTTTTACTGTAAATAAACATCTATGCTGTATAGAGAACATCAAGATCTCAACCTTCTGAAACTAAACTCATGACAACTGTTATTGCTAACTAGAGACTCTCGAGTCACACCCTTTCACACACGGCCTTGTTTCTTGGCATGTAGAACAAGCTTGAGTAGCTTAAGAGTCAGAAATGTAATGCAAAGATCCAATTGTTGATTCTTGTCTAAGCATGTGCCTGACATGTACATTTACTAGACACGTCTTAGGAGAAATTAATATTTTTATGCAAACTTCAGGAAAGTACGTAGTAGTGTTGTGGCTCACAACACAAAGCCCTACTAGCCATTAATCCTGGTTAGAGGGTTTGGCCACCAGGACCTTAGAAATGTTAATTGCAATGTATAAGGTGTGGCCAAGAAATTTTACACCTGCCATTTTCACAAGAATTCCTCTTGCAGTAGTAATGCGGGATATGACTTTTCAGAAGCATCCACAATATAACTCTGAATTTGAAATCTGAGGGGAAAAATAATAACAAGCACTTGCAAAGCCAATACGTCTAGCCTATAGGACAGCTATTAGCTTTGTCAATTTATTTTAGCCATTTTGTACAGCAGCACAAGCCAGGTTTCCAGTAGCACCGAGGTGACCTGAGCTTGGGTCGGGCAGCAGTTGGACTGGATCAGTACCCTTTCAATGTAACCTGAAACATCACGAGACACCCTCGACATTTGGGATGGAGTGCCCAGATGGGAAAGTAGTGAACAGCGATAATCTCACTTAATACTTTCACTCCTGCTGCATAAAGAACGTATCAGAGGCTGCAGACAAGATATGAACAGTTAAGAAAGTGGCTAGAGACTAACTGTAGGACTGAAGTAACACAAACTGCACAGCAGTCCTGTTAAACATCTGCTAATATGCCCTTGCATTCCTGCACTAGATAATAGAACATAGTCAGAATTGAATTGCACATACATTAACAGTGTTCACGAACTGCGGTAGGGAAAGTGGCCCGGGCAGAGGGTGCACATTTTTCAAAAGAGGTGGGCTAGCCACTTAAAAGTCGAGCCAGAATCTAGGCACTGGCTCACTGGCTCAGTTTGAAGTCCTATTGGACCTTCCAGCCCAAAACAAGCCGAGCTTTCATGTACATTTTGCCTGCCATACTTGCTCTACTCATACACATAGTTAAAAATAAAGTATTAATTAACTAAAAAGTCGAGACAAACCGATACCTATTTAGTGGCTAATTTTTACAAAGTAAAACCAGAAAACCTGGAATTAATCCTGGCTTCCCCACTTAACCAAACTCTGTGCTCTTTGGCAAATATATTTTTCTGCTGATCCCCCTTCTTCATTAGCTCTCACTGAACCTATGTGACTTATTAAGGTCAAAGTAGCCGCACGTTACACAAATGCACTTTTTTAATTTTTAAAGGACTTTATCATTTTTACATATTATTTGTTGCACTGTTTACATGGCAGAGATTTCCAGGGCACGGCTTGTGCAATGGCTCACAGATCCAAGTCACACCCTTGTTTCAATGTCACATACAAAACAGACTAAAAAGCGTGATTCTTTTCAGCAATTATGCAAGGCACTGCCGAATTCCACTGCTTTAAGATAACAATCACAGCACAAGCCCACAAGCCCTTGGTTCATGATGGAGCTAAAGATGTTGAAACAAAAAACGTTTTGGGCTGAAACTACATGGATATAAAATGTAGGGCTCTAGGTACATGGAAATGTCCATTCATTAAAATTGTATTTTACAAAGCTAATGGACTATCAGAGTCAGCCTTACTGGAAAACAAACCTGAATACTGCACATAACATTTCCAGCTGGTCTCTTAACTCTATAACACACACCCTACAACTTCCAATTTCAAGGCGTCTCAAACGGTGTGTGAAAATTCATCCCGTTACTTCAGGGATACAACAGTTTTGAAAAGCACATTCTGTAGGCGACTGCTAAATTGCAAGCTGTATGTGTACTGTGTCATTTTTTCACTGCCCCTTGCTTTTTATTTTACCACACAGATGGTTGTTTTATGCCACCGTAAGATCGAATCCATGGATTACCACTGTGATCACCCACTAGTTTGGATACGTTTTTCTTATGTCACTAATTTGTGATGATTATAGTGAACTCTGCTGCTGCATATCTTCTGCTGGGTCTAAATCCAGAGTAAGTCGAACAGGCCAATACAAATCCACACTTGAAAATACCTAATTTGGGTCCTACGGTGGCTAGTAGTTACTGTGGGCCTGATTGCGATCTTGGCGGATGGGACAGTCCGTCAGAAACGTGACTCATATCCCGTCCGCCATTTTACAAGTTCCATAGGATATAATGAAACTTGTAATATGGCCAAGGTCGAAATCAGGCCCTGTCTCTCTACTGGTTATCATGATAAAGGTTAGTGAAAAGATGGTATGTGTTGAGCTGTAACCCCACCTTAGCTAATTTACACCAATCGGGGTTCCAGTCCGCAAATGAGCTAGACCCCTCACTTCCTGATGTTACAGACAGTACCTGGCAGATGGTTAACAACAGACATTTGGCCATGGGGAGTCTGTCCTCAGCCTTTAACACGTGGGGCCATCAGCTTCAATTAAATAACATTTGCAGGGAGATTTGTGGCTTGATTCTAGTAGGCTAGAGGCAAATATAGATTAGTTTCATGCTCATCTTACATTTTGCACCCCAAGAGTGAACATGGCCACAAGAACCCTTACACTTATATGGAAATGTTACTACATAGTAAAATATGCTGTACCACAGTTGCCTTCAACTCTGTCCTGGTGGGGTGTGGGGCTTACCAGATCACTCCACTCAGTCATCCTATTGGTTTAAAAGAGGATTCAAGAGCATTCGCAGTAAACACGAGGTTGCAGATTCAGTTCAGTACTATGTGGTGGCACCCTTCACATTTGACAGACTGCAAGAGCTTCAGAAAACAATAATGTAAGTACTCAAAGACGGTGACACAGCTCTTTCAAAAAAGTGTCCCTCAGTGTCAGGATCGTGGTAATGGCGTTTGATGTTGTATTGAGAGTCTTGCACTACTTATTACAAAACCTACCAGGACACTCAGAAACTGGTGGTGGCAATGCCCTATACTGATGTGTAAACAGGTGTCCTGAAGGACTTTGCCCTGCTATTTACTATGGTGTAAAGATCCTGTGAGCCAACAGTGAGCAACTTCCAGAAAGGAAGAAAACATGAGTGTCTCCCATACTGTGCTGGGCATTTATAGCTGAAAAGTATAGTCAGAGGTGTCAGAGGAGGTACTGTTGCTTTTTATTAATGCCACCTATTTCTTATCATTGAAGCAATATCACAATTGATTGGTCAGAGTAAATCCACTGCTTAAGCTTATATCTGATGATGAACAGAAAGCATGCACAGCCAAACTGTGTGAGGCACAAAAATGCCTAAAGGCAAGAGTCTGGTAGATACTTTGTTATCATCTTAATGCCCTGATCCATCAGATCATCCCCATTCAGCAACATATAAGCTGATATTTTCTTAGTGTTGTTGATGAATTAGTTAAATATAATCATAGCACTCACACATAGTTGGTAGCTATAATGGCATTAACATTTGCCTGGTGTAATGCCAGTGGATCTTGCTGAAAAACTTTTTTTTAAACCAAGGCTTATCCAACATTTTGATAATTGTCACAATAAAATGTGTGCTGAATCGTTTTCCTTGGGAAGCACATCTGTTCCAACTGCTGAATGTCCCCAAGTACTTCCCAGGACAAACACTGTTTTTGCCTTTACAACCAAGTATGTACTGTCCATAGTGTGGAACATAAGAGAGTACACCAAAGGCACAGCCCAAACAAATGTCACTAACTTACATTAGATATGACACAAATGTCAGTAAACTCTTGTTTGTAGATTTTGATATGTTATCACTTAACCAAGTAGACTAGAATGGAGAGGCTAGAAAGGGCGACTTTGGAGATTAAGGTCACACTGGTGAGGTTCTGATGGCTGTACAGCTATTGAACTGATGTTGAAAAATACAGCTGCAAACAATGTAGCAAACAAAAAAATGTCTACTTTACACTTCAAAATAGGTACCCATAATGACCTCCTTCTTAGCCGAATGTAAAACGAATCAGCACTAAAAGCTAATTATGACAAATAATTACAACAGAATGTGAATAGAAAAATTAAAGATTTGTTATCAAACGAAACTGCATGGCCAGAGCAAAACAATATTTACAATGAAAAAGTCTGAAAGTATTATTCTAACGTCCAAGCTGAGATCCTACTTCAGCCATTTGTCCAATCATATTACATTTACTCATGAAAAATTACAATAAAGTGGTCCAAAAACAAAAACACACCTGTGGGCTATGAAGATCTGTTGTCAACATGATAATCGAGTATGCCAGGACATAGGCTGTATCTGCACTAGCAAACAGGGTTTGCCTGAAACATAAAAAGAAGATATTAACCATAAACTAATGTACAGGTTCATAAGTAGAGAATAGTTTTATTATATGACCTACCCTTGATTACATTCCAAATATCTGGCAGCAAATTTCTCCATTAGACGATCAATTTTCTGTGCCTCTCCTGGAAGACGGAAGCCTTCAAGGAACATCCGAAGAGCGGACACAAAATCTTTTCCTGAAAAGTCATGCTGATCCACGTATGCATACATGACTTCTTTGTTAAATTTATCGTTATCGCCAAGAAACTCCCCAACCTGAGTCTAAAAAAAGTAAATTATAACATAGGCCTATATTATAATTAACTATAAAATTTATAGTGAATATTTATAAAGTACATGCTTAATATATTCTTTAATGTAGTTTGACATTACTAGCCATCATGGTCTTGAGACAATACTCTCTTTCTGTAAATTTTGTAGGTTTGGGGGCTATCCAATTATGAATTAAGATTGCACCAAGAGATATCATACAATGTAAACAAAAATGAGAAGCAGGAGAAAACTAATTTCTGATATAAAGACAAAACATGTAGGATATAAGATTAACCCTACTAAGATGTTTGGTGTTGCATGTGTGTGTTGGCCAAGCATTTATGACAACATGGCACACTTTTTAATTGCTCAGGCATGGCTATAGGTCAGCAATCAAAAACGATTTCTTACAGAATCTAGTCTTTCCTCTTGATGCAAGAACTGGGCAATATCTTCTTGTGATGTGCCAAGCATTCCTTGTTCTTGCAAGTACTGGATTCCTCTCTTTGGCTTCTTGTTAAATCTGCAGCAGAAACACAAGATAAATTATCCATGGAACCTAAAGAAAATCAGCACAAAGAATAAACAATATCCAAACTATTAATCTGCACTGAACCATTTTGGTATTTTAGAACTAGAGTATAAAAATTTAAACAAGCATTTGCAATGCAGTGGGTCTCGCATCTCTCCAAGTTAGAGCTATTAGCAGTTGTAAACTCCCAACCGGACTTTTCTTTCCTCATTAAATGGAAAAAAAACGAGCGCGATCGCGCTGATAAGAAATGGAAATAGAAACTGTCTCAGGGTCGATGTCATGCAAAGCACTCGACTTCTGCAAAGCGAGGTTGCGCTGCGAAAAAAGAGAAAAAGTATTCCCCAAACCGGACAGAAAACAGCGAGCCTCGTATGTTTTCAGTACTTGGTCACTGCGCTCGAGGAGGGCTAACCACCGGAAAAGGCATGCCTTCCCCTAATATAAGCAAGCAGATTTTAAAAGGCGAGCCCATGAACCAATGAAAGACACTGACGTGACACGGGCGGGGCACCGAGCCCTTTTAACTATTACAGCGTCTCGCAAGCAAAACGCATGCACTAGCGCATGCTATCGCAGGCTCAACACTAAAAAGCTCTAGGAAGCCCAAATTCACGACTCACTTTAAGATAAAAAAGGGAACATGGATTACTAAATCCTTCTAAAAATGGGGCTTGGTTTTGGAGAATGCAAAGATCTACTATTGCATTTTCTACACTATATTTTATGTATCTTATTCCTCTTTAATTTTTGGTATAGTCATAAAGATAGCTATACAGAGAATAGAAATTACCTTCTTCTGTCCTAAAAGGTACAAAATATGTGGAAGGGTTTTACAAATTCAGATGCAATATTAACCTTTTTGTCCAGAACCATTAAGAGACTGAACAGACGAAAAGAATTGTGACTGTAAATTCTATTGCTGAATTCGAAATAATAATGGGTACTTCAAAATGTACCTGGAAGTTGCCAGAGAGTGAATTTTCTCCAAGACTGATCAATATAACATTAATTAGAGCAACATCGGAGAATAAATGACCACTGAAATTTTCATATGACCAGAGAAGTTTTGAAATAACAATAAGCAGTCTGCTTTCCTACAGCAGCCTTAAATTCCTTAAGTGTTGCTCTGGGCCATTGAGATACCTAAAGACCTATTGATATAAGGAGAATATCTGTACATGTCAATTGCAAAATATGAGAAATCACAAATAATAAGGAAGCAATGTCTAGTATGGTTAGAGTGCTTCCAAGAGTAGCGATTAAGCCCACTGTACTTCATCAAATAAATGACATCTATAATACAGAAGTAAGGAAAAGATCCAGTGATAGTTTCAAATTTGGTGCAGAAAACAAACAAATGATTAATGTCAATATATGGTAATACAAAACGATTTACAATAATTTAAAATTGCAAAATCAAAGAATGTCACAAACAACCCTACCTTCTCCCATGCCTCTGAACTCAGTCTTCAACACCCACACGTTTACGCATGCACACAAGTCTTTCACTGGCCATAACCTTTACCCATGCTCAAAACAGAACTACTGGGCATGGGGATTAGGCTTGTGGCACCCTAAGAACATAGAGAAAAAAGAAGGACTGGGAGATTAACTGGTCCAGTGCTCGTTCTCCCAATATACACTGTGAAAATCAATAGATGCATTGTTCCAAACAACTGGAGAAAATTCAACCCCTCTCTTAAGGACACATACTCAGAAGCAAAAGCCGTCATCATTGAGCTTTGCTCCACGCCAGACTGGCACTGCAATGTCTGACGGGGTCCTGCGTGGGACCAACAAGCCATTGAGTGTCTCTCTTCAACCCAGTCCCAAAAATGTAAGATTAATGAGAAAACAGCTGGAGAGAAAACAAAATTACAATTGGCTCGAGTACCTCCTCAATATGAGAAATTATTTAATAGACAAGTGAGGACCCGGTCAAGGTTAAAAACACAGTAAAAGTGACAGGGAAACAATGATCCCACACTCTTAACAAAAAGGTAAAGCACAGTGACTTCAGCCTCAAAAATAAGTCAACATGTTTTGCGCCTAAAACCTGTCCAACAGGATCTCATGGCACTTTGTCGGGACTAGAAAGGGAATCCTTCTCCAGAGTGTCACGTATATGAATACAATTCTGTTCATTAAAACAAGAGAAGCAAAGGAAATCTTTACTCACTGCTGTTCTGTGTATACTAGCACAAAACATGTAGTAATCATAGTCAGAAGAATTACCTCCGATGGGGTTAATGGAAAAATCAGTCAGGATATCCGTGTGCCGTCATATTCAACTGCTACACAGCGCCTCCCGTCCGCGTTGAATATGACTACAGTCAATTGTTATCCTTCCATACTGGCCACCCAAATGATTTTGCTGCTAATGCTAGGGGATACTAATGCTAATAATAATAATACTAATGCTAATACTAACACTAATGTTAATTGCTACATGGGTTATTTGGTCTTAATAAACCAAACTAACGTAGGACTACAATGTCTACTCTCAAACATAATGATGCACAAATGTAGAAAGTACCTTCTACTAAATGTGAAATAATAAAGTCTTGACACTTAGGCAAGAGAAAAAGCAGCTAATATGGTACCCTGATGGCACAAAACTAGAAAATGTAACCTAGAACAGCTATTTAGGAATTAGCTTAAACTCAACACTTAACTGGTATGCTAAAGTCCGAGACAAATAAACTTCAATAAAATATCTTGGATTAAAACATGTAGTGATGAAGTTGGTCATTATTCTTACAAGGATTCTTTAGTAAAATATCAACTAAACTATTTGATTGTAGCCTTGTAATACAAATGCAATAAGCTATTTGACAGGATGAAGCGCAGTCAGCTTTAGAAATGGTTGAGATGATGCAGTTCTACTCTATAAGCCTTGTTCCACCTTGAGTTTGGGAGATGGACAAACGTTATTTCCTTATAAAATGTAAAATTAAGGAGACATTGTCAGCCATTCTAGGGATGCACATCATAACAAACAATTAACATTTATTTTACTTCAATGTATACACTGAATAAGTTGCTACCATCTTTTTGTGCTATTTATTAATCATGAACTACAAAATCTGCTCTTACAATTCAGATTTAAATATGTTTGAAACATGCAGGATTTGAGTATGATTGAACTGCAATGGGGAATATAAAATTTGACAAGAATTATGAGAACAGTATATTGGTCTAGGTTTGCGGCAATACCTCTATGCCCCATTGAATTACGGAGTAAGGATAAATGTTTTTACATTTCAGACTTCAAGAAATTGCTGTACTTAATATTACAGGTGACTGTGTAACCTGCATTAGCAAAGGGTAAATACTGCCAATTTTCACAGGGAACCAACAGTCACATAATAGTTTTATTTTCAAGACTGCTTGATAATAAGTAGATTGTGTTTAAAATCTGTTTCTTGGAAGAAAAATGGGAGAACAGTATCGCATGCATTTGGACTGTGCACACAGGTTGAGGATTTATTTATTCAATCTTTATTTTTGCAGGGAGGAGAACATGGCGGCCGGTTAGGCGGTGGGCCACGGAGCATCCGCGCTAGGCCGAGTAGAAGCCTTGTGTAATGCTGCTTCTTAGTGGCAAGAAGCAGATATATTACTGGCTGGTAATAACCAGCTAGCGGCAATACCCATGTAGGCTTAAAAAGCATGAAATTACTTTTGTGCTTTGCGCTGTACCTGGTGAGCAGTGAAGGCTGTGGTGGTGGAGCCTCGGCAGGGAGAGCGAGCCGCGCCCAGCCTCTGGGCTCGAGCAGCAGCGGAGATCCAGCGCGACAGGGAGGCGGCCTCGAGGATCCCCTTCCGAGGTGGCAGGAAGAGCAACAGTGGCAGAGACAGCACAGAAGGTGTAAGATCTCCTGACAAAGGGGACGTGGGGAGATCGGAGTCACAGAGGCAAGGTAACTCCCTTTCCCCAGCTTTTTCCTTTGTACAACTTGACTCTTGCTGGACAAATAAGAAGTAAGAGTTTTGTTATGTATGGTTTTAGGGGATTGAGGGGTAATAAAAGGGAAGGAGAGGTGAATGCGATCTGGAAATCTGTGCCCACCTACTCCTTCAGAAGCAGCAGCAAGACCACTGGGACCAAAGGAAACTCCAGGCCTGGTGGGCTAGAGTCCCTTATTGAAGTCAATAAAGCTTAGAAGGATCAAGCCAGAGTCAGTAGCAGAGGTAGTAGGTGGAGGGATAAGTCTTCCTCTAAAACTGGGAGTGCACAGGATTAGAGCCTTAAGATTATCCCTTCACTAAAGACTTACTTCAGGGTTCTTTATGGGGTTGGCACAGTCTAAAAGTAATGATGGAGATTAATCATGGAACACAAGGAAGTTTTCTTTACAAAATCGGAGACCCCAAATACTTTAAGAAAGTTAGATTTAAAATTATGCAGGACTCTGCAAGGCAGTGGTTTGCGATAAGGAAGACCACCAACTGGCCATACTACAGGAAATTTGCACTTCTCTGGGATTCCCCGGGCTCACCAGAATGGACTAAGGATATTCTAGTTATACGGCTGAAAGAGGCAGGATTTGTGTGGTTGGGGAAATTGTTTAATGAGGGGAAGCTGATACTGTATGAATACCTGGATGTAGTGACAGAGGGCAAGCTTTCTAAATTTAAGTATCTTCAAATAGCAAGCTAGGGGAAAAGTGTGAAGGAGGGAAAAGGCGGATCAAATGAGATAGAGGAGTTATTTTATCAGGGCTAACCCCGGAAGATCTGGCGAGATGGTATTGGACGTTGATGGAAGTCATACATGGAGGATTCAACATGCCAGAGGAAATGTGGAGAGATCGTCTTCCAGGACCACAGACAAGAGAATTATAGCAAGTATCTACAGCTTTGGATATCCCACAGTTAAACCTGCCCATTTAAGAAGGAATCATTTGTTTACAATTCACAGAGCCTTCTGGACCCCAGAGAAGCTATCTAAATGTATGCAAGGCAACTTAATTAGCTGTAAGAAGTGTGGTCTGGGCTCAGCGGACGACGGGCATGTGTTCTGGAAGTGCCTCCAGCTCTCCCGGTTCTGAAAAGAGGTATAATAATATCCTATCGATAAGCTGCCAGGTAAGCCTCCCGCTGGTTATTTTTGGATGCCTTCCGGGCTCAGCAGGGCTAAGCAGGAATAACGCTAAAATAACGCTAAACTTCTTTTCTATATGATGCTGCTGGCCAGGAGGGAGATATGCAGGAAATGGGTTAATACCTCACCTCCCACTTGCACTGAGTGGAAAGACTCCCCGATGTATAATCTAACTCTGGATGTGGGGGCAAGCGAGAGGAAAAACAAGAGAAACAAGTTTTGGGGTCCACCAAAAAGGCAGGTAGAAAGGAAATAATCCAGGGTCCTATGATTACACTAACGACTGGTCGTAGAAGGACTCTGGGGGCGGGCCACCGAGCGTACCAATCAGAGACCCGGATTTTCCCAGATGGGAGCCTCTAATGGTAGTTCGATCTTAAGCTAATCGACCCCCATGAGGAGACACCTAAGAGGATATCCTGTGTGCCGGACAAATGGATGAGGACAATTAAAAAAAAATATATATATATATATATATATATATATATCTGTTCGTGGCATTAGTCGCTGCAGATTCACATGCTGTGCACATCCCACCATCTGGTGTTGGGCTCGGAGTGTTACAAGTTGTTTTTCTTCGAAGAAGTCTTTTTCGAGTCACGAGACCGAGGGACTCCTCCCATTTCGACTCCATTGCGCATGGGTGTCGACTCCATCTTAGATTGTTTTCCCCACAGAGGGTGAGGTAGGAGTTGTGTATGCTAGTAATAGTGCCCATGCAATGGAGTGAATGCGTATGTACATAATGAAGTTTTAAGTAATATATTTACAAATGTACAAATGTTTAAGATCTACTTCTAAACGGCTACAGGCTCCCGGGGAGGCGGATGGGCGCATGTGAATCTGCAGCGACTAATGCCACGAACAGATGTACACTGGGTAAGTGACATTTTCCGTTCGATGGCATGTGTAGCTGCAGATACACATGCTGTGCATAGACTAATAAGCAGTTATCTCCCCAAAAAGCGGTGGTTCAGCCTGTAGGAGTTGAAGTAGTTTGAAATAATGTTCTTAGTACAGCTTGACCTACTGTTGCCTGTTGTGCAGTTAACACATCTACACAGTAGTGCTTGGTAAATGTATGAGGCGTAGACCATGTTGCTGCCTTACATATTTCGTTCATTGGAATATTTCCCAGAAAGGCCATGGTAGCACCTTTCTTTCTGGTTGAGTGTGCCTTTGGTGTAATAGGCAGTTCTCTTTTAGCTTTAAGATAGCAGGTTTGAATGCACTTAACTATCCATCTAGCAATGCCTTGTTTTGAAATAGGATTTCCTGTATGAGGTTTTTGAAAGGCGATAAATAGTTGTTTTGTCTTTCGAATTAGTTTTGTTCTGTCAATGTAGTACATTAGTGCTCTTTTGATGTCTAATGTATGTAGTGCTCTTTCAGCTACAGAATCTGGCTGTGGGAAGAACACTGGTAATTCTACCGTTTGATTCAAGTGGAAAGGTGAGATTACTTTTGGTAAAAATTTAGGATTGGTCCGTAGAACAACTTTATTTTTGTGTATTTGAATAAATGGTTCTTGAATGGTAAATGCTTGAATCTCACTCACTCTTCTTAGAGATGTGATGGCAATTAAAAATGCAACTTTCCACGTTAAGTATTGCATTTCACAAGAGTGCATGGGCTCAAAAGGTGGACCCATGAGTCGTGTTAAGACAATGTTGAGGTTCCATGAAGGAACTGGTGGTGTTCTTGGTGGTATAATTCTCTTTAGGCCTTCCATAAATGCTTTTATGACTGGTATCCTAAATAATGAAGTTGAGTGCGTAATTTGCAGGTAAGCTGAAATTGCCGTAAGATGTATTTTAATGGAAGAGAAAGCTAGATTAGATTTCTGCAAATGTAGTAAGTATCCTACTATCTCTTTTGCAGATGCGTGTAAAGGTTGAATTTGATTATTATGGCAGTAATAAACAAATCTTTTCCACTTATTTGCATAACAGTGTCTAGTGGTAGGTTTTCTAGCCTGTTTTATGACCTCCATACAATCCTGTGTGAGGTCTAAGTGCCCGAATTCTAGGATTTCAGGAGCCAAATTGCTAGATTCAGCGATGCTGGATTTGGATGTCTGATCTGTTGTTTGTGTTGTGTTAACAGATCTGGTCTGTTTGGCAGTTTGATATGAGGTACTACTGAAAGGTCTAGTAGTTTTGTGTAACAAGGTTGCCTTGCCCATGTTGGTGCTATTAATATGAGTTTGAGTTTGTTTTGACTCAACTTGTTTACTAGATATGGAAGAAGTGGGAGAGGGGGAAAAGCGTATGCAAATATCCCTGACCAGTTCATCCATACAGTAGTGCATTGCCCTGAGACTGATGTTGTGGGTACCTGGATGCGAAGTTTTGGCATTTTGAGTTTTCTTTTGTTGCAAATAGATCTATTTGTGGCGTTCCCCACATTTTGAAGTAAGTGTTCAGTATTTGGGGGTGAATTTCCCATTTGTGGATCGGTTGGTGATCCCGAGAGAGATTGTCTGCTAACTAATTCTGAATCCCTGGAATAAATTGTGCTATTAGGCGAATGTGGTTGTGAATCGCCCAATGCCATATTTTTTGTGTTAGGAGACACAACTGTGTCGCGTGTGTTCCTCCTTGTTTGTTTAGGTAATACATTGTTGTCATGTTGTCTGTTTTGACAAGAGTGTATTTGTGGGTTAATATGGGTTGAAATGCTTTCAGAGCTAGAAACACCGCTAACAGTTCTAAGTGGTTTATATGAAACTGTTTTTGCTAAATGTTCCATTGTCCTTGGATGCTGTGCTGATTGAGGTGTGCTCCCCACCCTGTCATGGATGCATCTGTTGTTATTACGCATTGTGGCACTGGGTCTTGAAAAGGCCGCCCTTGGTTTAAATTTATACTGTTCCACCATTGAAGCGAGATGTATGTTTGGCGGTCTATCAACACCAGATCTAGAAGTTGACCCTGTGCTTGTGACCACTGTGATGCTAGGCACTGTTGTAAGGGCCGCATGTGCAACCTTGCGTTTGGGACAATGGCTATGCATGAAGACATCATGCCTAGGAGTTTCATTACTAATTTGACCTGTATCGTCTGGTTTGGATACATGGCTTGTATTACATTTTGGAATGTTTGGACTCTTTGTGGACTTGGAGTGGCAATCCCTTTTACTGTGTTGACTGTTGCTCCTAGGTATTGCTGTGTTTGACACGGCAGAAGGTGTGACTTTGAGTAATTGATTGAGAAACCTAGTTTGTGTAGGGTTTGTATGACGTAACTTGTGTGTCGTGAACACTGTTTTTGCGTGTTGGTTTTGATTAACCAATCGTCTAGGTACGGGAACACATGTATTTGCTGCCTTCTGATATGTGCAGCTACTACTGCTAGACATTTTGTAAAAACTCTTGGTGCAGTTGTTATTCCGAATGGCAACACTTTGAATTGGTAATGTATCCCTTGGAATACAAACCTTAGGTACTTTCTGTGTGAAGGATGTATTGGTATATGGAAATATGCATCCTTTAGATCCAGTGTTGTCATGTAGTCTTGTTGTTTGAGCAGTGGGATTACTTCTTGTAATGTAACCATGTGAAAGTGGTCTGATTTGATGTATGTATTTAATATTCTGAGATCTAGTATAGGTCTTAGAGTTTTGTCTTTTTTGGGTATTAGAAAGTACAGTGAGTAAACTCCTGTGTTTAGTTCTTGTTTTGGTACTAATTCTATTGCCTCTTTTTGGAGCAATGCTTGAACTTCTAATCCTAGAAGATTTATAAGTTGTTTCGACATACTGTGTGTTTTCGGTGGGACTGTTGGAGGGAATTCTCGAAATTCTATGCAATAACCATACTGGATAATTGCTAGTACCCAAGTATCTGTTGTTATCTCCTCCCAATGTTTGTAAAATTGGCTTAATCTTCCCCCCACAGGTGTTATGTGATGGGGATGGGTGACTTGTGAGTCACTGCTTATTTTGAGGACTTTTGGGGCTTTGGAATTTTCCTCTACCTCTTTGGAATTGTCCCCCTCTATATTGCCCCCGAAAACTTCCCCACTGATATTGGCTTTGGTAAGTGGGCCTTGTTTGTGATGTTGTGGTTTCTGTAGGTTGTCCTCGAAACCCTCCCCTAAAAGATGTTTTGCGAAAGGTGCCTCTGCTCTGCGGGGAGTAGAGTGCGCCCATGGCTTTTGCCGTATCAGTGTTCTTCTTGAGTTTCTCAATAGCAGTGTCGACTTCCGGCCCAAACAACTGCTGTTCATTAAATGGCATATTTAGCACGGCTTGTTGAATTTCTGGCTTGAAACCTGACGTGCGGAGCCATGCGTGCCTTCTTATTGTTATTGCAGTATTTACTGTCCTTGCAGCCGTATCTGCTGCATCCATTGAAGACCATATCTGATTATTAGAGATACTTTGTCCTTCTTCCACCACTTGTTGTGCTCTTTTTTGGAACTCCTTGGGTAAGTGTTCTATCAAATGTTGCATCTCATCCCAGTGCGCTCTGTCATATCTTGCCAAAAGCGCTTGTGAATTGGCAATGCGCCATTGGTTTGCTGCTTGTGCTGCAACCCTTTTGTCTGCAGCATCAAATTTGCGACTCTCTTTGTCTGGAGGTGGTGCGTCTCCCGAGGTATGAGAGTTTGCTCTCTTACGAGCTGCCCCGACAACTACTGAGTCTGGAATTAACTGCGTTGTAATATAAACAGGATCTGTTGGCGGTGGCTTGTATTTTTTCTCCACTCTTGGAGTTATGGCTCGGCCTTTAACAGGATCTTGAAAGATTTGTTTTGAATGTTTTAGCATTCCTGGGAGCATAGGTAGTCTTTGGTACTGGCTATGAGTGGAGGTTAGCGTGTTAAACAAGAAGTCATCCTCAATTGGTTCTGAATGCAAGGTGACGTTATGAAAAGCAGCTGCCCTTGCGATCACCTGTGTGTAAGATGTACTGTCCTCAGGAGGGGACGGCCTGGTAGGGTATGAGTCTGGGCTGTTGTCCGATACTGGAGCATCGTAAAGGTCCCATGCATCGGGATCATCTTGACTCATGGCAGTATGAGTCGGGGAGTGCATCAGTGGAGGAGTTGCTACTGGTGATGTGTGCACTGATGGTGGTGGAGAAGGTGGTGGAGTTGTTTTCTTTGCCACCTTTGCCTGTGGCTCCTTGTCCTTTTCGTGAAAGGCACGTTTTCTTTTTATCTTAATTGGAGGAAGAGTGGTTATCTTCCCTGTGTCTTGATGAATGTGGAGCCTCCTTTGAGTATAGTCTGGCTCTACAGCTTGAAATTCCTTTCCAAATCTATGTTTTTTCACTTGGGAGGCCAATCCTTGTTCCTCTGCATAGGAACCTGTTTTCGGCTCCGAGGCTGGATATTTCGGAACCGAAACTTTTTCGGAGGTCTTTTTAGGCTCCGAAGAAACCTTTGTAATTTTCGGCGTGGTGGTGTCTCGATGCCGAATTTGTTCGGTGCCGCTGTGACGGTGCCGAAATTTCTCAGAGCCAATGTCTCGGGTCCGAGATTGCTGTGTGGCGGTATCTCGACCGGAGTCGGATGACTTCGACACCAGCGTGCCCTTTTTCGGTGCCTTGGCTCAGTCACCGCTTGTTTGGGTTAAGCCATGGCCTGTTGGCGGTGGCGTCTTCTGGGCTTTTGTTGACTTCTCGTGAGTCTTATGTTTCGACGTCTTACTCACGGTTTTCGGCGTTTCTTCGGCCTCGAGCTCTTCCGAGTCCGACTCTTGGATAGAGAAAGCTTCCTCTTCTTCCTCGAAACGCTCTTGTCCTGTCGGCGTCTACGCCATCTGCATATTTATGGCTCTTCGGTCTCTTAACGTCTTTCTGGACCGAAACGCTCGACAGGCCTCACAAGTATCTTCCTTGTGCTCTGGGGACAAGCACAAGTTACAGACCAGATGCTGATCCGTATACGGATACTTGTTATGGCATTTTGGACAGAAGCGGAATGGGGTCCGTTCCATCAGCCTTGAATTCACACGTGGCCGGGCCGACCAGGCCCCGACGGGGGATCGAAAAAAAACCCGAAGGGCCACCGGAACTCTTCTAAATTCGGTGTCGATCTGTTGTAACTAACCCAATACCGAACGCAAACAATACCGATGTTTTTTCCGAGATTCTAACTAACTTTCCGACCCGAAACACGGAGCGAAAAGGAACACGTCCGAACCCGATGGCGGAAAAAAACCAATCTAAGATGGAGTCGACGCCCATGCGCAATGGAGTCGAAATGGGAGGAGTCCCTCGGTCTCGTGACTTGAAAAGACTTCTTCGAAGAAAAACAACTTGTAACACTCCGAGCCCAACACCAGATGGCGGGATGTGCACAGCATGTGTATCTGCAGCTACACATGCCATCGAACATATATATATCTTTATTTTTGCAGTTATATACATCACAAACAATGTCTATGAGGGTGTCAGAGCATTTTACAAGATATAAGGTGCCACTGCAGAGTACATCGGTCAAGGATTCCTTCTGGCCTGTCCACCTTCACCACAGCCCACAACAATGGGGAGGAGAAGACTCACAGGGGCCCAGAAGTAAATGCATCCTCTGCCCTCAGGATGGGCTGCAATAGTATGCAGGGAGTCATCTGAGGGAGACAGCTTCCTGTTAAGCTCCAAGACGTCTGCAACAAACAAGAGCACAGCTGACCAGTTTTGCCCTAGAACCTGCTGGTAGGTTCTGGAAGATTGAGTCCCAACTCACCAAGGGGTGCCCAAAAGGTCCTGGATCCTCGGCTCATGTTAGATTGTATTCTTTCTTCCTCGGAATTGCAAACGTGGACACTTAGAAACTTTTTCTGAACTTTTTCGTAAAAGAACCAGAGGCTACCATGGGACTGCCACTGAAACCCAGCCACCGAAGTTGCTTTGCCAGTTGGACTCAACTTACTGATTTGCCTCGCTGAAAGCAGCTGACTTACAGCAAAGTTTCAACATGAAGGATTTCACCGGGACCAACACCAAACAGCACCCTGTCGACATAGAGCTATCCGCCGAATCCAGCTGGCACCCTGTCCCACCGACAAGACACTTTCTTTAGAAAAAATGACTAAGTCCAAAGGTAACATTTTCATTGAGACAAATACAGTACCTATATCTCATCCAGATTTTTGTTTCCATGTCTATTTGGTCATTAAGATGTATACTATTTTTATAAATTGGAGTGGGATTTTTACTGTGTTGTGTTTTCAACTTATAACTGCTTTGGTACTGATAAACAACCTATTACTCTGAGTTAATCCTGACTACTCTGTGCCAAAGTTAAACAGGACTGAGGTTTAAAGTCTCCTAACAGGAGCTCATATAGAATAATGCCATTGTTACTTGGTGAGTTCTCACAACCACCCCAGCTAATAATACAACTACTCAGAGGCACTGGCCAGGAATCTTCTTACATGTAACCAGGATGCCCTCACCTTTAAGCGTGTTTATCACAATGAAAAGTGGTGGAGAAACAGGGACACCAGAAGTTGTGAGTAGGTGGGGAGCTCCGTGCTGCAGCTCCTTACCCAGCTGTCCTCATGAGAAAATATGGTCAGATACTGCGTTAAAGAATAAGCAAAAAAAATGGGCAATAATTTTATAAATGAAAAGGTTGTGGAACTGTAACTTCTATTTATTAAAACAATATATGATTATCTAAGTGTTTCATTTTGAATCGAAGGTTATCAATAATTTGTCATTCAAAATTAATGGATCAAGTCTGTTCTAAAACTGTATGATGCAAATTAGTTGGATAATTTATCTTTCTAACAGAAGCGCCAAACAGTAATTGATTACTCTGCATAGGGTGACTTATGAAGGATTTAATCTTCTGCAAAAAAGATATCACCCTGGTAAGCATAAAGCTTTTTCAACTTACATAATTCTTGTTAACTGTCATTACGTTTCAGTAGACTATCTATTTTACAGGTGGTGAATAATTAGTTTTTTCAGTTTTAATAGGACCAGTCCCACCAAAGAACAAAATGATAAAGTATAACTGTTTATTTAAATTTTTATTAAAGTTCAAATAATGACTTTTATTGAACTGAATAAAATATCTGCAATGCACCCACTAGAGCTTTCACCCCATTTTCATGTTGTTTCAAAGGTGGAGGATAGTGATTGTCACTCAGCAGTTTTTGATACTGTCTTAATTCCAGAGTTATCATTAATAAAGCAGTGGGTAATAACAAAAAATAGGCACTGACTGCTGCATATTGCTACACTATCTACTTCTCTGAGATCTAGCTGTGATTGTGTTTATCTGTCTGCTTGGGCAAATCTTCAACCAATCTTTAGGATTGTAAGGAGTACGTCAGAAGAGGACATAGTGCACCAGTTAGCGACAGCCGTTATTCCTTACTCAAAGGATACTTTTGACTGAGTCCAATCTCAACCACAGTATGTGAGAAGAAGTCAGGTGTCTATTACTGTGACAGGAATGGAAGGCTCAACCTGCAGAGTTTAAAGAAGAAAGGACTTTTTTTTTGTTTTGTTTTTTAATAAGTATAGGGATTAGGAAAAGTAAAACTGTCTCATGGAGGAGTCATTATATCAAACTGCTAGGACTGTGATGGGGATGACATGCACACAGAGTAACGAAAATTACTTGTAAGAAATACAATGCATTATTCTTCAAATCCGGCTATATCCCATTAAAGCAAAAGCCTACTCAAGTCTTCCATTTGTTATACTATATGCAGTAACGTGTTTTCAACACTCATACTAGAAACCCTACACAATATTTACTTATTTACAGAGGTAAAATCTATAAAGTAGCTGTATACCAAACAAAAAAAATGGATAGTATTTAATCTCATTCTAAAAGAAAAATATCGAAAGCACTTTATTCATAAACGCAGTTAAGTGTAGTCCTCTAAGAAAAATATAGCACACAACAAAAGCCCCTCAAGAATGTATTTAGGGATAATGACAAAAGTTACTTACAAATCTATTCCTTGTTCAATGATCTCCTTCTGTTGTTTTAGGACCTCAAACTGCTCAGGATTGTCAGTACCAGACATCTGTGTACTGTAGCTGCCAATTCCTGATGATGCTGTGGAGTCCAGTGAGTTTAGACTTCCATATCGGTTAATGGTCTCAGGGTGTTTAGTGTCATTTGTCTCCTGTTCTACAGGCTTTTCCTGACCTTAACCAAAGATTTAAAAGAAATAATACATTATTAATGTTTAACAAAATAAACGTGATACCAAATGTATTTGAAACTGTACAATTAACTTGCACTTTCGATAGTTTACATCCAAATCGCAAAATGCAAGCAGGCAACTGTGGGAAGCCATACAAAATCATACAAAGGGAGCTTGGAACACAAATATGAAAACAGCAAATTTGAAAACATCTCCTTTACTTGGCTTTAGAAGTATTGAGGACAACAACACGGGTTCATTTATATCGAGTATGGATTTATCTCTGATTTGTTTAGTTGAAAATTACTTATGTATATCTGTGTCAATATCAGTTTCTACTTCTGTTTTTATAGATGCTCCAATACAGAATGGCTGTCATGTATGGCACTGCAATACATGCCACAAACAGATGTTTACTGAGTAAGTAACAATTTCCATTCCATTGAATTTGTGGCTGCAGATACACATGCTCTGCATAGACTGTAAAGCAGTCACTCCATGAAAGCACTGGCTAGCCTGTGGGAGTTGCTGTTGACTGGATAAGTGTTAGTACTGCTTGGCCTACATTGGCTTTCTGGCGTGCAGGTACATCCACACAATAATGTTTTGTAAATGTATGTGGTGTAGACCATGTAGCTGCCTTACAGATGTTAGCTATAGGTATGTTTATAAGGAAAGACATAGTGTCTTCCTTCTTCCTAGCAGAGTGCACTCTGGAAGAGACAGGAAGTTGCCTTTTTGCTTTGACATAACAGGTTTGTATACATTTCACTATCCATCTTGCTATGCTGTTTTTGGATACTGAATAGCCTTGGTGAGGTAATGAAAAAGCTACAAAGAGCTGTTTGGTTTTCCTAAAGTCTTTAGTTATGACAGGGTAAAACATCAATGCACGTTTAACATGTAAATTGTGGAGGACTCTTTCTGCAATTGAGTCAGATCACGGAAAGAAGGCTGGTAGTTCAATGAATTGTTGAAATGGAATTGGGAACCCACTTTAGGAAGGAACTTCAAGTTTGTGTGAAGGAACAGGCTTGTCTCTATGAATCTGGAAGAAAGGTTCTTCCAAGATTTGGGCCTGGAGCTCACTAACATGCCTGAGTGATGTGATATTGACTAAGAATGCCACTTTCCAAGAAAGATACTGAATAGGGCATGAATGGAGTGGCTAAAAGGAGGGTCCATGAATCTGGTAAGCATATTATTGCAATTCCAGGATAGTGCTGCAGGCACCTTTTAAGGCCTTTCATGAAAGCTTTGATAACGGGAATACTGAACAAGGAAGTAAGCTGTCTTTTCTGTAAATATGCAGCTATAGCTGCGAGGTGTAAGCAAATGGAAGTGTAAGGTGTATTTGCTTTCTGTAAGTGGAGCAAGTAACAAACAATATCTTGGACAGTAGGTTTAATGAGATTAATATGTTTAGGTTTGCATTAGCATACAAAAAGTTTCAGTTTTGCTGCATAACATTCTCTAGTTGTGAGTCTACAAGCTTCCTTGAGAATGTCCATACATTCTGCAGGCAAGCCCAAGTAAAACAAACTCTATGACCTCAGGAGCCATACTGCAAGGTTGATTGAGCTGGAGTCTGGATGTCTGATCTGTCCTTGAATTTGAGTGAGAAGGTCCGGCCTGTTGGGGAGATTCTCGTGAGGGACTACTGAGAGGTCCAGAAGTGTGGTGAACCATGGTTGAAGCGCTCAAGTGGGAGCTAAAGGGATCATGGTGAGAGATTTTCCAAACCAGTAATAGAATGAGAGGTGGAAAAGTGAAAGCATATATCCCTGACCAGTTCATCCATAGAGCGTTCCCCTTGGATACAGGGTCTATCTGAGGAGTTCCCCACTTTAGAAAGGATTTTTGAAGGACTTGTGGGTAGAGTTCCCATTTCAGGACTAGTTGCTGCATCCTGCTGAGCAAGTATGCACAGTCGTTGTCCGTTCCTGGGAGATACTCTGCCCACAGGTGAATGTGGTGGTGGGCAGCCCACTTCCATATTGTCTGAGAGTGTTGCGAATATTGGGGTGACCGTGTCCCCCCCTTATTTCTGTAGGTAATACATGTCTGTCATGTTGTCGGTGCAGAATAGGACAACCTTGTGGGACAGGTGATGAAGAAATGCTTTTAGGGCTAGAAATACTGCCTGAAGCTTGAGGTAATTGATATGTAGGGATTGGTGACTGAGATACCAAAGGCCTTGTACTGTGAGATTTTGAAGGTGAACGCCCCAACCCATCAGTGATGCGTCTGTGGTCAGAATGACCTGAGGTACAGAATCCAGAAAAGGCTGCCCTTTCAAGAGGTTGATGGTGTTCCACCATAGGAGAGAGCGGTGAGTATGGCGGTCTAACAACACTAGATCTTCCAGGTGACCCTGTGATTGAGACCACTGCTGTAAAGGACAGACACTGCTGTAAAGGACACATGTGGAGTCTTGCATGGGGAACAAGGGAAATGCAGGAAGCCATCATCCCTAATAGGGGCATGATAGACCTGACTGTGTATGTACCATTCTCCTGAAACTGGAGAAGTGACTGAAAATTGTGACCCTCAGAAGGATTGGAGTATGCTCGCCCTAACTCTGCACTTAGAATAGCTCCTAGATAGGGCTGTGTCTGAAGAGGCTGAAGATGGACAAAGTTGATTGTGAATCCCAGTGTGTGAAGCAGGTCCACTGTCATCTGAGTCTGACGCTGGCAGTGTGGTAGTGAGCTGGCATTGATAAGCCAGTTGTCAAAGTAAGGGAACACATGTATGTTTTGCCTCAACTCCGAAAGGCAGGACTTTGAACTGGTAATGTCTGCCTGTAACTATGAGTTTTAAGTATTTTCGATGTGCAGGGTAGATGAGGATATGGAAGTAGGCGTCCTTTAGATCTAGAGCAGTCATAAAGTCGCCCTTTTGTAGAAGGGGAATAACATCTTGAAGAGTGACCATGTGAAAGTGTTCTGACAGAATGTAGTCATTTTAGGGTCTGAGATCCAGAATCGGCCTGAGAGAGTCATCCTTTTTAGTGATGAGGAAGTATAGAGAGTATACTCCTGTTTCCTGGTGTTGTACTGGAACATGCTCTATAGTCCCTTTGAGAAGAAGGGAGTGCACATCTTGTTTAAGAAGGGTGAGGTGTTCGTGGGTTAGCCTGTGAAAGTGAGGGAGAATGTTTGGAGGGATGGTAATGAGCACCAGACAGTAATCATGTTGGATAATAGAAAGGACCCATTGGTCTGAGGTGATGTTGACCCATTCTGTATGAACATTTTAAAGTCCTCCCCCAACAGGTGTGGATGGGGGTGGGGAGATGTAGGCAGTCACTGTTTTGGTGTGGAGGTAGAGCTGCGGGTGGTGGTACTCTTATCTCTGCCTCTGCCTCAGTTGTTATTGACTCTACAGGCTCCTCTGAAGAAACCTCTGGAATATGAGGTTGATGGCTGTCTGAACTGGGGGGTAGAGGCTTCTGAAGTTGTTGATTTGTAACTACATCTGAATGTGGGGTGATGAAAAGTGCCTCTTTGTGAGAGAGACTGAAGAGCACCCCTGGCCTTTGCGGTGTCTGTACCTTCAACTTCTTAAGAGTAGAGTCCACTTGAGGGCCAAAAAGATGCTCTTTGTCAAAGGGCATGTTGAGCACCGCTTGGTGGATCTCTGGTTTGAAGCCACAGCATCAAAGCCAGGCGTGTTGCCTAACCAAGATACTGGTATTTATACTATGTGCAGCCGTGTTGGCTGTAACCAGGGAACAATGGATGGAATTATTAGTGATTGTTTGCCCCTCTGCAACAATCTGCTGTCCTCTTTTGTGGTGCTCATCTGGGAGATATTGGAGGAGCTCTTCTATTTCATCCCAGCGAGCCTGATTGTACCTTCCTAGCAATGCCTGTGAATTGGCAATGCACCGATGATTAGCTGCTTGTGCAGTCTCTCTTTTCCTGGCATCACCCAGTTGTTTGCTCTCCTTGTCTGGGGGAGGAAAGTCCCCTGTGGCCTGACTATTGGTCCGTTTATGTGCAGTGGCCACTATGGACTCTGGCGGGACCTAGGATCTAATATATAGTGGATCAGAGGGAGCAGGTTAATACTTTTTGTCTACTCTAGGGGTGATAACCATAGAGTGGACTGGTTCTTTATAAATATTGTCTGCGTGACGAAGCATACCAGGGAACATGGAGAGGAACTGGATATCCCTATGTGTGGATATTAGGGTATCGAAAAGGAAGTCCTGTTCAATGGGGTCCCTGTGCAGCTCAACATTATGGAAGGCGGCTGCCCGAGTTTCTATGTTCTGTTACAATGTAGTATCCTCTGGTGGGGAGGGTCGTGCAGAGTAGATCTCTGGGTCTGTACTTATCATGGAATCAGGGTTATGTGTCCTATGGATCTGTGTCCTGCTGTGTCCCACCCAAATCCTCCCCGATAAATAAAGGGGTACCCTGAGGTGTTAGATCTCCTGCAGTAGGAGAGGCAGATGAATGATGAGGGGTGAGGGGTGGAGGCGAAGCAAGGAGTTGAGGTGGTGAAGAAGGTGGATCAGGAGGAGGAGGGGGAAGAGGAGAAGGCTTGAGAAAAGTGGTGGTAAACATGTCCTTGGTGACTTTCTTTGGTGGTGGTGAAGTGTTCGAAGCCTCCTGGAAGGACAGTTTCCTCTTGAAAGTGATGGGGGCAGCAAAAATGCACCCTGTCCCCTCTTGGATCTGAATGCGGCGCTGTCGAGCATCGATAGTCTCTGAAAAAGGCTCCACTGGTGATGGTATAGCTGAAGACTGGCTGAAGTCTTTATGCTCTGAAAAAGTTGACTCCCTTGTTTTCGGCACCAACTGTTTTAGTTGGTGTCCTTTTGTCGGCACGGAAGCAGAGTTGGAAGCTGGTCGGCTCGAAGCCGAAGTAGTCAGTGCCAAATTCCAGATCGAAATGACTATGACAGAGGTGCTGGGGGTCGATGCTGAAGATGGTGCTGTAGTCTTGTCTATTTTTGGAGCCGAGCCGGAGGGCGGGGTAGCCAAAACGTTTTTTTTCGGATCCGACCATGGCCTGGTGGCAGTGGAGGTCCGGTAACCTCTGTAAGGGACCTTATAACAATTTTAGAGTGGACAGGAGGGGCCACGGGACTCATGGGTTGCACTGATGTCACCTTGTGGCTTTCGATATCCAACTGGACGTTGGAGTTCTGCATGGAGAAGGCCTCCTCTTGTTCTGGCTCCTCCTGGGCATGCTCCTCTCCAAAGATGTCCGGGGAGTGCACCATCTCCAACAGACAAGCTTTTCGGTCCTGAAGGGTCCTCTATGACTGGAAGGATTTGCAAGCATTGCAGGAAGTTTCCTGGTGATCAGGGGAAAGGCACAGGTTCCACACCAGTCGTTGGTCGGTGTTGGGGAATTTCGAGTGGCACCAAGGACCAAAACAAAATGACGTCCACTCCATCAGCTCAACATACTCTTCAATGCTGTGTGCTTGAGGAAGGCCCAAACAGGCAAGGTCAACCCGGAGGCCGCGCGGTCAGTGCCCAGACCAACGAATGGAGACGAAAGCAAAAATGGAAATACGCTATCGAGTAAACAATGCTGTTTATAAAGGAAAGATGGAAGGACCATTCAAACTGGAGCGAGTCGAAAGACTGAGCGAGGACACACATTCAAATCCATCGGCATAGAGAAAAACAAAGGAGTTGATGTCCATACGCAGTATCACCGAGAAGGAAAAGCCACTCGATCTCATGACTTGGAGAAATACTTCTTCAAAGAAAAACAACTTGCAACACTTCAAACCCAACACTAGATGGCAGGAGTATGCAGAGCACGTGTATCTACAGCCACAAATGCCATTGAACAGTGGTTTTCCTCATTTCAAAGTGTTGAATTTAGGTACCTGTCTGTTATTCATAATGGATTTGTTTTTCCCTCGATATAGTTACTAACCACATTCTAAAGCGATGAGCCACTCTGAAAGTTATTTATAGCAGTATTTAACATTTATATTCCTGAACAAGCAAGGTTATCTGATCATGCGATAAATACTTATTAAATGTTGAAGCTGGGTCACAGGATAAAGTTCTCTCTATAAGCCAAAAATACCAGGGTTCAGCCTTTAATGGACCGGTTACAGTACTATTAGAAATATTTAACAATGTATTTTAGCTCATGCTGAATGATCATTTATTTAAACAACAACTTCTATATAAGCGTGTTATCTGAACAATTAGACATCTGTTTTATAACATAATGGAAATGCCTGTGTTGTGCAGAATCTAAAAAATATTTTGAATAACTAAAATGTTTTAAATATCTATGAATAAACCAGGAAATGGCAAAGGAACTTTGCGTGGCCTACTCAAGTTCTAGAATTTGTAGCAGCACTGCTGAGAGTTGTTTTATCTATATATTTAGAAATGTGACAGGTTCTAAGGCGGTATGGCAGTATGTCTCTGACTGCTGGAACATTCTATGAAACAGTTTTGGTGTTCTAGTATTTTATTAAAAAAGCTAACTTGTAAGTAAAGCATACTAATAAGTGGATTGACGCAGCTTTTAGCTATGGTTCTTCATGGATGATAATGACTACATATAGCTAACTAGCAGAAATGAAAAATATCAAATTAAGTATGCATAAATATGGATTTGTGGATAATGACATCCTTGAGTGATGAAGAAAAGTAATATAAATGGTTGAAAAGTGGTTTTTTTTGGTTTTACATCCCAACAGAAGGGTCTGGGCATAACTGTTGCTCCAGCCTGGACCCTGTTCAGCTAACTGACAGCATAAAGAGTAGACATATGCCTTCAAATTCAACAAGTATATTTCAATGAGCAGTTTATCACAAAATAGGGGATGAGTGTTGCACAGTTGTTTATGTGTACTACTAATTTACAGATAAAAATAATTAATAACAGAAGGGGGTCAATGATCAGATGTTTTAACCCATGATTCTTACATCAGCCATCTGCAACCTGTCGCCTCTTTTAGACCTTGACTTTCTTTCAACCAAACTCCTCCATTAATGGTAGAAAGGATTTGATGTGAGAGGAGAGGCTAGAAACATCAGTTCTGTTGTTCCACTAAAGTTTCACTAAAGCTGTTGACAATGGAGCATAAAGCTAAGATGGATTAACTTTCTAGGTTTTCCTTAAGTTAAGTTTGTCAATTATTATTTTTCACACTGTCAGGAGGCCTTAACAAAAATAGACAGGCTGCTCCAGCCTATGCAGGTAATGGTACTTTTGAATTCAGTAACTGAAGACACATGGATGTTCATCCACAAGGCAACATGTCCATCAACTAATCAACCTAGCAGAGATGTCCAACAGTAGTTTTTGATTTAAGGTAAGAATATGCCTTCTTTCTAGACAGAGGTAACTAATAACAAAGTCATTGCTTCAGGAGGAGTCTGATAGCACCCAATATGGTGTGTTTTGGAGGGACATACAGGATACTGGCAGGGAAATAATTTTAAAACGTTCAGCAATTCCTAAAAAGGAGACACCTCCTCCAGTGCTGCACATCATCTATGAACTTGTCGAGCAAATCTAACCAGTTCTGCTTAGCGACTCATCTCTCCATTATTTCTACATGTTGGGACACTTGGGGGGTGGGGGGGTCTCTGTCAGGTACAGTGCCAGATGTACAAAATGCATTCCAGCATTTTTTTCTGAGGACTTTTTTTCTACATGCCCATTTAACTTTGGTCTTCTTCTGTATTAATTTCTCTAAATCTCCCTATATCTTTCACACTACCAATCTTTTACCAATACACCACCTCATTGGCACACGATGCACCCTTAGTGTTTCCTATTGATGTGTTAAACTGCAACATGATTGCTAAGTTAAAACTGATGAAAATTAAATAACTAGAATACTATTCCTACACATTTTATGAAGTTTCAAAATTGTTACACACTAATGAATACATTGTCCCAAGTGAATGAACATACATGCTTGCACTGTAAGACACCCTCACAAACAATGTAATGAAAGAAACCCAATTTGTTTTGGTTTCATTGTCCAGGTTGCTATATAGGGCAGCATCAATACATAAGCAGCACCAAATGTACGAAGAATCTGTGTCCCACAAAATTCCCCTTAAATTCAAGGAAACAAAAAGAGAAGATTGAGAACCTAGAAATCCTATGGTGTGTCCCCTGTTCCTCTCCATGGCTATGAACATCCCAAGAGTATATGTAGAGGGATAACTATAATCGAGTCAGTGAACCAAACAAGAATTACAAATAGATTCAGGATCAATGGTAAGCGTGTAGCATACTTAGCCCCCCTATGCAGTAAAGGTGAAAATGAAAAGGCAGAGGCAGGCATGACAATATCCCTCACCAGAATCAAGGAGGGGGCAGAGTCTGTAAGTTGTGACGCACAGCACAAGTCCCATACTGCCACTCAGTAGCTGGAGAGCTAAGCCCTAAAGAGATTGTGGTCTCTTTAACAACATAATCATCTACTTGCTATGGAAATTGTCTTCACTTCAGTATTTTGGGCACTGTGACAGAGTTCGTTCATGCTGCGTCTCGAGAAATTTGACTGCCTCAGCTCAGAAGCAGACTAAAAAGGATGGGGAAAAGGTCCAGTCTTGCAGCTTCTACTCCTCCTAGATATCTTCAACACCAGCCCAATGCCCAAATCATATTGCTTCATAAACCACTGATCAACAAGCCCCCTATGGCCTTGGTTCAGTGAAATGCTTCATCTTTATCTGCACAACGAAAATTAGGCATGCAGGGAAAAAAGGCATGTATTTCATTCCAAGAATGTGCATTATTCTCTTGACTTTGTAAAAGCTTTGCATGCCTTTATGAAATGACTGGGTATAGCCCAGGGAGCTAAAATATTTTCAGTTATCAAAAACCAATGGTCCTTGCCATTTTTAGGGTCGAGCCTGCTTTGCATGCGCTCGCGCATGCGTATAGCAGGGAGACTCTTTAGTATTTAGAAAAGGGCTCCGAGCCCTGTCAACTTCACGTCAGTGCTTTTTATTGGTTCGTGGGCTTCCCTAATTAAATCGGCTTGCTTTCATTAGTCGAAAGCACGCATAGGTCATGCCTTTTCCGGTGGCTAGCACTCCTCGAGCACAGCGACCAAGTACAGAAAACATGCGAGGCTCGCTGTTTTCCATCCGGCTGGTGGACTTTTTTTTAAAAACTAATTTACGAGCCCGATCTCGCTTGGCAGAAGTCGAGCGCTTTACCTACTTGATTTCACTTTTTCGGGTTACGTGCATAAATGCACTTTTGCCCGATAGGTGAAAAGTTGGGTTAGGAGTTTACAACGCGATCAGCTCTAACACGAGCAAACGCGAGACCCGATGCATTGTAAATGCTTGTTAATATTATGTTCATATACTTGTAGCTCCTAAGTCTCAAAATTATAGTCTTCAGATGGCAGTTGAGGACAGTCAATGACTGTTTTTTAATTTTGCCTATGAACTGACTTTGACATGCTTGGATGCTGCACACAAACAGTGTGAGCCTCATCACCAGCAAGCTTATTTGAGTGTGACAGTTCTTGCAGCCCTTATGATAAGAAGGGTGAGGAAGGCGTATGGAAGGAATCTCCATCAAGAAGGTGGAATTTGTGAGGATGTTTAGTGCGGGCATTCAAAGGTAGAAGTTTCTGTTGTGATTGCAACAGTCGGTGAAGTGTTCTGCGCCTGCTGCCTCTTCTAGTTACGACTAAGCCTGTTAAGTGTTGTGCGCCCGAGGCCGATTTAGAGTTTTGCACTTGCTGCCTCTTCACTTGCTCACAGGACACTAAATTTGCTGTAACCAGAAAAACTGTCGAATTTTTAAAGCAGAAAGAAAAAAAAGAGGAGGAGGAAGAAAGACGTTCTCAGGAAAGAAATCAAAGACACTGTACTGTACAGAAGCTGTAGTGCACAGGGTTCTTACCCACAAGAAGCGTCCTAGATTTTCATTTTTCTTCATGTAGCATTCTGGTCTTCCGTGATTTGCACAGTGATGACATTTAGTGAAAACTGCAATCTGTTCTGCAACGCATCTTATATAGTGATTATCACGTGGAATCAAATATTATTACACTTGAAGGAATAGAGAAGATCGTGGGCACCCCTCATTTGGCCGGACTGCTTTTATTTTACGTGTAAAGTCACTTCTCTGTCACCAGACACAGGGATTTGCTGCTTGGCACTTTTGTTTGTTTTGTTAAAATGAAACTTCTGTGATCATACATTATTCTTCCATTTGTGTTTTAAGGAAAACGCTATGTAGAGTGCCTCACCACTCCTATCGTTTTCACAGGACCTACGAGATGCATTAAACGACTGATAGCAGTTCCAGTTGGTGGAAAACGTACGTATCATTCATTGAAAGCATTCTTTAGGGTTATTGATTTGCAAAGATTCAGCCAGGATAGAAAAAGTTATTGTATTACTATTCAAGTATAGAAGGTGAAAATGTTTTCCCACCTTCCAGTACGAATGTCAAATACCTGCGAAAACAACCTGAAAAATATTTTGAAGGTTGTTATGTTATGTTACTTGTAAACCACACTATCGCCGATGAGGGTATCCTCGCATTGAGCAGGTGTGTCCCCCAGCCCTGTCTATGGTAGGTGGCTTAATTAAAAAGACAGGCCTTCAGGACAGTTTGAGGCTCTCCTGTGGAGTGGGAGTTGCAGTCTTCCTGAGCTGGTTCTGCATATGAATGAGATGTGTGAGAGTAGGAATCCTGCAGGACAGAGTTGTCTGGGTGGTTGGTGGATGGAGATGTGTATGTTCAGATAGGTAGGGACTAAGCTGTTTGAAATGCATTTGTGTATGGGGAGCCAGTAGAGCTCTTTGAGGAGTGATATGATGTGAGTTCTGTGTAGAAGGTTGAGCATGAGCCTGCCTGACAAGTTCCGGATGGTCTGTATTTTTCTAATGAGTTACTGGGTGATCCCGGCGTAGAAGGTATTCCCGTAGTCCAACTTGCTGGTGACTAGGGCGCGTGTGACAGTTTTCCTATGGTTGTTTGAAGAGCTTCTTCAAAATCTTCAGGGTGTGGAAGCAGGATTCAGTGACGGCGATGACTTGTGCGGTCATGTCGTTTGCGGTCGATGATTATTTTGAGGTTCCTGGAATGGGTGTTGGTCCAAGCTCGGCCTGTCACCAGGTGGAGTCCCATGTTGTGGTGTTTTTGACAAAGATCACTACTTCTGTCTTGTAAGTGATAAGCTCCAGACAGTTGGTTTTCATCCAGTTAGCGACTTCGGTCATGCAGGCTGTGAACTTGTTTCTTTCGCTGAGGGACTCATCTGAGAGGGAGAGTACGGGTTTGTGTTTGTCGGCCTATGAGATTATGTTGATGTCATGTGCACAGATGATATTGGCCAGAGGGATCGTGTATGTGTTGAAGAGGGAAGGGTTGTGCAAAAAACCTTGAGGCTCTCCACAGATGAAATTGAAGGCTTCTGAGGAGTGAGGTGCCAAGCTGACAGCTTGTACTCTGTCCATTAAGGAGCAGAGCGGAGAGCAGGTCTTTGGATGACAATCTCATGCTGGCGCCTGATCCGGATGGGGTGTGAGACCATATCAATTGCTACAGAGATGTCCAGATGAAAGACGACTGCTGTGTTTCCTCTACAGAGATTCATGTGGATGCTGTCAGTGGTGGCCATAAGAGCTGTTTTTGTGCTGTTGTAGGGCCTGAAACCGGAATGTGTTATGTTGAGGAGCTGGTGGCCGCTGAGGGGGTTAGTGAGGCGTTGGTTGATTTGCTTCTGTAAGACTTTTGCCAGGAGAAGGGAGATGGGTCTGTAGCTGCAAAGCATGGCTAGGTCAGCAGAGGGTTTCTTGAGAAGGGGCATGATGTTGGCATTTAGGATAGGTGTTAGTGCTTCATTAATCGGTAGGATTCCTTTGGTGAAGGAGTGGTGGGGGCAAGGGTCAAACAGAGCCCCCATGTGGCTGGTCTTCATAGTAGCAGCAATGTTGATGTTGGTGATGTAGGGCCACGAGGTCAGGGTTTGTTCCGTAGCCGTCATTAGAAGTTGAGTTGCGACAGTTACATGGTTCACTTGACAGTTAAAGATGCTGTATATGGAGAAGATTTTGTTACGGAAGAATTCTGGCAGCTTGTTGCAAAGGCCTTTTGAGGGGGTGCTGTCTCTCTAGAGCCAGCAGGAGGCGCAGTGAAATCTCCGATGATGGTGATGACTTCCTTGCTCCTGTCAGAGCCTGTGTTGATGTGGTCTGCAAGAGCATTGCGCTTAGTGTTTTGTATCCTCTGGTGATAGCATCTTCGGGTTGATTTTAAAATGTCTTTATCTGTGATGTCTTGACTTGTTCTCCATTTGTGCTCCAGTTGCTTGTAGTGGCGTTTTGTCAGGCTCCCGCCCTTCAGTTACGCTTAAGGGGAGACAGGATGTCTGTGCATGTGGTGCTCCAGCTGTCGAGGTTTTCCTGATGGCCTATGGCAAGATGCTGGGGCGAGTGGGCCAGTTTGCAGAGGGTGGAAGCCACTCCTCTTCTGTGATGCTTTCCCAACAGTGCAGGAGGTTCTGGTGGTAGTAGGTCTGTGGTGGTGTGGAACTGTTATGATGAAACTGATGAGATCATGGTCTATCCAGGTCATAGTTGGTGGTTTGTTGCCTGAGATGCTGCTGATTGACAAAAAGATCTAGTCCAATAGTTGTCTGGCGGTGTGGTTGGGTTCTATAACGCAACAGGTTAGGCCAAGGTTTGTGAGGTTTTCTAGAAGGGCTGCAGCGTTTGAGTGAGAGCGGTCTTTAGGTTGAAAGCTAAGGTGTTGGAAGAGGATGAAGGTGCTGGGATTGATGATGAAAACTGTGGTTCATGGCAAGGGGTGCGGTCCAGGCGCAGATGTGCACAGATGGGCTTCCCTTTGGGGTACCCGCTGCGCATCTGCGTTGCATTTGCAGCAAGATTCAAAATATTTGTGACATACAGATGTCCTAGAGTGCTAGGCCCCAAGGAATCCATACATACTTTTGTAACAGTTCTTAAAGTATTGGTTGGACACTTTAATTTGAAAAGTTCACATCACAGCTTATCAGTGATCAACTTGATGCAAGATGCCATTCTAAGAAAATTAAAGAATGCCTTCTGACCTGCAAAATTTCTTCATTTGATAAAGGGCTAGATATAGCAAGAACCACAGAACCACAGAAAACCAGCAGGAAGATGTAAAGTTTTTAGAGTCTACCTCTGTCAATCTGTCTGTGTCAGGAGTCATTAATGCACCTGTGAAACAAAACCTCTTGTAAGCACAAAGACTGAAACAGGGTACAAAAAAACTTGATTTGTTGAAGAAGTGGTGCTTATCAAACTCATACAGATGCCAGACAGTGGGTCAGAAATGCAACATATATATGTGGCATACTGGGGCATATTTTGGAATATGCAGTAAGTGTAAGTTGTGTAAGTTGTCCACTGAATGACAAAGATACTAATGAACAAATGGCAGACAAGTCAGTTTTAGCTACGAAAGGTGAAAAAAAGAGCAATAATGTAATGGACAAAGCACTGGGGTTCCCAACAGAGTTAAAAAAGACAGCAGGAGCTAGGATCACAAGTGTGCATTTGGATAGGTATAAAGCATTCTGGAGTAGAAAACCTATATTCCCACCAGATGTTACAAGAACAGTTTTTGAACGAAGCACAAGGCATGTCGTTGGATACTGTTGGGCTGACATTCAGGTGGCTAACAAAACGATTAGGAGTAAAGGTTGCATGGCAAAGAAATGCACTGACGTGTTTAGGTGGTGGCATCAAGCAGAACTGTAAATGTTCATCCAGGAAAAAATACTACAGGAGATGAAATTCCCTGTAGTATCTGAAAGAGGTTATTTGCTATCTTATTTTAATTGTACATCAGTTTTTGTGCTATTCTTTTTCCTGTTATCTTTCATTTTATAGAGAGCTGTGTGGTGTCCTCATGAAGTACATTCTACATCAGAAACCTAGAGGTTCTGAGCACCTGCCGACCACTTACCTGCTTTCTGATGCTGAATAAAGGCTGTTAGGAACCAGTGATGACTCTCCTCGTTATAAGACATACCCTTCTCATAATAGGAAGTGGTGTAGAAAGCTGTATCAGAATTCAATTTGGGGGCAAATGTAAAAGTATAATGAATGTAACGGTATACTTAACAGTCTTTGAGGGTATATACTCAAGCGTTCATAGTTACTCAGTATTACACAGCATATGAAAACAAAAATAACAACTATCGGAACAAATGTAACTTTCTTACCAAGTGTTGTCTGCGAGTTGGGATTTACATACTGATCTTTACTCCACTCAACCATGCACTTTAAGATCGATACTAAGCACTCTAAACCCTTCTTCCTCAGGCTCAACTCCTAAAATGGAAGATACAACAAAGATGAAATTCTACTTGGAAATGTCGTCTTGTCAAGACCAGATTCACTTCAATGCTTTTCTGTGGCCTAGTCGGGCAACTTACATAAAAAACGTCATTCATATCTATACAGACAGATTTCTTCAGTTCTATTTATTTTATTCCATGCTATGCACCTTTGTATATTGCTTATCAGCAATGGTATTCCACTACCTCTTTATGCATATTGGCATCCATTACAATCCTTGGGTAATCATTGACCACTGTCACAAGTGATAGGTATTGTATTTGGTTGTGTTCCATAATGCTTAGAAGCAAGTCATACTGGATAGTGTGTTAGAATAGATTAGTGTTTTGTTGAGTCATTGTTTACATTTAGAAATTCACTTTCAGACTAACACTCCTCACACACTGATACATAATGGTTTCTTGATCTCTTATTAAAGAAGCTTCTACTGAACCAAATATCCCCTACTCTTCCGGAAGTCGTGGCCCTATTTGACGCAGAGAAGTCCTTCGACTCTCACATGCCATTTTTGAAGGCCACTCTACTTAAGTTGGGATTGCCACCCCCTTTCTGCGACCTTATATGCCTCCCTGTAGCCCACCTGCAAATTAATCGCCAGCTGACTGAGGTTTTTTCCGTATCTATGAGTACAAGATAGGGACATCCTCTTTCCCCTTTATTATTCAGTATTACCCTCGACCCCTTAGTACACCACCTGCAAGAACGTCATCTCCACAGAGGGCTTCAATTTACCACCGGTCTACTCCTATCATCCATCTATGCTTATGAAATTCTTCTATTTGTACACAATACTCCCACACATTTACCACCAATTATTTGAGAAATTATACGCTATGGGTCAACCCGAGCTCTTCCCGCTAACTGATGTTAGCGCCCCATATATGCTAGAGTACTCTCTACGATGGCGCTATGAACCCCCTAAATACCTCGGAATCCTACTACATAGAAACAGGAAGAGGGGATCCACATTAATTATGGACCAACAATCAACAAACTATCCACACAGATAGACCACTGGGTACATCTTCAACTTTCTATTTCAGGAAGGATAGCCATCATTAAGATGGTGATAATGGTGCCTTTTCTCTATCTTTTCTTAAACATCACAATAGTCTTGACTAATATGTTCTCTTCGACCCTGTGCATCCTATTATCCCGGCTGATTTGAGCCAATCACCGTCCTAGAATCAAATGGGACACACTCATCCTACAGTATGAGTGTGCTGGTTTCAGTGTACTGGATCGCCAACTATATGATCTAGCGGCTCAATGTAAATTTTCTTATTATTGGTATAATCCTGATGCTCGACGCACCTATCTCAGGCCGGAATCCCAACAGGCACTGCCTATACAGCTATCCTCGCTCCTTCCCCTCAGCCTACCTCGGGAACCTCTGACATGCATACCCTTTCCACGACCTGCTGGGCCTGGGACATGTTCAGTGCTCCCCTTTTATATTCACCACACAACCTTTTTAGGAGCAATCCCTGGCTCCCCCTTACCCGAAAAACACTGGTGCAGAGCACACTCTAATCTCGTTAACTCCACACTATGGGTAATCTCTTTGTCAATGGCAAGACTGACCTAGGCCACGCTTTCGACCCCTCTGGGAATCCAACATCCCTCAATAAATATATTTGCATGCATTTCTATAGAACCCTGTGCAAGAAACTTATGTCTTACCCTGAGGAACCAGTGGAATTTATACCCCTCTCCCTGGTAATCGCCTCAACTGACAGCTATAGCATGGTCTCCCGCCACTATCACGCAAGCCTGGCAATGAAACCGGCGCACACATACCCTTTCCTAGATTGCGTGGGAACTCGATCTGGGATACTCCCTCACTGATAAAACATGGGCTTACTGCTACCTACAGACTCAGGGAATTTCCCCTAACAGTCGACACACTTTTACATTGCAAGTTTCTACACAAAGCCTATACCACTCCAAAAGCCCTGGCACGCTATGATCCTACACGCGCACATCAATGCCCCCGCTGTCAGGCTGGCCATGCTGATTTTGTACACCTCACATGGACTTGCAGTGTGATCCGGATATATTGGATAGCCATTTCTGCCACCCTCTCTACTATGCTGGAACTCACACTTGACTCGGATCCCCTAATGGCATTTCTGGGTAACCTTAAACCACTGAGCCCTGGCACTCGCAGATGTGCTGCCATGGTTTTGCTCCTTGTCAAACGCTGCATTGCCTTTTGATGGGGCAGCAGCATGCCCCTCACTGTCACCGACTGCCTAACAGATATGCAGTACTGTGACGCGACTAGCGAGATTTATGCCTTACTTCAACCCCCAACTCTAGACTTAAGGATATTTGGGTGTCCCTGCGGCATATCTGCTGACTTTGAATAATGCCATCACTTAAAGTAACACTACCTACATTACTAATATCTGTATCCAGGGCCCCTCCTCACTTCACCTCGAACATGGCCTGTGGATGTTTTCTTAGGGCTGTTGGCATTCTCATTCTACTGAGACGATTTCAATGTTTATGGATGCACTTGTTATTCCTCGGCATTATAATAGCTGTCTTTACTGCAGCAGCACTATTTATGTGGTATATATTCTGCTAAACTTCAATAACAACAAAAGAAGCTTCTCATATGTTTAAATCACTGGCAAAGGATTGCACATACAGTAAACAGCATAAAATCTATTTTTACTGAATACATCAGACCTAATAAAGGGAAGTACAAAGGAGAAGTCAACTGTCCAACAAATAAACAATATTAAACTTATTTCGGTAAAATACATATGACATGCTATTATTTTCAAAAGTGAAACTTCCGTCCTGCAAGCAAGAGCTGTGTACCACCGAGCTGAAGGACACCTAGCTAGTAATGTTCTGTGCAGAAGGACCGTGTTCACATACGGTGCTGTCATCCACAACAACTGTGAATTATCAGCAACACTAACACATTCAAGTGTGGAGCATAATTTCATTCTGTACACCGCATCTTTCAAAAAGGACTCGAAGGAAATAACACTGATAACAGCACAGTAATATTGATCTATCTTAATGTATGAGGCCCAGGAATATTCAAAGCTAAAATCTACTGAAGGATACCTGGAAAAATATTTTCATTGGAAGGCTGTGAAATTGTAATTATTACAAAGAATTTCGAATGGATAATGAAATATTCACTTAATGGTGGGCGCTGATCAATCAATAAAATGGGATCACTGCAATTAAACACCAAGCATCTGGGAGTGGCAGAGACAGCGTAAGGACGCCCAAGTGAACACAAGGCTAACAGCCATATCTTTAATTTATTAAGATGCAGGCATTATTTTTTAAGCAAACTTTAATTTACACTGTAAGAAAAATTACATTTGTTAGGTGTAGGAAAACGCCCTTTTTGGCATGGTCACCTCCACTCTTTGCTCACTGGTACTGATGATTTCGACTGAGGTGCACTGGGTCCCTGCTAAATAGGCCTCCAGTGCTCTTTCCTAAAAAAGAGGTAATAATGTTTACAACTCGCACACTTGTCTACCTGTGTAAGTCCCTAGTAAATGGTACCTAAGGCATGGGTTGAGGAGAGGGTCAATTATGGGCTGCAGCACGTTTTGTGCCACCCTAAAAACGAGATGCACACAGCTCCCATTGCAGTCTGCGTGTCCTGGTGCAAGCCAGGTAGAAACTCGACATGGCACACCCATTTTGTGCCATGTTACTATCACTTCATCTAAATATATGTAAGTCACCCCTCCAGCAGGCCTGGAAGCCCTAAGGCAGGGTGTATTATATTTGATATGGAGTCATACCTGCATGAGCAGATATGCCCCTGTGATGACCAGCCCCATTGCTGAGCCTTGCAAATGAACAGGGACGCCATTTTAAGGTATGTGCTGGGCAATCGTCAACATGAGTGACCCAGTCACATAATGGCTTCATTGAACCCTATGGTGTTTGGTATCAAACACCTTACCCTAATAAGTTCAGGCTGATGCCAGCCTCAGATTTATTACAACGTGCACCCAGGGGGCACCTTAGAGGTGCCCCCTGAACCCCACCAGTCTCTTAGTGTGTTGGCTGACTGGCCTCGACCAGCCTGCCACCACCAGACAAGTTTCTGATCCCCTCGAGGTGAGAGCCCGTGCTCTCAAAGGTCAGATTCAAAGCCTGCTCCAGAGAGGGGTGTTGTCACCAACTCCAGCAGGATGCAAGCAGATCTGCATACCAAGGCCAGAGGCCTCAAAGTGCCTGTCTCCTTTAGTATGCAAACCTCCTGACTTCCCCAAACCTGGGTGTAGCCACCCCCTGCCCTGAGGCCATTTGGCACCAGGACAGGTGGGAAAAGTGGCTACTCAGAAGGTGTGTACTACCTCTGGGCTAACCAGGCCCCTAAGGTGGGCTACCTGAAGTGGACACTTGTGAAAGAGTTTCACTGTCTTATTCATGATTGTATATAAGCCTCCTGGGATAGGAATATGCCCACTCACCACAGGAAGAAGTCATATAGGGGATGTAGGCACCCCAAGGTTAAGTAACCCATTAGCTACTACCATGCACACCCCTAAATTCATTATTTAGGTGACTCACCAACACCAGAAGACAGATTCCTCGGTCCCCAGAAGAAGGTCACTGAAAAGCTGTGAAATGCAATAACAGAGGAGCACCTACTGACTTCGCCCTTACCTGCCAGCCTGTCTGTAGCCCTCCACAACTGCGCCAAAGTTGGGTTGGACTGCCTGCACTTCTAAAAGCATCAGGATCTTCTGTGGAGTACAGGAGCTACTTCCCTGCACCCTGCGAACACCCAAGAAGAACCCTGAGTACTCTGGACCACCCAAGGGAAAAAAAAATATCTGACATCTGACAGCACCACTGCACCCATGCCCCCTACCCTGAGTCAATGTGGGCCAACGGTGCCAGCGTGGTCACCATCCCCTCCAGGACATGAGTTCCTCCTCTTTGGGCTTCCCAACGCCGCCTGCAGCCTCTCTGTGCAGGACCCCTCTACTGCGACCATCTCCAGTGACAAAGACCCAACTCCTCTTGACACCTCTGCACCCGACCATCGCAAACTGATGAGAATAGATCCAAAGGTGTCCCTGAGCATCGCAAGACCTGTTGGGTCAGTCGGACTGGCCCCCCTAGTCCTCACCTAAAGCGCATTTTTCCCAGGACCGTTTCTCATTCAAACCAATGGGGCACCCAATGCCATAAAGTACATCTGGACCTGGCCGCCCCAGAGTCCCCCGAGATGACCTGTTGGTGTTGCCTTAGACAGTGCCCTGTATTTATCTTAATTCTTGATGATTGGTCCTGTAAGTCGCTGCTGAATGCCTGTATGCAATACACATGTTTTTCTCCATATGACTGCATTGCTGCTTTAAAGACAAGTATCTTGCTATTTCTCTTCAAAACTGTATAATTATTTATTTAGAATAAAGTTTAATGGTCTTGAAACATAATTTAAACGTAGTAACTATTTTTCTAAACGACTGGTCTCGAGTTCCTTCTTGAGTGTATGACTCATTTATTGCCTTTGTGAGTACACCAAATGCTTAACACTACCATCTGATAAGCCTAACTGCTGGCCCACATTAACACAAAAGAGAGCTTTTGGGATTGCCATTTGTAACCCTGTAAACCAATAGGGGTTGCCTGGACTATCTGCATAGTGCCCCCATACATTGGGGCACTACATAGATAGCCAGCTTTCTACATTATGCTACAACACAGGCAATATATTTGTGTATGTGAAAAAATCTCAAATTGTACGAGCTGGTAAAACTAAAGCATGATAGGAAAATAACCAGTGTTTATTGTTTACTACAAGTGCCTTCAGAACAAGAGACAGATATACAAGTCTTACTCAGTAGTCCACTGAATTTCCAAACAGCACTGAAATCCCCTCCATTGCCTGCAAACAAATGATAAACAACCACTCCCAGCAAGCCATTGTCACCATACAGGGTTGGTTTATGCTTCTTTCCAGTAGATAAAGGTGTTAGGGAGGGTGCCTGAAACGTCTTCACCAAGAAAGTGGAATGAAATAAAGCTCTCAAGAACTGTGAAATCTCAGGAAGTTTCAAAACTTCAAAAACCACCAACATTTATATCAAAAAGATTTAACTGAATGTTTTGACCGTTCCACAACAACCTATTCCTAGGAAACCACAGACCTAGATCCCTCAAAAAATGTTCCAACAAACCAAACTCCTGTACCTTTCAATCCTTCCAACTCCCAATAAAGAAAGGATATCTTCTCTAAAGATCACTGGGCCCACTGACCTGATCTGTCTAGATGCAGTCAAGGCAGACCTGTTTAATATTTAGTGCCTATCATCCATTGTCTGGACAATGAGGGCACCCAGTCACTCGCTTTTTGTAACCTCTCTCACTTTTTACACAGTTGATACATACGCTCAAATTAAGTAAGTTTTCGAGAAAGCCGTTTCCAGCATACAGGAACCCTGTGCAAGCATGGAAGTCTGAATA
Organism: Pleurodeles waltl; assembly: GCF_031143425.1. Taxonomy (NCBI): domain Eukaryota; kingdom Metazoa; phylum Chordata; class Amphibia; order Caudata; family Salamandridae; genus Pleurodeles; species Pleurodeles waltl. The sequence continues at coordinate 718,781,958 of NC_090439.1, forward strand.
AAATTAGGAAGTTGCACTACGTCCGCCTGAACATGTGCAAGTCTAAATCTTATGTCCTCGGTGGCCGCAGAGACCGCTGGTTGAAAGAATCCAATTTTTTTGCACTGCATCCAAAATGTTGAGTTAAATTATTGATTCTAAATCACTTCCCATTGTTGACATTGTAGAGTATGTTCCTACTCCTCATATTACTAGTCACTTGGCGGGTCCCACTGCTATTGGCTTTCATATGCATTGTTTCTTCTTTTAATGACTTGCCTCTATCTGCAGCAAAAAAAAAAAATCACGAAATTGGAACTTTTACAAAAATAAAAGTCCCTGCAAATTCTTAACCCTTTCCATGCATCCGACAGCCTGGAGCCATCCAACTCTGCAGTGCTCATGTTCGTCGAATGGCTCCTGGCCATCCACGCACATGGCACTGGAAATACCTCTTGTGCGAGCACCAGAGGGATTTCCTTTGGATATTTTCAGTTTTGGTTGCTGGGGAAGAGCTTCCCCAGCAACCAAGGCTGAAAATATCCCTACCCTGTAATGACGATCGGCGCGCTGACATCATTAAAGGGAAAATTAAAGTGAATTGAGCAGATCAGTTAATTCGCTTTCATTTTCTTCGGTGCTTAGCAGCATATCTCAGCTCCCTGAGCACAGGTTTCAATGGGAGAGGTACTGTTCCCTAAAGGTTCCGTGCTTGGGGCTGGCCTCAGGAGTTTGATCCCCAAGCAGGTATCCATTCCACAAGGCCACCACAGAAGGGGGAGCAGCCTCTTGAGCAAGGACCTTTGCTGCTCCCCCTTCATTTTATTTAAATAAGTCAGTCTAGGGACAGTCTTTCTGCCCAGGCAGAAAGCCCACTAGACATTAGGGATTATTATTATTTTTATTTTTTTAAATAAAAGACGGGTGGGGGCTGCCCAGAATGGGTACAGCGATGCCCCCACCCCCTGTAAAATAGGCACAGTGTTTCTCCCCACCCCCAAGGGGAATGGAGCAAGAAGCCCTCTAGACACCAGGGATTTTTTTAAAAATAAAAGAGGGGTGGAGGCTGTGATGTGTCCATGTTGTGTTTTGGACCGTTTCCTGTAGCGGGCACTAGGCCTACCTGCACAAGTGAGGTACCACTTTTATCGGGGACTTCGGGGAATGCTGGGTGGAAGGAAGTATGTGGCTTCCCTCAGATTCCAGAACTTTCCATCACAGAAATTATAGAAAAATGTGTTTTTTAGACACATTTTGAGGTTTGCAGGGGATTCTGGTTAAAAGAACGTGGTGAAAGCCACAAACGTCACTCCACCCTGTATTCCCCTAGGTGTCTAGTTTTAAAAAATTTACAGGTTTGCTAGATTTCCCTAGGTGCTGGCTGAGATGGAGCCCAAAATCCACAGTTAGGCATACTGCATAAAAAGGGCCTGTTTTTAGTGGGAAAATGTGCTATGTCCACATTGCGTTTTGGGCACTAGACGAGAAATGCCCTCTAGATCACATGCTAGAATAGGTACCCCCAAATGAAAAAAATGTGCAACTAACCACTGCTTCTAAACTCCATATCTTTTGCCCATTTCAGAAATACATAGGTTTCCTTGATACCAATTTTTCACTCTCTATATTTTACAAAATTAATTACAATATACCAGGTACACAATAAAAAAAACCCTGCAAGGTGCAGCTCAGTTAATGGCTTTGGGTACCTAGGGTTCTTGGTGAGCCTACAAGCCCTACGTATCCACGCAACCAGAATGGTCCAACGGACGTAACGGTATTCTGCTTTTGAAAATCTTCCACAGTTAGGATAAGTTACAGATGAAAACGTAGATACAAATGGCTTTTCAACTCAATTTCAATATTTTTTTTATTTCAACGGTTACTTTCTATAGGAAAACGTGGAAGAATCTACACAAATTGCTGAATTCAGCTTTCTGTCTACTTTTCAGAAATGTAGAGCTTTCAGGATCCACCATTGGTTTCACACCCTTTTCTACCACTACCTGGAAGGAGGCTGAAAGCACAAAACATAAGAAAAATGGGCTATGTCCATATAACATGCCAAAACTGGGTTAGAAAATTTGGTTTGGGCAGTCTCCTGGCTCCTTTCCCCTGGGAATTACCCTTGTGCTCACCCCAGTGGACAGTCTTCCTAAATGGCACCTTTGTGCTCCCTTGTTTCCCACTCTCATCAGTTCTCTTCCTTCTTGCACCCCCTAACCCAAATGGCACCCAGCTTTCTGCCTCTATCGCCACCCCACCCCTTTACCACCGCTAAGCACAGTTAGCAGCATGAAATACATGGAACTGTTTTTTTAGCCCACTCTGCCCTCCTTCTGCCATAATTTAAGGTGGGAGTAAGACAGAGGACCCTAACGTAACAGTTTCCCTCCAGCACCATATATTTGATGCTGGGAAGCATGATGGCGGAGTGGTGACTGAGAGAACAGCATTTTCACCTGCCATCATGCAGAGCGGAGTGCAGGCCATGCTGTCAAAGATCCATCTAAAAGTCTTAAGTTGCACAAAGATAAAATGTGTAAACATTGCACGCATAGGTGCTAAAATATAGTAGCGACCACCAATAGAACAAGCATTGGGAAGCCAGTAGGTGTCGCCTTGGGGCGTTTTTTTATCGCCTTGCAGACTGCCTCTGTTATATGGATAATTACACAATTACCAATATAATTCAGTGTGGGCAAACTATTTTTTTTCTCTTGTCTCTCCCCTTCGTCCTGCATGGTGCTCACATCGCGAACAGGCACAACAGTCTGAACCTGATCATTGGAATTAGAGCCCTTGTCACATTGTTCACAGTTACCTAATCAGAGGCTTTTCTTGTGGCTCACCTTAAACTTAAAATTTATCTTTTCTATAAAACAAAAATCCTCAAAAGGAATGCGGCTCTCCTGGCACGGCGGGAGAGCCAATAACACATTATTAACTGCTCTTGGGAAAATCACCCCATAATGCTTTGCAGGGCATTATTTTTACAAAACATTTTTGCTCATAACTCAGCCAGAGGTGGTCCAAGGGCAATGGGGCCATCTTCAAAACATTGATCACAATGTGCTCTTTCTGACTACATCATCTCTGAGACTCCACACTATGTTAGTAGGGACTCCAAAATAATAACCCCTACCAACTTTCAGTGTCCTTTTAAGTGCTCTCATGGCTAGAACTTTTGTTTCACAGCTGGAAATAGCTTGTGTTTTAAAGGCCTTATTTATAATATAATTGCTGTAGACCTGCTACTCCTGAAAATGGGTGCCCTATACCCTCTAGAGTCTAAATACATGGTTACACTGCATTATTTATTGCCATTTTCTTTTTATGTGGTTATGCCCTCTAGGGGCTAACTATACCGTTACATGGCCATGTTTTTTTTACAAATACTATTTTCATTGTGGTGTCCTCTAGGGGCTGTTCTAAGCATTACAGTCATATAAACATACTAAAATATTCCTGGCACAGAAACTTGCCCCATAATGTTTTACAGGGCATTACTTTTACAAAACATCTTTGCTCATAACTCAGCCTGTGGTCGTAGTAGGACAATGGGACCACCACCATAGTAGGACAATGGGACCACCACCAAAACGTTAACAACAACATGCTCTGTCTGTTCACATCACCTCTGGGTCCCACAATAATAACCCCTCCCACCATTCAGTGTCTTTTCAAGCGCTCTCATGGTTGGAACTTTTGTTTTACAGCTGAGAACAGCTTGTGTTTTAAGGGCCTTGTTTGTAATATCATTACTACAGACCTGCTATCCCTGAGAATTTTAAGGTACTATGCCCTCTAGGGGCTACATCTATGGTTGCACTGCCTTATTTATTGCTATTTTCTTTTTGTGTGGTTATGCCCTCTAGGGGCTAACTATATAGTTACATGACCATGTTTCTTACAAATGCTATTTTCATTGTGATGCCCCTTCCGGGCTATTCCAATCATTACAGTCATATCAACATACTAAAATATTTGTGGCACAGAAACTTGCTCCATAATGCTTTGCAGGGCGTTACTTTTCCAAAATCATTTTTGCTCATAACTCAGCCTATGGTGGTCCTAGGACAATGGGGCCACAAGATGCTCTTTCTGTCTACATCATCTCTGGGACCTCACACTATGCTAGTGAGGACTCCAAAATAATAACCCCCTACCACCATCCATTATCTTTTTAAGCTCTCTCATTGCTGGACCTTTTGTTTTACTGCTGGGAGAAGTTATTTTTTTATGGGCCTTGTTTATATTATCATTTCAATGGGCCTGTAGCCTTGAAAATATGTAATGCACTATGCCCTCTAGTGGCTAAATATATGGTTATACTGCATTATTTTCTCCCATTCTTTTTTCAGGTGGTTATACTCTCGAAGAGTTGACTGTATGGTTACATGACCATGTTTCTTCCAAATGCTATTTTATTGTGGTCTTTTCTAGGGGGTGTTCTGAGCATTGCAGTCAACATACTATGATATTTGCAGCACTAAAACGCACCCCATAATGCTCTGCAGGTCATTAATTTTACAAAACATTTTGCTCATCTACTCAGCCGTTGGTGGTCCTAGAACAATGGGACCACCTTCTAAACGTTCTGTCTACATCATCTCTGGGTCCCCACACTAGGTTAGTGAGGACCCCAAAATAATAACCCCTCCCACCTTTCAGTGTCTTTTAAGGCTAGAACGTTTGTTTTATAGCTGCGTGAACTTTTGTTTTAAAGGTCTTGTTTGTAATACCACTGCTATAAGGCCTGCTAGCCTTATAAACACTCTCTAGGGCAGTGATACTCAAAGTACGGCCCGGGGGCCGCATCCGGCCCTTTTGACCTTTACATGCGGCCCCAAAGGCAGCAGTAGCACTAGGCTGCTGTTTACTCGATTTAACAGGGGACACATTGTTTAAACATGATTGAAGATAAAGAAAGGAAGTAAGGAATTTGTCCTGCATCGTTTTAACTGCAGGAACACTTTCATTCTTTAAGAAATCTTGCAGAAAATGGCTGCAACTATGATAAGAGTTCTTAAAAATTCAAAAAGTTTATTTCATTTATACACCGAACCATTTAATCTAAGTACATAAAATTATATCAGTGCATGGAGAAGTATTTTTTAAAACAAGATATTTCAAACATAAATTCAGAAATGTTCATTCTTTCCCCCACCTTGATAACAATGCCAGTAGTGAACTAAGAGGCAAGCCAGTTGTTACCTGCACTCTTTGACTGGCCTGATTTGCTATTATACATGACACACTTTATTAAATCGAACACAGGAGGAAAGTTTGCACAGTGCACATACCAAAGTCATGCATTGTGAGGTCCTCCTACATACAAAATTGAAGAAAAAGAAGGGAACGTGAAATAAAACAATTGCCTAGGATCAGACAGTTTGGTAAAGCAGGGAAGCTGGGATTAATGCCAGGTTTTCTGGTTTCACATTTTGCGATTCAGACACTAGATCTATATGCTTTGCTTCCCTCTATCGCCACCATAACGCCACAAACCCTCCCCAACCAGAGCTCCCTCCTCCCTTTGAACGGCATGCTGCTAGCATCAATGCGGCCCTCGGTAGCACCACAGACCAAACTTGTGGCCCCTGGGAAAATGTTTGCGAGTACCCATGCTCTAGGGGCTAAGTAGATGGTTACACTGCATTAGTTTCTCCTGTTTTTTTCATGGGGTTATGTCCTCCAGGGGATAACAATATAGTTACATGGCCAGGTTTCTTACAAATGGTATTTGTGTTATGGTGGCCTCTAGGGGCTGTTTTGAGCATTAAACTCTAATGCCAAAAGTTTATTTTGGATAAAGGTTTATATGATAATTGTATATGTTTTAATAATCTCTTCTTGTTACAATTATGACCATGATTAAGGCCAACTTAACATCCTTATTACCCTATGACTGTTTGAAAACTCTTCATATGTTTGGGTGCCCTTCTAGTTTATTTCTCCTCTGTCGCTGTCTTATGCCTTTTTTGGGGGAATTGTGTTAGCCAGCCAGCAACTCTGAAGTTGGGGTGGAGAAAGTGGTATTCTATTGGAATTAGCAAGGCAGATTTAAACTAGGAAGCTAAATGGCAACAATTTCATTTTTTGCTGCAGATAGAAGAAGAAGGTAAATGAAAGCGTTTTAGTTATATGCAGGACCACTAGAATTATATGGCAGGAAAAGACGAAATTATGAGGCAGGGTTGACCAATTTATGTGGCAAGAAAAGTCCAGTTATGAATTTACAATGCAATTATCTCTAACTCAAGCAAATGGGAGACCTACCGCATTGCAAATGCTTGCTAGTTTATGGTCATGTATCAGCGCTGAATCTGCAATAGCAGTAGGGAGAGAAGAGTGGGTCAAGCTTTCGGGGTAAAAAATACGTGCTTCTGGTGGCTGCAGGCACCCACGGCACGTGAGTAGTCGCATATGCCGTTTTAGGTTACACTCACCCAGCCTTATTTTACTCTTGTCTCCGAGGTAATAGAAGGGTAGTACAAGCTCCTGAAAGGTCCTAGCACTGTGGCAGCTCATCTGCATGCACAAAAGATACTCTACATGGACACACTTTGAACTGGGAAGCTAGTCTAGGCACTGTGGCCCATATGAGGTCCCTCAATGGATGGATGGGCCCTGTAAGTTTGCATCGTCATTCAAGGCTGACTGTGAACAACATTGCCTGACACAAAGTGTTCTCTGTATTTAGTGCTGAAAGAATAAAAAAGGCCCCAAATAAAAGAACTTGGGCTGGTGCCTGGCTAAAGACACTGGCTTTGAAACTCTTCTTCTACCGAGGAAAACATCATGTTTTGGTTGATTGGAGAAAGACGAGGTTGGTAAAACATGATGGGAATACTGTGTGTGAAAAACCACTTAGAGGGCCAGGAAGTCACTTGAAGAGGTTAAAGAAAGTTCAAAGACCAGCACCTAAAATATACAGACCTTCAAGCTACTGCAATCTTTTTTGCCAAATTTTGCGGCCTCATAAAAAAAAATTAATTGTGGACCCAAAAATCCAAATTTGTCGTATGTTTTGCAACAAGCACTAAATGTGGCAGTCACAAAAATACTGTGGCCGAGATGTTGGGCCAGCAAGTCAGCTCTGCACAGCATGCGAGATCTCTGAAGGCAAATTTTTGGTGCCAGAGAGAGAGTACAGCTTAAAAAAAAAAAAACACAATCTTACCAAGCAATGCGATCTTTCAAAGGAAGCAAATGCTGGTGGTGTGCGCAAAGTGTTAGTGAAGCATAGAAGGAAATGCTCCTTCTATGAAGAGCTCACAATGTGAGGCACCCGAGTATAATTAAGGAATCTAGACTTCCTATATAGTCACAGTAGTCTCTGTAAATGGCTACTGCTATTTTGGAATTATCAAGTATATGTTCCTTGTGGTCTAGAGAAACCCAGATACCTTGATACTACAGGTAAAGCCTGCACTGAAGACCTCATGGAAAACCTTAGCGATTGTTTGTGAATGTTTTGAAATTACAAATGTTCAAAATAAATACAGAGAGGTATTGTCATGTATATAATATTTGGGAGACAAACTCTTATTGGAGCTATCCTTCAAGGAGTATAAACTCATCGCTTTCAAAGACTAATATTTTTCTCAGGAAACACGTAATTGCTTTTAGGTAGTGTTATAGATTAGGTAATTGATTTTTCTGATATCGATGTTAACTTTATTATTCCGATGCCCAATTGTTATATTGCCCTTTAGGAAAACAACCTTGATTATATTATCAAACCAGAAAGTGTGCCTTCACAAAACAGAAGGTAGTTACTTAGTGAAAAACTGGGATAATTAGAACCCCTTATGATCTTAGACTCTTAGATAATATTTAAGTTTTTAATTTTCAGGAATCTTGGAGTTCCATCAGAATAGAGGGATTAATACATTTAAAAATATTCTAAAATGTTATCATTTGTAATGGAACATATTAGACACTGCAACTAATAAGACACTTAAGATCTTAACCTTGTCTTTAGATGTCTGCTATGACAAGCACATGTCAATGCCCAGCCAGATAATTAGTCAGAGTTGCAATATTCAAGGTCTCTGTGTTCTTTCTTATTCTAATTCCCTTTCGTTAGGTCTACTGCTAACCAACATTTTTCTCTTGAGAAAGGCTATTTGAAGATTCCGAGAAGTGCAAAAACATTGACGGCTCTCACTAGATCTAGTCTGCAAGTTTAGTGCTTTCTGACACATTTTATACCCTGCTGGTTCAAAGCACCGCCAACAGTTTCACCCTCTCATTTACAGCACAAAACTGCATGCTAAAAGAAGAGAAAAAGTATTTGTTAGTACCAAATGTTTTGGTACACGTTTTTGCCTTTTATGTCATCCTCATGTGGTGGTCAAATCATTTATTTTACTGTACGCACCGGTACTTCCTTACCATAGTGGACATGATAGATTACCTTACATATATTCTGACTGTTTAACATTGACTATGAGGCTACAAGCTACCCATCAATCCTGCCTGTGACTCTTTACTGGAATTCCTTTAATTGTCAGAGACTTCAGGGACACCATCAATGCTGGTCTACTTAGGCCCCTCACCTCTTGGATATCCCTCTGCCCAAAGGAGTGCAAGGGTTTGCAGGATCCAAAAAGAACTTGAGAATGGAGAAAAAACAAACAGAGCTTTCCCAGATCCCTCTTTTGCAATTCTACTGCTCTAGTAATAATTAATGTGGTAAAAGGCAGAGTTATTGTAGAAATTCCCAATCCACACCTTGCATGTACTCTTCATTTATTGTCATCCTAACATGATACTGCCTCTCAAAATGGCTCCTGAATAGTTACCTGTACTTTGTCAGCGTTAGGTCTTTTCTCAGACCTTTCACAACACAAATGTTCAAATGTTTATGGGCACTTTCACAGGGATGCAAAAACTTTACTAATGTGCATTATATTCCTGATATATGTTGTCCATTTGTATAACACAGACTACAATTTGAATGGCCCTTTCTCAGAATCTGGTTGCCCTTTATGTTGGTAGGGTACTCATTCAATAGCAGTCACGTGTTAATATTGTATTTGGCTGCTCAATGGCTATATTGGATATTGGTTAGTGAAATTAGAGTAAACTTGTACATTTAGCTTTGTTTTTTACAGAGTATCGCCTGCAAGAACCTTAAGAATTCAGTTGAACATTATGTGCGCATGTTTATGTGTGCAGGGGGTCACTGCCGTTATTTTGTCCAGCTAGGGTGTATGGTTGATTTTCTGTTACATTAGATGACTGTTATATTATGAGTTATCTCTGTCCATGATGTGCTTTGATGCCATTCTTGTTTCATGTTGGTTTGGTAAGATTAAATTAGGTTCTTCTGGATTGCTGATGGGTAGATTGATGACATGACTGCCTCTCACTGTTTGTTTGAATTTCCTAAAATCATTCTAGTAAACTTGTTTTTCTCTGCTTGCACGTTCTGCAAGTGGATGTCTTAGCAGGTTCGTATCCTCAGCTCAAAGCTTTCACAGTGAAGTTTACTGCTAGATATAAGTTTGATGTGATCTGCTACAGTGTTGTAGAGCGAAGTGGAGCATGAAGAGCATAGTCTATGTTAAGTGGCCAAACATATGACTGTCAGAATAAACATTCACCTAACAGTGGTCTGACCAATACACAATACAGCTATTCTTTGTTGTTTTAAGGGCAATGCAACAATGATTGCCTCACTTACCAACTAATGAAGGCATGGTGCTACCATTCTTAGCCTTCTCACATACATTAAAGTGACATGCCATTAACAGGTAACCATATGTGTGATACAGCTTGTTGACCTGTAGCACCTTCGGTATCTGGGCGCCATTTATGTTGTTGGGGCACTCATTCACAAGAATCATTTATTCATGTTGTATTTGGCTATTTAAAGGCCATGTTGGATAGTGGTTAGTGAGCTTAATGTAAACTAGTGTATTTAGCCTTGTTTTGCAGAGTATCGCCTGCTCCAAGAACCTTTGTGTTGAACATTATATGTGCAAGCATATGGGTGCAGAAGGACACTGTCATTGTTTGGTTCAGCTAAAACGTATGGTTGGTTGTCCATTACCTGACATTAGGTGGCTATTAGGTTTCAAGGTAGCTTTGCCCGTTACATGTTTGGATATCATTCTCTTCTCATGTGGATGTGATAAGATTCAGTTAAGTTCTACTAGTTGGGTGACAGGTAGATTGATGAGATGTATATATTGCTGGCATATGAATGCCTCTCATTGTATGTTTGAATTTCCTAAAATCATTTCAGGTTGCTGAGCGTAGATTCTAGATGTCCAAATATATGCTCAGCTTACAGTCTCCACAATGGATTTTATTGTTAGCTCATTTAGTAACTTGTGATCTATTACTACAGTGTTGTGGAGGCTGGCAGAGCAAAAGGAGAATGAGCAATATAATGGAGTGAAAAATATATCTGTCAGATACCAACATTCACTTGTCAGTCGTCTTTACAATAAACAACAGTTTTTCCTTGCTGTGTTAAGGGCAATGACACAATGCTTGTCTCACTTATGAATGCATGGTGCTACCATTTCTAGTCTTCTCATATACATTAAATCGATGCAGTGTTAACAGGTGCTGATATGTGAGATCCAATGAGCTAATTATTGCTTAACAGCCCTCAATGTAAATAAAACAAATGTTAGTGGGGCCAATGGATGGACCATAGACAAACAGCAGAAGTAAGGCATTCTGGCCAGCCTGAATGCAATACAGAAGACAGGTCCTCCCGCTTAAACATCTCATCAACAGTAGACAAAATCACTTTATCCATGTCCATTAACATCCATTCCAAATACTGAGTAAAACCCAGCAGTGCAGTTTTGGTAAGTGCAACACCGAATACTAGGTGGGCTAAAATCCCACTGTCCAAGCCATCGACCAATTTCACCGTATTGAAGAGACTTTGGGACCGGATACAATTCTGCTGGTAGATGGTTGCTACCCAAGTGTCTTCCCATTATTTAGTCAGTCCATTACCCCTTAATCTTGTACACAATGATAGATTTATTCTGTAACTGCCTTTCATGACCTACAAGTTTGAGCATTCTAGCATCTGCCAGCAGCACCCCTTCAATCTGCTCCAAGTGAGACTGAGGGAATCCAATGGCAGGACCAGAGTAAACAATAATGCCTTTCTATTCTTTCACTGACAGCACCTCAAAGAAGCATTAAGCTAAATAACAATAACTTAAATTCATCAAACTAAAACTATGTGAAAGTAGCTGAGACATTGGGTTTTTGTTATTATGGGGGTGAAGCTTCCCTATTTCACTTGAACATTCTGGTGCTCCTTTGTGGAAGCCAACGTGAATATATATGGTATTTCTTAAGGGCAAACCTGGGCAAAAGGCAGCAGAGCGTTGCACATTGTCAAGGGCAAGCTTAAAGTCAATGAGTAATAAGAGAGGAAGCTGAGTTGTGGACAGGAAATGCATAGTGACATAATGTTGTATAAAAAGGTGAGCCTTCAGCTCTGTTCTTAATTGGAACAGCGTTGAGGTGGTGCTGAAGGATACGAGGGCGATGTTCGAGATCCTCTGTGCATTAATTGAAAAGGCCTATTGTTTTTGTCTAGAAAGGCAGCCCTTTCTTCTCCCAAATAGTCATGTGTTGATTTTGCACCCATCCCCTTTTCTCTTTGGTATCTAAGTGGTCATTTAGAGTTGTGATTCAGCTGTGACAGTAGCTGCACGTAATGTATACTCACTTTCAGACCCTTGTAGAGTGTGAAGACAAGGGTGCTGTGACATTTCTGGGTAAGTGAGGGAGCACAGTGTGGATAGCTCTCTAAATGCAGCTGCTGCCTCACTGATCACATCCACTTCATTGTGTTGACCAGCAGTAGGGCTCCTGTTTTGGATTTGTCCATATAAAAGAATATAGTGACATCAGGGCCAAAGAGGGTCTTGGGATTTCTAGCAAAATAAAATCTAAAGTTAGCATCTGACCTGAACAGGTGAGTTAAAATGGTTGGGCAGAGGCCTTGGAACAAATATCTAAAAGGATCACAGTTATATAGCCACACTTATCCCCTCAAGCCAACCTGATGTACACACTAGGTTCTTGTCTTTTGATCGTCGCGACCATACCAGGACAACAAATAGTGCTAGACAAGGGCTAACTGATGACTTCATAACTTGAAGCACTAATCCCTCCCTCCCTCACTGCACTGCTTCATTGACCAGTCTGTTTGACTTGCCAGGCAGGAAGTGGGCTTTTAGCATAAGCAGTGTCACTCCTCCATTGATTCTTTGCCCATCAGAAAGACCATGCCAGCCAGGAGGTTTTTCAACAGGAAAAATGAAGAGAGAATAAATATACTCTTAGGAGATGAGTGCTGGGTGTGGATACAGAGCTGATGAACAAAGGCTCATCAGCGGATTAGAGGAAGCCCATAATCATTTACAAAAGAAGGCAGCCCAGCAAAGAGGTGATAGGTTTGACAATATCGACTGGGAAGATAAGCTGAAGGTGAGGACCCAATCATCGACAATGAGAAGTTGTATCATTCAAGGTCATTAGGCAGTCCTAATGGCTAGTGTGACAAGTTATGTGAAGAACAGATTATTAAAGCCAAATGACAGAGAGGAGCAGGATAACCAATTGTCAAAACACCAGAGGGCATAATAAAAACCAAGATGAATTTGTCACCTGAGACTGGCCCAAAGTTCGTAACTTTTGCGGCCAACGTACTGTCACTATAAGACCTAAAAGGTAGCCAGGATATATAATTATCTGTCTGACAGGCCTGTGGTCAAATATGCAGGCAGCCAGCTGCATGGAGCACTGGATTTGCTCACTGAGCAACAGCATATTCATTTGAGGAAAAAGGGTATGTGTGGCCAGACCTGATTACCTGTGGCACATAAGAAAAAACAACTACAGCTTTTTTCTTATTAATCAGGATAAACCAGCTAGAAGACATGCAATATGGAAAAAGCCTTGATATGGGGAATGGGCCAAGACATCTCCACTGACCAGTCAACTATAATCTCGGAGAAGGGATTCCTAATCTCTGAAATGATGTGGTTGAGGAGCAAATAACACCTAAGAGAGTTCGAACCACTCAATATTGCACCCTCTGTTTTTGCCAATGGAGACCTCAGGAAATAGTCTGGATGCAATAAGTTATCTAGAACTAATGAATGAGGTTCTCTGGAGGATTGCCTTTTTGCTCATAGGCTCAGGAAGATCCTCCAAGCAGTCATTAGAAAGGCTCAAAACTCTTTCTATTATTAAACCTTCCCAGAACTAGTACTTAAAGAGGTCTACCTTACAAGGCAGAGGGCATCGATAGTCAGGAACGAAATCAGCTAACAATAGAATCAGACCTTATCTATGGATCTGCAAGGTAATTCTAGGATGAAAGGCTACCTACTACAATAAAAAATAGACAACAGCCATTTGAGTGCCAGATCCCGAGTATAAGGTATTAGCCATTTCAGAGGTAGCCAAGTGAGTATCCCACTTTAAAACTTGCTCTCTCCGAAAGCTGGTAAGTAGAGGTATTTTCTGGAACATACCATATTAGAAGTAAAAGAACATGCCAAGACTGAAGAAAAGGACAAAACACCTGGGCTAAATGCAGATCAGGGAAATTGTCCATGGGAGTGACGTGATAAAACTGAATTAGTGGAACAGGCTCAGTTGTCAGGTGAAATTAACTTCTCATGACGCATGCTGGGAATATAGTGGAGTAGGGTAGGATAATTTGAGGCAATACATATGCATTGTACCAGACCATGACCCTTTAAATAACATAGTTCAGATCCAGAGAGACTATTAATGCTCAATTCAATCAAAATTCCTTCTTCCCCACACATTAGTAACAATCATTTCATTGAAGCTAGACAGACGTTTACAGGTATCTAACCACATATAAACTGAATTTGATGAAGCACTGATGGATGGGCAGCCAAGAGCAGGGAAGGGTGGTGTTGTGCTGCTACATTTGGCAGCATTGTGATTCCACTCAACATAAGTTGTACACCATCTTGCTGCTTTCTGCTGTTCAGTGCTACCTGTTGTGTGTACAAGTTGTTTGAACAATATAAAATATATTTTAAAGTGCTGCTGTCTAGTTTTGAATATAAAGCAGTGCACTTGTTACAGTTACTTCCAGCTGCATCAGAAGAAAACAAAATAACTGCACACAGATGTATTTGACCAGGTGCTTTCATTTGCGGTTTTCCTTCTCTTTCTCGTGTACAAATACTAGCAGCTGTCCCGCCACACAAAAGCCCAGCTTTAAAATGTCTCCTTTACCTACCAGGAACAGAACAGCACAAATTCCAAAAAGATTACAGATTTTACTGACTGTACTGTGGGCTTATCAAAACACTCCAGTATTATTTATTCAAGTTTTCTAAGGACTAAAAGCTACAACATGTTTTATCTCTTAATAATGGCAGAACAGTTAAAGGTCTACTTGCCTGCATATTTGTCATGCCAAGTTCTTGGCTGCCCCGCCCTTGAGCAATCTTGGACAGATCATTCACCAACCTCTCAAATATGTTTGCAGCATTTAAATCACAGTCATAGTTTACATAAATGTCCACAACGCTCTGTGCATCTGAAAAGTTAAAAGCAGTTTAAATAATTATAGATTACTTTTGTAAAAATAACAAAAATAATTCAATTTTACAAATCTTTAACAGCTTTTCAATTTATTTCATTCCCTTTTATACACATTGATATCGATATTGATATTGATTATGCAATATCGATGGAACAAAAATGCTTAACTATAACAGTGCTTCAATGGGCTGTTACTAGCAGGTACAGAGTATTACTTGAGAGGGAGAGTACCAGCACTTCCCAGCAGAGATATAGCACCTTCAACTGCAGAGTACCTGCACATCTCAGAAGCATGTAGGTATTCTGGTAGAGGGTACCTACTCTTCTATTTTTCCACTTCCAGCACTGAACTATAAATAATCCATTTACTTCCATTTGATTCTCAGACAGATATTAAAATACATATAATTCTCAATGTTGTATTCCTACTAACTGGTTCACAAAAATTCATATGCTAGAGCTATTTAATCATATTATTTTTCTCTTGAGTCATACATACATACAGGATATAGTATGGCAAATTGTTTGATACAGCTCACATCCGCAATACTACATTAGAATAACAATGACGGCAGTGCAGATAGTTAACTTAGTGCCTCATGCTGAAGGAAATACCATGACCACACATTACAGAATTTTTCTTGGGTAGTTTTGCTATTTAGAGTTCCACCCAAGGATGATGGGACATGTGTTACATTTTCCAACATGTTTCCCTGACACAATTTTCCGGCTGTTGAGTGGAGTAATTTGAACAAGGGCATACTCTGGCTCAATACACAATTTGTACACTATTTTTGGATTCACAAAACAACTCAGAATGAGGTTGCTACTGACCTTCACATTGCTAGTTCATGAGGCCCCTCCTACACCCTCCTCACATAAGGGGGCATCTGTTTCCACTACAGAGAGATGCCAGAACCACTAGATGTATCTCATTTTACAGGTACTGTTCCAAAGCTACCTATAACAAAGCTGCCTTGAAAATGAGAGGAAAATGGGCTATCAATTGTAAGAGGCAGGAACGTTTTCCTTTGAGTTTCATTCTTAGACAATCATTAAAGAGTGTGCCCTCAATCAATCACTGTTGCCTCCCTCTTGTAAAGGCAGTCCATCTTCACCCAGATCTATGCTGGCTGCTGCTCAGCGATAAGGTGACTTATAGAGGTACAAGGCCTATAACCCTGTATCATAATGAGGTTTTAAATGTTGCCTTTCTCATATGCAGCTATCTTGGTGAATGGTATGACTGGCCAACATACCAGAAATATGTTGTAGTTATGCATACATAAAAAAGAGAGTACAACTAACACCCTATGGTTTCCTGGCACTCTAGTAAGAAAAGGAAAACTGAGTCTTATGTTAAGAAGATATGCCAAAGTTTGTCAAGTTATTTAAGAAGTCCTGACTTGAAAGCTTGACGTATTACAAAAGATTTGGTGCAACTTTTATTTTGTCAGGTGGTAAATTCTATACTCTACTGCAGCCTTTCCGTTAGAAAACAGGTTATTCATCTAAGTACTGTGCCACTGTTGCAATCGAACAAGGCCACAAACGTTGGCAAAAGTGTTAAATTTATTTTTCAACCTGAAGGGACAGGTAGTAAGGTATTTGCTTTTGGCTGTATTAGCACTGTTTTACGTCATAATATGCAGGGCATCTTGTAATGGTCTGTTTTAATTAACATCAATACAGCCAGTACTACAACATTGCCCCACAATAAACTCTAGCAATGACTTGTGGTACAGAATTCTGACACATCACAGCACATCAAGTCTTGCTAACCACATGAGGTAATACACTATGGAACATGCACACATGTGTTTGAACCTCACCACGCATCTGGTTGGGCAGGTGGTACTGCACCTGTAACAGCTGTTTTATAAATGTGTGGAGATGCAGTTTAAGCTCAGCACTCCTGTTCAAGAATCACTGGGCCTTATCTTACATTCTGAAGTCTGAAACTCTGAATGGTATGCAAATTGTAGACACAATAAATACCACACAAGGTGCATAATATAAACCTGGAATGGCACGAGGTAACAATATTGCCCTTCATGTATCAGAAAAAGAATCCTGAAATATAATATGAAGGTGTTTCACTGGTATATTTCCAAAATTACTGAATTACAAAACTGTTTCTATGGTGCTCAGAAGCTGCAGGCTAATAATACAGTTTACAGGCAACTTTGTAACTGACTGAGAGTTACAACTTTTGTTATTAGACAACATTATATTTACTTACCAGCACAAATCCGTGTAAGAGTTTGAATAACCATCCATTTATGATCAAATGAACTTGTAGATGTTTCTAGTATGTACAGAAATATTTCCTTGAAAAACACCTAAATACAACAAATGGATAGAAAGTAAAGTGGTAAAAAAGGTGAAAAGGTAAAGTTCCTTTTCAACAAAAAATACAATCGACAATACGCATACCTAAGTTAACAAAAGACACAGAAACTAAATAATTCAAAACCACACAAATCCCAACTATTTTAAATCCATGTTACATCATACCACGTCAAGTCACAAATTCACTCTGAATACTCCAACTGTAAGACATGTCCTTCTTCATTGCATACTGTGGTTTGGAACAACAGCACACTGCATTAGACCTAATCAGCATTCTTCAGAATATGTCTTCGAACAGACATCAGCAAGCATATGACCTATGTGCTCTGACATCTCCTGCTCTTGGTTAGAGAGGAGGTAGGATAAATTAAAATGTATACTATCATCTTCATTCTAGGCCTGTGAGCACGAGCACCCACACACAAAATCACCAAACACTTTCAGACTGGATCATAATCAGACAGCTGGGCACTGGGATAGTGAGTATTTCATCAATAGAAGAATGGAAACATGGGAAATAATTCTCAATTGCGTATAATGGTATGAAATTCACCAGATATAGTTATCTCAAGTGACTATAACTTGTGCCCTAGTGTAACTATAACTTACGCTCAGATATTACATCACTCATGACCAGGCCACTGGAATTATACTGCATGGGAGGGACAAATTATGCAGCAGGAATGAGTAAATTATGCAGCAAGAAAAGGCAAATTGTGTGGCACAATGCGGCGCATTTTTATGACAGTATTACTTCATTATTTTGTCATTTTTACACACATTATTGGCAGTATTTCACTGCGTAGCAACATGCCTTTTTAGTAACTTTTAAAACATTTGAGATTGAAAAAATGTTTGTTAACATTTGCAAATTATGCAGTAGATGACGAATTATGTAGAGGCACGAGACGCTGCCTGGGGATTACTATCCCCAAGATCCATCACAGTCCTGAGAGGGGGTAAAAGAGGGGGGACCTTCTTCCTGACTTTGGATCTATTAGGGGCACTTGAGACTCCTGCTGCACGAGCGGCCCAGGCCACACTCATCACCGTCAAGTGGAGGCAGGGCCACCCTCCTTGGTTTTTCCTTTTTACAGTAGTTCTACACAGAGCTGTGTTCTAGGATGTATGTCTTGCTTTAGAGGTATTTTGGTGCCAATCCTTGTGGAATGGAGATATTTGACCCCAGCTGGGATTTGTTTGTCATGTGTTCTTAGCTTAGTGTTGGCAGCATGCGGAAGAAGAAAGCTGCCAACCAAAGCAATGTGTTAGCAAACTATCCAAAAGCTTAAAGTATGTGGCGGAGAACTGTACACTGCAGTAAACTGACGGCTTAATTAAAGAGGTCGAGGCTATCTCTGGCAATAATGACACTCTTACCACTAGCAAAAAGTCAGGTTCCAACATACACATTAGTATAGTAAAAATAAAAAATCCCTTCGATTCGTAATAGGGATAAGTCTAAAAGTGCTATTTCGATTCGCAGGTGTCCAATCAAGGTTTGTCTAACGCACCTGTAAACCATTCACAGTGGCAGCACTGTTCTAATAACAAATCTATGCAGGATATGTGTAGTAATGGGCAACATTGGAAATCTCTATTCCATGTAGCAATAGATTTGCTCCCTTGATAATCCCGGATATTTATACGCATGTTCCACCAGAACTGCTTCAATTGCAAGAGGGGCCTAATGAAGCTTATGCAAATTCAAAAATGGACTTCCTGATTAAGGAATTGAGTGAAGTAAAATCTATGGTGACCGAGCTTAACCTTATGTTGCAGGCAGTGATGGACAGAGGTATAATTTTGGCCCTGGGAGCCTTGCCTGAATTCCAGGAGTGCCCAGTGAAAGGTACATCAACGACTATTAACCTGCATATTAACTGCCAGCCATTACCTAAGCCAACGCCACTGTCAAACAATAGTAAAAGCCCTGATATGGATATGGATTCTAAACCTGGGTGCCCTGTAGGGAACTCTGCTAATGCGGCTTGGACAAGAAGTAAAACACATAATGTCAAACACACTTCTGTTACATTAAAGTCTGGGGGTACATTAAAGAAGAGAAGTGGGTTCTCCCAAGGAAATATGAAGATTCAGCAATGGGGTCAGATTTATTCTTTTTCTAAAAATTCTGTTTCGATAAGCCGTGCCAAAGGTAGAGATTTGGATGCTATTGTATTCATGATTAACGTTCCAAAGTTAAGCTGATCCTTGCGAGAAGATACAGATTCACTCATTAAAGTGATTCATTGGATTAGATTTAATCACTACTGTTCTTCCCTTAATTGATCGGATATACTGTATGCAGAATATATTAATTCAGGGCATCTAGATTGTATTAAGTTGGTGGTAGAAGAAAGCAGGTAAGCGGAGGGTCTGCTTGCACTGCATGCACGTCGACCCTCCCTCACTCCCCCCTGGTTCCTCCATTCAGTTTAAACTTAATATAAAACAGACATCGAACCTGATGCCCAGACAGACTGCAAGTAATAGCTACTTGGGTGATAATATGCCTTCTAAATCTCAAGCTGTTACTAATGTAAATGATACAGGTGACTGACTGGATAATCAATCTCTTTTTGTATGTACTGTCTGCTGTATTGATTTGACAACAGAAGTAGGTGATAATAATTGTAATATTGAAGGATAAGTTCTCTTGAACAACATATGGGATTTAGTCACAACTCCTGGCCCAAAATTATTTCTGCCGGGTCTGGCTGATTCCACCTTGGTCACTTCTGGTGATGGCCTACATTTGGTATTCTGGGTGTGCAGCAGAATTTAGATGTCCTGGGGTGGAGCGAGTTTATTGATAAATTACATTTTTGCCTCTTCCAAGAGACCTGGGCCCTGGAGCTGGTGTAGAGGGCGGATTCCATAACTTACACTCTCCAAGCACTCCCAACTAATTCAGGTCACCCAGTTGGTGGGTTGCTTATCTGGGTGAAAATTTCTCTAGATTGTGTAATTGCTAAACTAGTGATTAACACTACGGATATTATAGCTTTGAAAATACAGATAAAAAAGAGGTTGTATATGACTATATACAGGGAGTGCAGAATTATTAGGCAAGTTGTATTTTTGAGGATTAATTTTATTATTGAACAACAACCATGTTCTCAATGAACCCAAAAAACTCATTAATATCAAAGCTGAATATTTTTGGAAGTAGTTTTTAGTTTGTTTTTAGTTTTAGCTATGTTAGGGGGATATCTGTGTGTGCAGGTGACTATTACTGTGCATAATTATTAGGCAACTTAACAAAAAAAAATATATACCCATTTCAATTATTTATTATTACCAGTGAAACCAATATAACATCTCAACATTCACAAATATACATTTCTGACATTCAAAAACAAAACAAAAACAAATCAGTGACCAATATAGCCACCTTTCTTTGCAAGGACACTCAAAAGCCTGCCATCCATGGATTCTGTCAGTGTTTTGATCTGTTCACCATCAACATTGCGTGCAGCAGCAACCACAGCCTCCCAGACACTGTTCAGAGAGGTGTACTGTTTTCCCTCCTTGTAAATCTCACATTTGATGATGGACCACAGGTTCTCAATGGGGTTCAGATCAGGTGAACAAGGAGGCCATGTCATTAGATTTCCTTCTTTTATACCCTTTCTTGCCAGCCACGCTGTGGAGTATTTGGACGCGTGTGATGGAGCATTGTCCTGCATGAAAATCATGTTTTTCTTGAAGGATGCAGACTTCTTCCTGTACCACTGCTTGAAGAAGGTGTCTTCCAGGAACTGGCAGTAGGACTGGGAGTTGAGCTTGACTCCATCCTCAACCCGAAAAGGCCCCACAAGCTCATCTTTGATGATACCAGCCCAAACCAGTACTCCACCTCCACCTTGCTGGCGTCTGAGTCGGACTGGAGCTCTCTGCCCTTTACCAATCCAGCCACGGGCCCATCCATCTGGCCCATCAAGACTCACTCTCATTTCATCAGTCCATAAAACCTTAGAAAAATCAGTCTTGAGATATTTCTTGGCCCAGTCTTGACGTTTCAGCTTGTGTGTCTTGTTCAGTGGTGGTCGTCTTTCAGCCTTTCTTACCTTGGCCATGTCTCTGAGTATTGCACACCTTGTGCTTTTGGGCACTCCAGTGATGTTGCAGCTCTGAAATATGGCCAAACTGGTGGCAAGTGGCATCGTGGCAGCTGCACGCTTGACTTTTCTCAGTTCATGGGCAGTTATTTTGCGCCTTGGTTTTTCCACACGCTTCTTGCGACCCTGTTGACTATTTTGAATGAACGCTTGATTGTTCGATGATCACGCTTCAGAAGCTTTGCAATTTTAAGAGTGCTGCATCCCTCTGCAAGATATCTCACTATTTTTGACTTTTCTGAGCCTGTCAAGTCCTTCTTTTGACCCATTTTGCCAAAGGAAAGGAAGTTGCCTAATAATTATGCACACCTGATATAGGGTGTTGATGTCATTAGACCACACCCCTTCTCATTACAGAGATGCACATCACCTAATATGCTTAATTGGTAGTAGGCTTTCGAGCCTATACAGCTTGGAGTAAGACAACATGCATAAAGAGGATGATGTGGTCAAAATACTCATTTGCCTAATAATTCTGCACTCCCTGTATAATATTGATAATCAATTGTCACCAAGAAGTAAAACGTCCCCAACATTATCTATTTTGGACCAACATTTATCCTGTGTTGATCACAGATCTTCTAGAATTCTTAGTGGGGACTTTAATGCCTTCTATTAACATTTTGAACGTTTAAAGGATGTTATAAATTATGATGAGAAATGCCCCTTTAGTGGTAGCTTATCAACTTGCCTCTTTAACTTTCTCCTATATCCTTAGGTCAGCTAGTGGCCACTCGCTATCAGATAAGGAGAGGTCATACACATTCACCAGAGTTTCCATAAGAAACCGATTAGCTTATTTTATTATGGATACTAAGCTTTGGTGATGTTTGGTTGACTTTAAGGTCTTGGGCAATGGGAATAGTGATCGCAAAGCTTTGCAACTTATTTTGATAAAGGATATTATTTGTGATGTAGCAAAAATATAGATAGCAAACTGTAGCCCCAATAAGCAAGTGACTCTTGAGGAATGTAAAAGTCCTTCAGTGATATTTTAAATCCATATCTCAAACTCCCTATTTGTGATACTCCTATAGTTGAGATTCATAAAGCAATGTTTGAAAAACTGAAGGATTTCTGTACACAGGCACCAAGAACTTTATCCACTCCTCCAAGTAGGCAAACCCCTTAGTATACTAGTGAGTGCAGGAGGGCTAAAATAGTTCTTATACTAGCTATAAAATCATGTAAGATCCCTGCTATTGGAGAAGCAAGAGCTAATTATAGGTACATTCTACAGCAAAGTAAGAGGAATGGAGATGAAGCCAACTGGGCGGACCTCCTTGAATTAGTGAATGAAACAATAATAATGCCTTTAGTCACGTTACTGCACAGCGGATTCTGAACTGCAATACTGTTAATTAACACTACATCCAGCCCCGGGCCTAGGAAGAACACTTTGTTGCCCTATATTGTAATCATATGGGTGATACTAACTAAGCTTAGTATCCAATTTAGTACCTCACCTCTCTATCACAAATCCAGTAACTGATACTTCTTTTGTTTTCATGTCCCATACATTAAAAGCAATAGAGGCAATGAAACCTGGGAAGACTCCAGGTCCTGACAGTATTCTGGTAATCCTTTATCGATCTGAGATGGAAGTTTGGGGACTGTATATAAATCTGCTGTCAAATAGAATATTGTCCGTAGCTAATATCCCTGAGTCTTGGGGTGGGGTGGAAATCATACTGATTTTCTAGAAAGGTGCAATGAGTATACCAGTGAACTACAGACCAATTAGTCTAATAGACCACCTTCAGAAAATCTTTGCTAGACAGGTGCTCGATAGATGAATGCGCCCCAGTTTCTTTTGCCCTCCCAAGTGGGCTTTAGGAACCAAACTAGCACAAATGGCCATGTTTTCAGGTTTGTTATGATCTGCTGAAAGTGTCTGAAATGGAAAAAGAGGCACTTTGTGTGGCCTTTGTTGACCTGAGGGCTGCGTGTGACCTGATACCAAGGAATAAACTATGGAATACCCTTAGGTCAATGGGGATCCCAGGAAGCATCTTAGATATTTTAATTAGGCTCCATAAAAATAACTATGCCCATGTGCAATGGGAAATGAATGCGGAGTTAACTAAGCGTACCCCTGTAGAACATGGTGTAAGACAGAGGTGCGTTTTAGCCCCAACAGTGTTCTCCCTTTATATCAACAAGGATATTGATTTTCTTAATTGTTGTATTCATGGTGCCCCTAAACTGGATGATAACACAGTGTTGACATTACTATTTCGGAATGATACCCTTCTTATTTCAAGTACTCCAATGGGTTTACAGCATTTACTGAATAAACTTACTGATTTCTGTAATTTGAGGGTTTAGAGATCAACCACACTCGTATAACAGTTTAAGAGAGGCATGAGGAAAAACGATCATCTGATGGAGAGGGATGAAAGTTTTCATTATTTGGGAGTCAGGATCAATAACCCACCCAGTAGCCCGAGATCAGAAGAGAAGAGTACTTTTGCTCCATGGAGGATCAGCTATTAACAAAATGTATGGAGCAACAACTTATCAGTTATTTTCAACAGACACTGAAGTATACAGAAGTTGCGCTCTATGGTGCAGAAATATGGAGAGCAGCAAATACCTCTGACTTAGCTTGGTGTAAAAATGGTTTGAGAAGATCTTCATTGAATTTAACTCAAGGCACCCCATCTGTTCCACTGTCTTTTTGACCTTGGAATGGAGAGGACGGGGGCCTGACAGTACCTAGACCCATACTCTTTTGGATTAGACTATGGTTAACCCCTGAGTTGCCGTCTTAAGGCTTGAAGAAATTCTGATCTTAGATAAGGACCTCACACTACAATGGCTTGACCCTGTAAAATCCTGGGCAGCAACTTTGTTCATGGATGCAATTTGAAAGGAACCGCTTTCGATAACCAGAGAAACAAAGGTGAATTGTAGTTTCTGCCTTTTGGAATTATACAATACATCAATGCCATCGCTCATGGAAACCTGGTAGTTTAACGGATATGTGTCTGGCACTTAAACCAACCCCGGGTTTCGAATGTTTATGGATGGTATTTTTCCACAATAGGCTAAAATGTTATATGTTAAGCTTAGGTATGGAACCCTGTTAGCTAATAACTTTACATATTAACGTGTGAGGCAGCAAAGACGGTACTGGTAACTGTCTGACTTGTAAAAATGTCTTGAAAAACGTTGACCATATCCTGTTTTTCTGCCCAGCCCACAAGTATGACAGGAGAAAGAAGATTAGATCACTTCCTAAGAACCTGGAATCAGGGGGGGCTTCTTTATAACAGCGGAGGAGTGTTGCCCCCCCGCTCAGTCTCTGTCAGTGACAAATAAAATGATATAAAAGAATGTTATTATCATTTTATTTTCGACTGAGCTGATGGAATCTAGTGTGGAGCCGGCCCATGGCAGGGAGGAGGAGTGGTGGGCACTGTAAGCATGCGTTTCAGTTTGGCCGGCCGTCCTATGCCAAATCGAAATGCGTACCTATGTTTCTCCAACCCAGCTGTATTACACAGCCGGGTGGAGAAAAGGCACAGTCTCCCTGTGCCTGAGCGATCGTCAGACCAGCTTGGTATAGCATGACAGCAGCATCTGGATTGGGCAGGAGCCTGTGCTTGCGGCCCATGCCAGAGGAGAGGAGCACCAAGGTGCTGGCAGCGGCAGGAAAGTCTTTCTTAAAAATTATTTCCCAAACTCTCCCTGCCCCACCCCCGACTTTGGAACCCAGCAGTGGCGGCTGCCGCAAATCTAGACCATACAGTATATCACATGTTCTAAAGTACAGGGAGTGCAGAATTATTAGGCAAGTTGTATTTTTGAGGATTAATTTTATTATTGAACAACAACCATGTTCTCAATGAACCCAAAAAACTCATTAATATCAAAGCTGAATATTTTTGGAAGTAGTTTTTAGTTTGTTTTTAGTTTTAGCTATGTTAGGGGGATATCTGTGTGTGCAGGTGACTATTACTGTGCATAATTATTAGGCAACTCAACAAAAAAAAATATATACCCATTTCAATTATTTATTATTACCAGTGAAACCAATATAACATCTCAACATTCACAAATATACATTTCTGACATTCAAAAACAAAACAAAAAAAATCAGTGACCAATATAGCCACCTTTCTTTGCAAGGACACTCAAAAGCCTGCCATCCATGGATTCTGTCAGTGTTTTGATCTGTTCACCATCAACATTGCGTGCAGCAGCAACCACAGCCTCCCAGACACTGTTCAGAGAGGTGTACTGTTTTCCCTCCTTGTAAATCTCACATTTGATGATGGACCACAGGTTCTCAATGGGGTTCAGATCAGGTGAACAAGGAGGCCATGTCATTAGATTTCCTTCTTTTATACCCTTTCTTGCCAGCCACGCTGTGGAGTACTTGGACGCGTGTGATGGAGCATTGTCCTGCATGAAAATCATGTTTTTCTTGAAGGATGCAGACTTCTTCCTGTACCACTGCTTGAAGAAGGTGTCTTCCAGGAACTGGCAGTAGGACTGGGAGTTGAGCTTGACTCCATCCTCAACCCGAAAAGGCCCCACAAGCTCATCTTTGATGATACCAGCCCAAACCAGTACTCCACCTCCACCTTGCTGGCGTCTGAGTCGGACTGGAGCTCTCTGCCCTTTACCAATCCAGCCACGGGCCCATCCATCTGGCCCATCAAGACTCACTCTCATTTCATCAGTCCATAAAACCTTAGAAAAATCAGTCTTGAGATATTTCTTGGCCCAGTCTTGACGTTTCAGCTTGTGTGTCTTGTTCAGTGGTGGTCGTCTTTCAGCCTTTCTTACCTTGGCCATGTCTCTGAGTATTGCACACCTTGTGCTTTTGGGCACTCCAGTGATGTTGCAGCTCTGAAATATGGCCAAACTGGTGGCAAGTGGCATCGTGGCAGCTGCACGCTTGACTTTTCTCAGTTCATGGGCAGTTATTTTGCGCCTTGGTTTTTCCACACGCTTCTTGCGACCCTGTTGACTATTTTGAATGAAACGCTTGATTGTTCGATGATCACGCTTCAGAAGCTTTGCAATTTTAAGAGTGCTGCATCCCTCTGCAAGATATCTCACTATTTTTGACTTTTCTGAGCCTGTCAAGTCCTTCTTTTGACCCATTTTGCCAAAGGAAAGGAAGTTGCCTAATAATTATGCACACCTGATATAGGGTGTTGATGTCATTAGACCACACCCCTTCTCATTACAGAGATGCACATCACCTAATATGCTTAATTGGTAGTAGGCTTTCGAGCCTATACAGCTTGGAGTAAGACAACATGCATAAAGAGGATGATGTGGTCAAAATACTCATTTGCCTAATAATTCTGCACTCCCTGTATTTCATAATGAAGTGAGTGAGCACATCCTTTTTAGTAGTAGTAACTTTTATATGCTGCTTGGGCTAGGAGAAAGAATAAAGGGTTTTGTTTTTAAAACAATCTTTGTACACCGGATTTTCGATATCATTTATTTATGCACTTTTTAAAATCTATTTATTGTATTGTTTGTTTTATGGTGAAACCCTGAAAATAGACACATTACTGATGAACTGATTAATGTGGCAAAAGCGGTAAGTCTATAATCATGTGGCCAATAACTGCCTCCATAAAATCTTTAATCACATTTGAAATGACATCACTGATAGTGTGCATGGCAGGGGTGTGAGTTCTAATTACTCAAGATATCTATACTTGGTGACTTTCAGTGGTTTTGTTTGTTTAAGACATTAAGGGGGTTATTACAACTTTGGAGGAGGTGTTATTCCGTCCCAAAAGTGACGGTAAAGTGACGGGTATACCACCAGCTGTATTACGAGTTCCATAGGATATAATGGACTCGTAATACGGCTGGTGGTATATCCGTCACTTTACAGTCACTTTTGGGATGGATTAACACCTCCTCCAAAGTTTTAATAACCCCCTTTGTTTTAACTGATCCTTTCACCTGTCTAGAACGTCCCTTTAAGTAAGTGCGTGCGCGTCTGTGTGTGTTTTGAAAGAAGAAAAAACAATCTTTAAATACCAAAAGAAATTGAATGAAATTCTCAAGGTATAGTTCACTGAGCTAACTATAACTTGCGTCCCACCATGCAATGCTTATGATCTCAAATATTACATCACTCATAAAATGCTAACCGTTATCACTGCTGACATCTCAATCATCTGAAATTCTAGGTTTTTGTATGTATGCCAAGACCTTATTACCATATGTATCTATAATGTCACTTTAACCTTTGTTTTTTTCCAGTAAATTTCTCTTTTTTTTTTTTTTTTAACTTAATGTAAAATCTTTTTACTATACCTAACTATAACATCACTAACCATTGAGGTTTTCGGTGAATTTCTGCATTATTTTGATATTAAGCAAACTACCCTGCTGTACAGAGAATTCCGCAGGGTGCAGCATGGGTTGGCTGCAGGGCTAGGCCTTGCTCCCAGTCTTACTGCAACCGGCAAGCATCCGCTTGCACAGCCTGTGCCCCAGTCTCTGTGGGCAGTCAACTTCCCGCAGACATCAACTCACATTTTCTTTTTTTTTTTTTCAGGATGCAGTTATAGTCACCACTACAAATTCACCTCCTAGGTGGTGCGGAAGCTTGCACAGTACCACGGTAGTAGGAGGCCAAGATTGGTCTGCGGCTCCAAATGGAGGTCAGCAATATGGGAGGGCATGGGAGGGCTGCTCTGGGTCATGCGAGGGTTGGGTGTAGAGGGTAGAGGAGAGGGTATTGCAGCACCCACGGCAAAACTTTTTTTTATATATAAATCTTGGCCTCTGTGAGGATTCTCTCTGGATTCAACAAGTGCCAGGGGCTCAGGGTGTCCCAATCCTGCAGCCTTACATACTAATTTTAAAACATTTTCAGGACACAGGGACCAATTCTCCCGGTCCTGTAAAGGTGGCTGCAACTGAGAAATCTCAGATGCAGCCAGCCAATTAGGTCACTCAGTACCAGGGTACCAGACCGATTCTGCAGTACCAAAATGGCCAATGGGAGGAAAGCTCCCTCAGACAATCAGGGGGTCCTGTTTTTGGGGGGTTTTGTTTACATAAAGTTTCAGTACCACAGGACTTAAATGGGACTAACCATCTAGATATAGCTAAGTTATTTACCCCTTCAATCCCAACCAAAGCACGTGTTTAAATGCTATTTTCTCGAAAACAGCTGAACAGATTTACTCCAAATGCGAAAAAGCACAGTTCTAACTTTTGGCCAAATTTGTAGTAATTCTATTGAGCCATTTTGTTCTGTATTGAAAAGCAAAGATTCACATGGGCATTAACACGAGAAATCACACTTTTGAGAGCCCCCTGTTTTTTCTTGGGCCCCCCTGAATGAATTGGCACAAACATTTCCATAAAGGAGCAGAGGTGGACAAAGTTTTTTTTCCCAATATTGTGCAGATCTGTAAAACGCCACCAAAGTTATTAGCTAAACAAACAAAAGTTTGGAAAAAGTGGAAAATGTCACTTACCTAGTGTACAAAAAATAATATATATATATGGTAAATGTCACTTAGTGTACATCTGTTCGCGCCATGTGATGCTGCAGATTCACATGCTTTGCATGAGTTCGCCATATAGTGTTGGGCTCCGAGTGTTACAAGTTGTTTTTCTTCGAAGAAGCTTTTTCGAGTCACGCTTTTGAGTGACTCCTCCTCTCGGTGATAGTGTGCAGGGGCATCGAGTCGTTTGTTAGATTGTTTTCCCACAGGAGGGTGAAGTAAGGAGTGAAGAACTGTATATGTACACTTTTATAGTAAGTAAAGAAGATGTCCATGTAATGTATATTGAAAATGTCACTTACCCAGTGTACATCTGTTCGTGGCATCAGTCGCTGTAGATTCGCATGTTTTGCATAGCTCGCCATCTGGTGTTGGGCCGGAGTGTTACAAGTTGTTTTTCTTCGAAGAAGTCTTTCGAGTCACGGGACCGAGTGACTCCTCCTTTTGTCTCCATTGCGCATGGGCGTCGACTCCATCTTCGATTGTTTTTCCCCCGCAGAGGGTGAGGTAGGAGTTGAATTGTAGTAATAGTGCCCATGCAATGGAGTGACTAAGTATGTACTTATTTAAGGTTGAAATTATATATATACAAATAGTTGAAGGTAACTTCCGAACTGCTACAGGCTCCCGGGGAGGCGGGTGGGCACATGCGAATCTACAGCGACTGATGCCACGAACAGATGTACACTGGGTAAGTGACATTTTCAGTTCGATGGCATCTGTCGCTGTAGATACGCATGTTTTGCATAGACTAGTAAGCAGTTATCTCCCCAAAAGCGGTGGCTCAGCCTGTAGGAGTGGAAGTAGTCTGAAACAATGTTCTTAATACGGCTTGACCTACTGTGGCTTGTTGTGCGGATAACACGTCTACACAGTAGTGCTTGGTGAATGTGTGAGGCGTAGACCATGTGGCTGCCTTACATATTTCTTGCATTGGGATGTTTCCTAGAAAGGCCATGGTAGCACCTTTCTTTCTGGTTGAGTGTGCCCTTGGTGTAATGGGCAGCTGTCGTTTAGCTTTAAGGTAGCAGATTTGGATGCATTTAACTATCCATCTGGCTATACCTTGTTTTGATATTGGATTTCCTGCATGAGGTTTTTGAAATGCAATAAATAGTTGTTTAGTCTTTCTGATGTTCTTTGTTCTGTCAATGTAATACATTAATGCTCTTTTGACATCTAATGTATGTAGTGCCCTCTCAGCTACGGTATCTGGCTGTGGAAAGAACACTGGAAGTTCCACTGTTTGATTTAGATGGAACGGTGAAATAACCTTTGGTAAAAATTTAGGATTAGTCCTTAGGACGACCTTATTCTTGTGTAGTTGTATAAAAGGTTCTTGTATTGTAAACGCCTGAATCTCGCTTACTCTTCTTAGGGAAGTATTGGCGATGAGAAATGCAACCTTCCAGGTTAGGAACTGTATTTCGCAGGAGTGCATGGGTTCAAAAGGTGGACCCATAAGTCTAGTTAGGACAACATTTAGGTTCCATGAAGGAACAGGTGGTGTTCTTGGTGGTATAATTCTCTTAAGGCCCTCCATGAATGCTTTAATGACTGGTATCCTATATAGGGAAGTTGAATAGGTAGTCTGCAGATATTGCTGCAAGGTGTATTTTAATGGAAGAGAAAGCCAGGTTAGATCTTTGTAAGTGAAGCAAGTAACCCATTACATGTTTTGGAGTCGTGTGTAATGGTTGGATTTGATTAATATGGCAGTAGCAAACAAACCTCTTCCATTTACTTGCATAGCAGTGCCTGGTGGATGGCCTTCTGGCTTGCTTTATGACTTCCATACATTCTTGGGTAAGTTGTAAGTGCCCGAATTCTAGGATTTCAGGAGCCAAATTGCTAGATTCAGCGATGCTGGATCTGGGTGTCTGATCTTTTGGTTGTGTTGTGTCAATAGATCTGGCCTGTTGGGCAATTTGATGTGGGGTACTACTGATAGGTCTAGCAGCGTTGTGTACCAGGGTTGCCTTGCCCAAGTTGGTGCTATTAATATGAGTTTGAGTTTGTTTTGACTGAGTTTGTTTACCAGATAAGGAAGGAGAGGGAGAGGAGGAAAAGCGTAAGCAAATATCCCTGACCAGTTCATCCATAGGGCATTGCCTTGGGACTGCTTGTGTGGGTATCTGGATGCGAAGTTTTGGCATTTTGCGTTCTCCTTTGTCGCAAACAAGTCTATTTGAGGTGTTCCCCAGAGTTTGAAATAGGTGTTCAGAATTTGGGGGTGAATTTCCCATTCGTGGACCTGTTTGTGATCTCGAGAGAGATTGTCTGCGAGTTGATTCTGAATCCCTGGTATAAATTGTGCTATTAGGCGAATTTGGTTGTGAATTGCCCAACGCCAAATTTTTTGTGCTAGCAGGCTTAACTGCGTGGAGTGTGTCCCCCCTTGTTTGTTTAGATAATACATTGTTGTCATGTTGTCTGTTTTGACGAGAATGTATTTGTGAACTATTATTGGTTGGAAAGCTTTTAGTGCTTGAAAAACTGCTAGCAGTTCTAGGTGATTTATATGCAGTTTTGTTTGATGTACGTTCCATTGTCCTTGTATGCTGTGTTGATCGAGGTGTGCTCCCCACCCTGTCATGGAAGCATCTGTTGTTATTACGTATTGTGGCACTGGGTCTTGGAAAGGCCGCCCTTTGTTTAAATTTATGTTGTTCCACCATAGAAGCGAGAGGTAAGTTTGGCGGTCTATTAACACCAGATCCAGAAGATGACCCTGTGCTTGTGACCACTGTGATGCTAGGCACTGTTGTAAGGGCCTCATGTGCAGTCTTGCGTTTGGGACAATGGCTATGCATGAAGACATCATGCCTAGGAGTTGTAATATCATCTTTGCTTGTATCTTTTGTGTTGGATACATGCGTTGTATGATGTTGTTGAAATTTTGAATTCTTTGGGGACTTGGAGTGGCTACTCCTTTTGTTGAGTCTATTATGGCTCCTAAGTATTGTTGTACCTTGCACGGCAGAATGTTGGATTTCGTGAAGTTGACGGTGAACCCTAGTTTGAAGAGGGTTTGTATGATCTGATTTGTGTGGTTTGAGCACTCTATTAAAGAATGGGCCTTGATTAGCCAGTCGTCTAGATATGGGAACACATGTATTTGCTGCCTTCTGATGTGTGCAGCGACTACTGCTAGACATTTGGTAAAGACTCTTGGTGCAGTTGTTAATCCGAAAGGCAATACCTTGAATTGGTAATGTATTCCTTTGAATACAAACCTTAGGTATTTCCTGTGCGATGGGTGTATTGGTATATGGAAATACGCGTCTTTGAGGTCTAAAGTTGTCATGTAGTCGTGTATTTTTAGCAATGGTAACACTTCTTGTAGTGTGACCATGTGAAAGTGGTCTGATTTGATGAATGTGTTTACTATTCTGAGGTCTAGGATTGGTCTCAGCGTTTTGTCCTTCTTTGGTATCAGAAAGTACAGTGAGTAAACTCCTGTGTTTATTTGTGTGTTTGGTACTAATTCGATTGCATTCTTCTGCAATAGTGCCTGCACTTCTATCTCCAGGAGATTGGAATGATGTTTTGTCAAATTTTGTGCTTTTGGTGGTATGTTTGGAGGGAATTGTCGAAATTCTATGCAATAACCATGTTGGATAATTGCTAGAACCCAAGTGTCTGTAGTGATTTCCTCCCATGCTTTGTAATAATGACCTATTCTTCCCCCCACTGGTGTTGTGTGGAGGGGGTGAGTAACATGTGAGTCACTGCTTAGTAGTAGGGGTTTTGGGGCTTTGAAATTTTCCCCTATTCCTAGGGAAATGCCCTCCTCTATATTGTCCCCGAAAACCTCCTCTGTACTGTCCCTGGTAACTGGACGGTGTTGCCTGTGAGGTGCTGGCTTGTGTGCCCTGACCCCGAAACCCCCCTCTAAAGGGTGTTTTACGGAACGTGCTGTAATTCCCTCTGCTCTGCGGGGAGTAGAGTGCGCCCATGGCTTTAGCAGTGTCCGTGTCCTTTTTGAGTTTCTCAATCGCTGTGTCCACTTCTGGACCGAACAGTTCTTTTTCGTTAAAAGGCATATTGAGAACTGCTTGCTGAATCTCTGGTTTAAATCCAGACGTTCGTAGCCATGCATGCCTTCTGATAGTTACAGATGTATTAATTGTCCGTGCAGCTGTATCTGCAGCGTCCATGGAGGAGCGTATTTGGTTGTTTGAAATGTTCTGTCCCTCCTCAACCACTTGTTTTGCCCTCTTTTGTAGGTCCTTGGGCAGATGTTCAATGAGATGTTGCATCTCATCCCAATGGGCTCTGTCATAGCGCGCAAGTAGTGCCTGAGAGTTAGCGATGCGCCACTGGTTTGCAGCTTGTGCTGCGACTCTCTTACCAGCTGCATCGAACTTGCGGCTTTCTTTATCTGGGGGTGGTGCATCTCCAGATGTGTGGGAGTTGGCCCTTTTCCTAGCTGCTCCTACAACGACAGAGTCTGGTGGCAGCTGTGTAGTGATGAAAACCGGGTCTGTAGGAGGCGCCTTATACTTTTTTTCCACTCTTGGTGTGATTGCCCTACTTTTGACCGGCTCCTTAAAGATTTCTTTTGCGTGCCGGAGCATATCAGGGAGCATAGGCAGGCTTTGGTAGGAGCTGTGAGTGGAGGAGAGGGTGTTGAATAAAAAGTCATCCTCGATCTGTTCTGAGTGGAGGCTTACATTGTGAAATTTGTGCTGCTCTAGCCACCACTTGAGAATACGCAGTGCTGTCCTCTGGTGGAGATGGCTTCGTAGGGTATGCCTCCGGGCTGTTATCTGACACTGGGGCGTCGTATAAGTCCCATGCGTCCTGATCTTGGTCACCCTGGCTCATGGTGGTGTGAGCTGGGGAATGTGATGGAGTTTGTGCTGGTGAGACGTTAATTACAGGTGGAGGAGAGGGTGGTGGAGTAACCTTTTTCACCACCTTTGTTTGTGGTGTTTGTTCAGTTTGGAACTCCAATCTTCTCTTTCTTCTAATAGGGGGAAGGGTGCTTATTTTTCCTGTCCCCTCCTGTATGAAAATACGCTTTTGCGTATGGTCTACATCAGTTGATTGTAGCTCTTCCTCAAACCTATGCTTTCGCATTTGGGAGGTTAGCGATTGCTCTTCTGTATAAGAGCCTGAAACTGGGTCGGTTGCAGTTTGTTTTGGCACCGAAACCCTGTCTGCATCTTTTTTCGGCTCCGAGGTGACTTTTTTCTTTTTCGGGGCCGAAACCTCTCGGCGTCGATCTTCGTCAGTGCCGCTGTCTCGGCGTCGAGCCATGTCTACACCGGTATCTCGGTGTCGATGCTTGTCTCCAGCACTTTCTCGGTCCCGAGAAGGCTGCGTGCCGGTGTCTCGACCGGAGTCGGACGATCTCGGCACTGTTTGGGCCTTTTTCGGTGCCGACGGTCGGTCACCGAATTTATGGGTCGAGCCATGGCCTGGTGGCAGTGGCGTCCCCTGGGCCTTGTAAATCTTCTTCTGAGTGGTTTTCGACGTCTTACTCACGGTTTGTGTATCGTCGAATCCTTTGGAGTCCGATTCGTGGATCGAAAAGGTTCCTTCCTCTTCTTGTTCCTCGAATTCTCGGTGGGCTGTCGGCGCGGACGCCATCTGAAGTCTTCTGGCTCAACGGTCTCGGAGTGTTTTTCGGGACCGGAACGCACGACAGGCCTCGCAGGTGTCTTCACTGTGCTCAGGTGACAGGCACAGGTTACAGACCAAGTGTTGGTCTGTATAGGGGTATTTATTGTGGCATTTGGGACAGAAGCGGAACGGGGTCCGTTCCATCGGCGTTCTTCTGCACGCGGTCGGGCCGACCAGGCCCCGACGGGGGATCGAAAAACTACCCCGAAGGGCACCGGAGCTCTTCGATCTTTCGACACGGTGTTGAATCTAACTACGCCGATCCCGAACGCAACAATACCGACGAAAATCTTCCGAAATTAGCTATCTTTCCGTTCCGAAACTCGGAGCGTCCGAACCCGATGGCGGAAAAAAAACAATCGAAGATGGAGTCGACGCCCATGCGCAATGGAGACAAAAGGAGGAGTCACTCGGTCCCGTGACTCGAAAGACTTCTTCGAAGAAAAACAACTTGTAACACTCCGGCCCAACACCAGATGGCGAGCTATGCAAAACATGCGTATCTACAGCGACAGATGCCATCGAACACATATTTACATAGAAAGTACCACAGCAGCTACAGGCTTCCGGGGAGGAGTGACGGCGCATGTGAATCTGCAGCACCACATGCCACTAACAGATGTACACTAGGTAAGTAACATTTTCTGTTCGATGGCATGTGTAGCTGCAGATACACATGCTTTGCACAGACTAAAAAGCAGTCCCCTCCTAAAATAGGCACTTGTAAGCATAATGTTAAGATTCCAGGCCGGAGCAGATGGAGCCCTAGGTAGAATAACTTTTAAGCCCCTCCATAAAAGCTTTTATGACAGGAATTCTAAACAAAGAAGTGTGCTGTCTGTTTTCGAGGTAGGCTGATATTGCTGTTAAATTAATTTTAATAGATGAATATGCAAGATTTGCTTTTTGTAAATAACATATAATATCCTGTACTGATGCTTTGAGTGGATTAATGTTTTTGAGTTGGCAGTAACATAAAAAAAATCCCATTTAACTGCATAACACTGTTTAGTTGTAGGTTTACGTGCCTCCTTTAGAATGTCCTTACATTCTGATGAAAGTTGTAGGTATCCAAACTCTATGACCTCAGGAGCCATATCGTCAGGGTGAGCATACTAGGATTGGGATGCCTGATCTGACCCTTTTTTTGAGTCAACAGGTCTGGTCTGTTTGTGAGTTTGTGATGTGGTACTACAGACAAATCTAACAGTGTTATGTACCAGTGTTGAAATGCCCAAGTGGCAGCTATGAGTATCATAGTAAGAGAGGTGTGACGATTCCTGTTGACCAGAAATGGAATTAGTGGGAGAGGGGGGAAAACGTAGGCAAATATCACTGCTGAATTGATCCACAGAGCATTGCCCGTGGATTGAGAGTGTAGGTATCTGTACGCGAAGTTTGGGCATTTGGCATTTTCGCTTGTTGTGAAAAGATCTATGGGCCAGATGTACGAAGGCATTAGCGCCTCGCAAACAGCGAAAAACGCAGTTTGCGAGGCGCTAATGCCCTCACGCGATGCTGAAACACATATTGCGAGTCGGTACCGACACGCAAAATGTGTTTCAGACTCGCAAATAGGAAGGGGCGTTCCCTACCTATTTGCGAGTCGCACCGCGATGTAGGGTTGATTTGTGACCGCGAAAGCGGTCGCAAATCAACCTGCAGTTACCATCCACCCCTTCCCCTTTGAGAATGATCACAAAGTTATTTTTTCAGGGCAGGCAGTGGTCCTATGGACCACTGCCTACTCTGAAAAAAAAAACGAAACAAAAGGTTTCGGTATTTTTTTCTATTTGCAGCTCGTTTTCCTTTAAGGAAAACAGGCTGCAAAAAGAAAAAAAAAACTGCTTTATTTCAAAGCAGTCACGGACATGGTGGTCTGCTGTCTTCAACAGGCCACCATCCCCGTGAGTGCCTAGACTCGCTATGGGGTCGCAAACTGCGACCCACCTCATAAATATTTATGAGGTGGGTCTTTGCGACCCCATAGCGAGTCGCAGAAGGTGTCTGAGACACCTTTCTGCATACCAATTTGCGAGTTGCAAATTGCGAGTCAGAAGGACTCGCAATTTGCAACATGCAAATTGGTTTCTACCTACATCTGGCCCCAAGTGTGGTGTTCCCCACATGTGAAAGTAGTGTTGAGCTATTTGGGTGAATCTCCCATTCGTGTATGTGTTGCTGAGTCCTGCTTAAGAGGTCCGCTAGTTGGTTGTGTATCCCTAGGATATACTCTGCTAATAGGTGAATGAGATTGTGAATCGCCCATTTCCAAATTGTCTGTGCTAGAAGGGACAATTGAGATGAATGTGTGCCCCCGCTTCTGCAGATAATACATTGTTGTCATGTTGTCTGTCCTTATTAACACTGTTTTGTGTGTGATCTGTGGTTGGAATGCTATGAGTGCCCCGAACACTGCCAGCAATTCCAAGTGATTTATGTGGTAAGTCTGCTGGATTGATTCCCATTCTCTCAGTATTTTAAGATTGTAGAGATGGGCTTACCAACCGGTCACTGATGAATCCTTGGTTATTATGGTCTGTGGCACAGGGTCCTAAAATGGCCGCCCTTTTGATAAGTTGGTGTGATTACACCACTGCAGAGAGTTGTAAGTCTGTAGGTTCAACAACACTATTCGTGAAGTTGACCCTGTGCCTGAGACAATTGCTGTGAAAGACACTGCTGCAGGGGTCTCATGTTTAGACATACATTGGGCACTATTGATATGCAGAATGCCATAATTCCCAAGAGTTTCAGTTGAGATATGAGACTGTGAAACGCTTGAATTCTTTGTGGGTTTGGGTAGGCTAATGCTGACTGAGTGTTGAGAATTGCTCCCAGATAAGGTTGTATTTGCGATGGCTGAAGGTGAGACTTCTGGTAATTGATTGTGAACCGTAGACTGTGCAGGGTA
Organism: Pleurodeles waltl; assembly: GCF_031143425.1. Taxonomy (NCBI): domain Eukaryota; kingdom Metazoa; phylum Chordata; class Amphibia; order Caudata; family Salamandridae; genus Pleurodeles; species Pleurodeles waltl. The sequence continues at coordinate 718,819,055 of NC_090439.1, forward strand.
TCAATTGTGTATTGTGTGTGATGTTGACAAGTTTGAATGGTACTGGCTTTTATTAGCCCTTTCTTTTGGACAAATAGAGTGGTGGAACATTATTCCTTACCCACTCTTATATGTTTTTTAATCTTGACCAAGATCCTCATAACCCAAATTAAATAATTTTTGTTGAGGGCCTTGAGCCAACTTTAAAGCTTTTTTCTCTTTTCCCCTACTTTCCCTCAAACAGTAGGTTTACCTTACTCCTACTGCTTTTGCCACGGCTCACACACTTTGTTTTAAGATCTCTGGCAAAGAGCCCTCTTCATTGCAGCGCTGGTCTGACGAGGGGCTAGCCTTATGATGAAGCATGACATCCATTGGATGTGTGAGGGCTTTTGCTTCAAAGTTTAGAAGTGCCTCGAGGACCTGTGCTCCTACTTTTCATTTCTTTTAGGAACAGTGTATCCCATTGTTTTTCAAGTTAGGTAGGGAGACTGTACACTGGACCTTATAATATCTCCCTGTCCCTCCCTTTGCTTTGATTAACTCTTTTGCCTGCAGCATCTAATTTGCAGCTTTATCAGGGGGAGGAGCATCCCCTATGGATTGACTATTTGCCCTTTTCCTAGCTGCACTGACCACAATGGAATCAGGTGGCAATTGCTGTGTTATAAAAATTGGATCTGATGGTGCAGCTTTATATTTTTTATCCACCCTTGGTGTTAGTACCCTAGCCTTTGCCAGCTCCTTAAAAATGTTATCAGCATATTTTAGCATGCCTGGTAGCATCGGCAAACATTGGTACTGTTTACGTGTAGAGGATAGGGTGTTGATTAGGAAATCATCCTCTATGGGTTCAGAGTGCAGTTGCAAATTGTGGTATGTAGCTGCTCTAGCAATCACCTTCTTATAGGCCGTGGTGTCTTCAGGTGGAGATGCCTTGTGGGACACAGAGCAGGGTCATTTGATGGAATTGGGTCAGAATCGTACATATCCCATGGGTCTGTATTATAAGGATTGTCACCCATAAAATCCCCATGTGAGGAGACAGGAGATTGTATATAAAACTGTGTGGGTGAAGGCGGTGGAGTATCAGGAGGTGGAGAAGTAGGAAGGAAAGTATTATGCAGTGGGGAACGCTGATGTACTGGCTTGGGCTTCCCCTTGTGCTTAAATATTTTTGCAGGTGAGGCCTAGCTTCCAAACCTTCTTGGAATGACAGTTTCCTCTTGGTTATAGGAGGAGGAGAGACACTAATTGTCCCTGTATCCTTTTGGATTTGGATTTTCCTCTGTTTATGGTCCATGACCTCAAGAATGGGCCTAATGTCTGTTGACTGCTCTGAAGATGGAACATGTTTACTTCCCATAAATGTATGCTCCAAAAGCTTGGTGATTGACTGCTTCAAACTGGCCGAGAATGTGGTCTCTGAAGCAGGTCGAACTTTTTTCGGCTCCGAAGAGGAGATTGGATGCTTTGACTCTGAAGAGGAGGTTGGATGTTTCAACTCTGAGGTTGTATGTAGACATTTTGGTTCTGATGTGGAAGCTTCCATTTACGACTCGATCCAGAAACAGGAGTGTCAGTCCGTTCAGTCAAATGCATTTTGGCCTTCTTCAACGCCAAACCCGAGGGCCGGTCATCGAGATGTAATTTTCGGGTCCGACCATGGCCGGCAAGCAGTGGTGGACCCAAGGCCTTCTGTGCTGACTTTTTTAAATGTTTTTGGTGATGGAAAGGGGCTGGCGTACTCACGTACTGCGCCACAGTAACAACTTCGCTGCCCCCATCTGAGTCACAGTCGGAATCGAAGTCTGCAATGGAAACTGCAGTCTGTGCCTGTTCCTCACCAAAAATGTTGGGCTTTTGTTCTGTCGGCTTCAATACCATCTCTAGCCGACGCCCTCTTTGATCCCGCAAAGTCTTCTTGGATCAGAAGGATCGACACGCCTCGCAGGTTTCCTCCTTATGATCTGGAGAGAGGCAGAGTTTGCACACTGAGTGTTGGTCAGTGTAGGGGAACTTGGTGCGGCACCAAGGGCAGAATCGAAATGGAGTCCAATCCATGAGCCTGTGACGCAGTAGGCCCGAGAAGATAGCAGGCGCCTGAAAGGGTGTTTAATTGATCCCGACGCTACAATCGGCTCGAGTGTAGTTAGGAAAACGCATTTGAAAACAATACTGACGTTTAAACATTGAAAGGAAAAATAGAGAAGTTCAGATAGTACCGAACCAAAATCTACTGGGGCGAGAGGGAAAACGTCTGAACCAGACAGCAGAAAGAAAACAATCTAACAAAGGACTCAATGCCCAATGCGCACTATCACCGAGAGGAGGAGTCACTCGATCTTGTGACTTGAAAAAGCTTCTTCAAAGAAAAATAACTTGTAACACTCCGAGTCCAACACTAGATGGCGAACTTATGCAAAGCATGTGTATTTGCAGCTACACATGCCATCGAACACACACACACACACATATGTATATATTTAAATATATGTTCTTCGGACTGGTGACTAGAGAGGATTGCATGTGAAAATATATAAAAACACACCAAGACTGGAGATCTGGAGTTAAGGGAAAATTGTTTTTCTCCAACATAGGATCTTTTATATATGCACAAGCTCCAATCAGAATATCAAGAAGTGCATAACATTGAGAATAAAGCTGGATGCAGGCTCAACCTTTGCTGAAACCGGTTAGGGAAAACTCTGTCAGGGACTAGTGCTTTGTGCTCTTCCAGTTGGCTGCATGGTACAAGGAGTCTTGTAAAAACACAACAGGGTTGAGTGGAGCAGTCGTTTCCATGCTACCGGTGGAATGCGCCCTTAATCTAACCTGGAGTGGACGCTTCACTTTATGACAGAAGCCAATGCAGCTGACAGCAAAAGTGCTATCTCCTGCTTAGACAGGGATCAGCCTCATCCTGGATGGCCAAGGGACAGAACAGCTGGTCAGCTGTAACTTGTCCATGCAATATAAAATGCATTGTTGGACATCTAGCAAGTGTAATGTCTGCTTTGTGGGATTTGAGAAAAGGGGCTTATAATGAAAGGCTCATTCAGATGGAAGTCAATAAGGTCTTTAGGCATAAATGTACAGTTGGTTCATAGAATGACTGTCCTTTGTAATGGGCTTTCACAATGAAGATATGAATCACTCCTGATGTAAGAGCCAAGAGAAGTGCTGTTTTCTAGCAGATAAACCTCATCTGTGTTTTGTGGATTGCTTTGGAGTGAGGCAGCATAAGCAGGCTCACGACTGTGCTGAACCCCAGGCACAGGAGGGTACAGAAGGAAATGCTCTGAAAAGACCTTCCATAAACTATTTTATGATACTTTGCAAGAATTCAGTGGCCAAGGTTTCCACTGTACTTCTAAACCCTAAAATTGCTATCAGCTGGATTCATACTGAGGAGTATGACTCTTTGCTAAGCCCAAAAAGTATAGTGGTTCTTCATGGGATTCTACAAACACTGGAGGGAACCCTTTGTCTTTGCACTAGTCACAGAAACACTCCACTTGGCATTATACATCTTTGTGGTTGCTTGCAACCTTGCCTGCACTAGAATGTTTCTGCATTCCACAGTCAGACTGAAATGATTAAATTCTAGGCAGTCACGTACCAAGCTGTCAGGCTCAGCAAACTGAAGTCATGCTGGAATATCTTTCGGTTGAGCCTGAAGAAAAGCTTGGAGTGGGTTTTCAGCAGTATCACCAGTGCAACAGCCTCAGGAGTATGCCATGCTAGGAAAATGAGTATCCGTGTACAAAAACCCACCTTTGCCTTCCTCAGTACCCTGAGGATCAATGGAGGAAAGACATAATCAAAGACACTGGACAATTTGATCGAAAAGGCATTGCACCTGGTTCTTGGTTGCCAAAATCTACTAGTGCGATACAGGCATTTCTTAACCCAGTTGTATGAGGAAGCCAGCATCTGACGCTAGGCAAAAGTTTGGGTGCCAACATGAGAAGGAATTGAAATGTCTTGATATTATAGTGCTGCCCCACCACTGAAATGCAGTGGTACTTTCTTTGAATTCAGTATATGGTGACGTGGAAATATGCAAACCGAAGATCAAGGGAAGTTAGGTCAACTCCTTTCTAAAGCATCTTGTAGTGCTGCCATGTGAAAAAACTGCCTTTACAGGAACTTGTTCAGGGCCGAAGATCAAGAATAAGCCTCCACTGTCCTTTTCTCTTCTTTATCAAATAGAACCTGGAATACAATTCCTAGTTTTTCTGGGATCTCAGGACCATCTTTATTTCTCCCTTGAGAAGAAGAACAAGGATGTCCTTTTTCTGCCAATAAGTTTGTTGATAAGATGGAAGGTAGAGGTCCAAGTTACAGAAGGTGAGTAATGGCATGTCAGCAACTCCAAGGAGTTGAGTGTTATTTGCTTGCATAGGGGCACAGGACCAGGAGGAGATATGGCTGAATGAAGGCCTCCTTCATTCCTATGTGCCAGCTGCACACGATGGATGCTGTACCCTGAACCATGTTTCAAGGATGAAGAGGGCATCAAGCTAGTACTGGATCATGAGGTTGGCGATCTCTGATGCATAGTTTACGGCAGAGCAAGGGTTTATGAGCATGTAAGTGTGTTCTGTAGTCTGAGGTGTGTGGTAGTTAGTGGGATGGGTACAATGTTGGGTCTATGTGTTGTGTGTATGCTATGTGAATGTCTATATCGTCTACATGTGTGTGTAATTGTAGAGGTTGGCAGTATGGGGCCCTGGGTGAACCACACAAGCATGACTTATCACTTGCAAATGCAATTACCCATGCACAGCATCTATGTTCAGATTTTTTAGCCCTGCTCCCAAGGGAATACACCAAGCCAACACCTAGTCAGAATAGATTTGATTGAACCAAGAACATGTCCTGATCAGAAGCTTTTGACCTGAGCTTGGCTTAGAATTGAGGGAGAAGATAGGGTGTGAACATGTTTATTAGGCTAGGTGGATAAACTACAACATGGTACCTGTAATCTGATAAATATTAATGTTCCAGGAGGATTTTAAGGGTAATCACTTGCAAACACTGGCAACCATTTGAAAACTATGTCTGTGCGCGACTATGTCAGAATGGAATTGCAGCGGAGCATAATGGATTCAGTATTGGCTGCAACACATCAAGATCTGGATGCCGCCTCGTTGAGGTCAATACAAAGCCGGCTTGAAGTTGAATACCACAATGGGTTGCGGCTCCTTCTCTGGCACAGGTGACTTTTGAGGTGCTGGCTCAGATTTTGGTGCCAAGCCCGAAGCCAGCACTGTACAGAACTTAAAGCAAGTTCAAGGGGCACAAATGGCACAGAGGGCAAACATGCCAGTAGTAACCAAACAGGAGGTCCCAGGGGATCCTTGGGGCCCAAAGGTGCTCCAGACAGATCTGGAAGCATGGCACAGATGTGCAGCATGGACTTCTGAAAGGCTCTGACCTGCTGTGACATTGCCGATGGACCAGTGAACTCGAGGTACATCGAGACCAAGGATGGAATCGACTCCTTGGTTGAACAGGATCAAGACTTAGAGGCACAAAGACACCCTATGTCTTCACTGGAAAGGGGAAAGTGAGAGTGGAGTAAAGGCATTGAGATCCACTTGGACTTCTTATATTACTTCTTCGACTTACCCAAAGAATTTTTCTGTGAAGAAGATCTGCAGTGGGATTGACTTTGGGAGCGCGAGCACGTCCGTGCCTTTGACTTCGATTTGGATTGGCGTTGAGCTTTCGGGTGCTTCACCACATAGAACTTTGCTTCCCATTCTAGGACGGCTTTTGGAATTATCTGTGCGCAGTTGTCATGTGTCAAACCCAGGCACCAGAGGCATGTCTTGTGGGGATCGGTCACAGAAATCTATTTGCGACAGTCCTTACAAGTTTTAAACCTTGACATTTTAGGGTTTGATATGTTCCTAGCATACTTAAAAATTTGCAAAAGAATATCTTCACAGAGTGAAGAAAGAAGGGGTGCAGCCCGGGTTCAGCATCTGAAGGCGTAGAAAGAAGGAACTGACATTGGTGCACATGAGTGATGCTTATATGTGGCTCTGTTTTTCAGTTTCAGAGCAGACCAGCATCAACTAGGAGTTGCATGGCACCACTGGCTGAAACGCAGATGCACTGCTTTTAAATTTCTGGATGCAGTCTGGTGCCAGGATACTCACAAGGTGAGTGATCTATGGTAAGTATTATACATCAGGAAGGGGATTGTCTGGATAATCACTAATGCAACATCTTCTTGTGCAACACAGTAGATCTCTGAAACCCACTAATTTAGAGAGTTATAACTGAAATCTTGTGAGATCTTGGTTCCCTTAGATGGAGTAACTTATCTTGAACGCTCTCATTTGAGGTATCTAGAGAATAAATAAGCTTTGAATTTTTGAGGAAAGAAAATATATTAGGTGCTGTTCTTATTAGTTATTTTAAAAAAAGTTACAGGCATTAAATTAACAATACACAAGCAAGAATATTTCACATTATAAATAGGGTCATACCTTATGTCAAATCACCACCCATTATTTCCACAGCATCTCAGTCTAGAAACTCAACAGCTCCAATTGCAGATGCTGTTCTTAAACAAATCTGAAGGGGGTTCCAAACTGGGGGCACTTAATCCAGAGAAGGATTTCCTTTCAGCATGTGGTGTTCAGAATTTATCGGGTGGGGTTTCAGAATGGGAGTCCTTGCTGCGAGATTCTCTTACACCAAAGATTTTCAGAATTTCGGAGAGGTAACTGGGCTCGCCTAGATGAAAAGTGCCTGGGATGTTAAACAGCAGAGTTTGAATTTGATTCTAGCAAGTTTTTAGTTGATCCTTGAAGATTAATTGTTTAATTCTTTTAAGTTGACAGATAACATTGGCAGTTTGTGCCAGTTTTATGATGTGATGTTGAAGACCTCAGCTCTAAGGAATTGTCTGACACTCAGCTGAATATACATCATATCTAAGGGCCAGATGTAGCAAACATTTTGCGACTCGCAAACGGCAAAATTTGCCGTTTGCGAGTCGCAAAACGCGTATCCCAATGCAGAAATGCATTTTGCGAGTCGTTACCGACTCGCAAAATGCATTTCAGACTCGCAAATAGGAAGGGGTGTTCCCTTCCTATTTGCGAGTCGCATTGGGATGCAATACCATTTGCGACCGCATATGCGGTCGCAAATGGCATCGCAGTTACCATCCACTTCAAGTGGATGGTAACCCAATCGCAAATTGGAAGGGGTCCCCATGGGACCCCTTCCAGTTTGTGACTGGAGCCCAAAATATTTTGGAGTCCAAAATATTTTTTCAGGGCAGGGAGTGGTCCAAGGGACCACTCCCTGCCCTGAAAAAACCGAAACTAAAGGTTTCGTTTTTTTTTTTTAAGTGCAGCTCGTTTTCCCTTTATTTAAAAGCAGGTCGCTAACATGGAGGTCTGCTGACGTCAGCAGGCCTCCATGTTAGCGAGTGCCTATACTCGCAATGGGGCCGCAATTTGCGACCCACCTCATGAATATTCATGAGGTGGGTCATTGCGACCCCATTGCGAGTTGCAGTCGGTGTCTTAAACACCGTACTGCATAGCAATTTGCGACTTGCAAATTGCGAGTCGCAGGGACTCGCAATTTGCAAGTCGCAAATTGCTTTTTTCCTACATCTGGCCTTAAGTCTCTTCTGAAAGTTGTGATGTTCTTTAAAGAGGATATTTTTAAATATAAATGTGTGTAATTTGCGTATTGGTGCAATCTGATATTTGAATTTTCCATGACTAGCTCAAGAGGGTCCACATGGAGGTAAAAAAGGGCTCGCAAAAGTATGGACCCTTGTGGGACCCCACAAGTACAATTTGCATTTTAGATTTGTGTGCTCCAAATTCAACTCGGTTGGAGTGACCAATCAGAAAAGATTTTATCCAATTAAGTACTTATTGTTTTAGTCCCATTCTGTTTTCTAGTGTATTTAAGCAATTTTAATGACTGTATCCAAAGCAACTGACATGTCTAGTAAAAGTAACAGGCATACTTCCATTTGAAGTTATTTGCAGAATACCATCCTCTAAATCCCAATTGTGAAGGGGAAAGAAGAGAGTTATCACTAAAGTATTTGTTTAGTTGGGAGACTACGCATTTCTTTAAGGATTTGCCTAACAATGTTGTAAGTTAGTAATTGGCCTGTAATTGTCAAGGGTTTAGGGGTCGCCGCTGGCTATTTTTTTTTTGCATTAATGAGATTTTTCTAATCCTGAGGCTGATTGGATAGTAGCCTTGATGTAACAACAGGTTGATCAGAGAGCACAATATGGTGCTCAAAAGGTGGAAACTGTCTATTATTACTGTAGCAGGTAATAGGTCAACCAAGTAACAGCGTGGCTACAATTGTTTGATTACTTTTGCTTGATCTTCTAAATGTAAAACTATGAATATGTTTCATGTGTTTTTATATGCAAGGTTAAAGATACCACAATGAAAAGTACGAACGCAGATGCAAGTGCATCCTCTACATCTCTGCAGTGGTTGGTTCTTTAAGTCTCTCATCAACCCTCAGTCAAAGGGCTTTTCAGCCAGTAGCAGAACCACATTCTGCTAGACATGTCAGGAATGTAGGGCTTGTACTACCATTTTTCTTCATTGGTAGACAATTTAATGAGCGCAAGTTTAGATAGAGATTACTTGAAAATATGGAGGAATGTGTTCTACTGAAGAGGCATTCTTACAACTAAATACAGGAGTTGAATGTAAAATAAAAGGTTGGCTAAAAACACACCTGTGAGTTTAACTATGTCACCTACCTCAATTTGCATCTTTAGGTGCGTCTTGAAGTTGGACAGCAAGGTTAGGAAGATTGAAAGAGATAGTTCAAAAACTTCTGGAACAGATGAAACTCCATTCTTTGATAGTGCAACACACAGATACTGCTTAATAGCATTGATAAACATCTCATTTGTCTTGAAAACTGGTCCTGCATTCTGCAGAATGGACAGAAGCAACTGCAAGGAAATAACCTTTGACCTCAACTCGTGGGACCTAGAATGAAACAGGAACACTCAGATCATTGGCAGAATTACAAAATTGTAAATCAGATCTTACTGACCATAATCTTTTCAGTAAAGTAGAACGTTCAAATGTTAATGCAGGCTGTCAAAGACAAAACAGGAAAAGTAAAGCATTATATTTTTCAAAGCTAAAAATGAAATAAAAGTTTAAAGTGGCATAACATTTTGTAACTTCTTTTGTTTCTGATTTTTTTTTTTGAACAAATGGCATTAATACACACGCTATATTTAAATGACTGCAGGGCAAACACAGGATCGTCAAAGAGAACTTTGTACTCATTTCTGCAGCACCCAGGCAGGGTGACGTCAACAGGTTCCAGGAGCATGGCTAAGTGCAGTTTTGAACATACTACACATCTTCTCTCATAACAAACAGTCCTATAAAAAGATAAGCTGAAATATAGAACCATCAATGAATGAGTTATAAAGAGGGTAACTAGCTGAACTAAACGTTTAAAAATAAAACCCAGATATTACACCAAATAGTTATTGAGGTATACATTTTTTTCTGAATATGTTTGCTCTTATCCTCGATAGTTTTTATGGCACTATTGGAAATCTTTGCTACCTCTCTAGGTTCTCTATACTTGCATCCTGGTATCGACCCAACATGTGCTCTGATCCTAACCCAATCCCTAACTTCCACCAAGACCCTACATGCTCTATTCCTTTCATTAAAACAGGATTCTCTGTTTTTGATCTTTCACATCTCTTTCTGCGTTCAAGTATCCTTCTCAAACACACTTGATCATACGTTCCTCCAAGACTTCCAATCAGGTACAAGTTTAGAGTGTGGGCACTGCCCATGAAACATCTCAAATCGCGTCTTCCTAGACATTGCACTGGGAGACAGCCTGTAGGAAGCCACATGATCTTGAAGTGCAGACTTCCTATCTAAACATTTATTCTTGACAGCTGAATGGCTTTATCGACAAAACAATTTGTATGATAGAAAGCACATTTTATGTGTTAAAAATGTATTAAAAAAATCTACTTCTTTTCAGCAGAATTGAGCACCAATGTCTGGTAATATAGCGCATGGAAAACCTACACAGCCAAAAAGTTTTCAAAACAAGGAATGATAAGGTGTGAAGTAAACACTGTGAACACTTACTATTAGATACATGCTCCTGTTTCGAGCAAAGTTGAGTGTGGCGCAAAAAGGGCATCTGTATTTATTTATAAACCATGACGAACTCTGGGACCGGTTAGAGAGCAGGAACACAATTGAATTGATGATCGGTAGAGAGGCAAAGGTGGGGAACGGCAACAGGCCTGGAAGAGACTTAGGGCCAGATGTAGCAAGGCATTAGCGCCTCACAAACGGCTAAAAACGCCGTTTGCGAGGCGCTAATGCCCTCATGCGATGTAGAAACACATTTTGCGAGTCGGAACCGACTCGCAAAATGTGTTTCCGACTCGCAAATAGGAAGGGGTGTTCCCTTCCTATTTGCGACTCGCACTGCGATTTCGCGGTCGCAAGTCAACTCGCAGTTACCATCCACTTGAAGTGGATGGTAACTCATTCGCAAACGGTTCCCCTTTGTGAATGATCACAAAATTATTTTTTCAGGGCAGGCAGTGGTCCATCTGACCACTGCCTACTCTGAAAAAAAAACGAAACAAAAGGTTTCGGTATTTTTTTCTATTTGCAGCTCGTTTTCCTTTAAGGAAAACGGGCTGCAAAAAGAAAAAAACAAACTGCTTTATTTCAAAGCAGTCACGGACATGGTGGTCTGCTGTCTCCAGCAGGCCACCATCCCCGTGAGTGCCTAGACTCGCTATGGGGTTGCAAACTGCGGCCCACCTCATAAATATTTATGAGATGGGTCTTTGCGACCCCATAGAGAGTCGCAGACGGTGTCTGAGACACCTTTCTGCATCGCAAATTGCGACTTGCAATTTGCGAGTCGATCTGACTCGCAAATTGCAAGTCGCAATTTGCCACCTACCTACATCTGGCCCATAGTGAGGTGTAACAAGAATGTATCGATGCAGAATGTCACAAACTGGTATCTTCGGGGAGCGTCCGGGAGCTCACCCCAGGGGACTTGCTGAAGAATGCTGATATATGAAACATGCTGGGCCCCGATCAGGCAGGGGCCATGAGAACTGGGGATTTTCTTCAGGACACAATCTGGTTGAAGATTATGTGGATTCCGAGTTTACTTTCACAATTATCCTGTTTTAAATGAAAATCACCATAATACTGCTGCGGAGGCAATGGGGTTTAGATAACTTCAGAAACTAAGGCAGAAAGATGTTTTTTTTAATATACACAACATGGAACATGCAACGCTGCGCAGGACACACAGGGGTAAGGATATGATTAACTTGCTACAGGGCGAGGCCTTTGATCTAATCGGACACAGTAGACCTTACAGGTCTGACCTAGGATCGCAAAGCAGATTACTCTTTAGTTAGGGAGGCCGGGGAGGATAGTGCTCCACAACCCATGCAGTGTCCCCTATAGGGACTGCGGTGCAGGGAGGCAAGACCCCCTTTGAAATTACAGATTAACATTTTAACAAGCTATGTAACATTCACTTGAGAGTTACAATATACTGAAAGGGAAGGTGGTTTGTGTCTAAGTGGATCTGGTGTGGCAAAATATCACAGTTATACAGTTCAGGGTTACCAGGGGAGGAAGAGTGGATTTGAAGAGGGTTGAGGTGGTTATTCATAACTATATGAGCAATAGTGACAGAGCATCGGTGTAAGAGCAATTCACATAACACCAATGGTAGCAGGGGACTTGATTATGATGTAGTGTCACAGGACAGACCCAAACGGTAGAGTCATACTACCGCTCATCTCCCTGCTGCGTGGGCGGTAACAAAAAAGAAAAGTCAGCCAGAGTGGGTGAAATAAAAAGCTATGACCCTGAATGTCAGAGGACTACACAACTATACTAAACGGTAGATAGTGCACACCTACCATAGGCACTAGAAAGTGGGAACAGCATTTTTACAGGAGACCCATTTAGTTCACACAGAAGCAGATAAATTAAAGAAAAAATGGTGAGGGCATTTATATTCATCTCTGTATGAAAATATACACCCGTGGTAGAGGGGTGGGGGAGGAGGGGGATTGGGATTTGGCCAGTCGTGTGGCTGCCAGGACACTGTTTCGGAAGGCTGATGCTGATATAGAGGAACAATGGCCTCTTAGATGGGACAGAGATGTGCAATGATAAATGGAGTTTTTTCTGGAGGGTACTCACTGTGCTGTGCCATACATAGGAATCCCCCTCCTCGGGGCAGGTGACCAGCAATTATATAATTGATGGGGAATTGGACAGGTTGCCTAAAGGAAGCCACACAAAGATGGGAATGATAGATGCGCTGGCTGACGTAATGGCCCCAAGCAGATTGCATAGATCTTATATACCACACAAACAGAATTCACATTCTTTTCACCTATACACAACATGTACTGTAGGTTAGATAGGATATTTATACGGTGGTGGTTGACACCACCAGTGGGTGTAAACATACAATTGGCATTGACCCTTGGTAGATTCTTCTTAGACCATGCACAACTATTGCTCACTTATATCTGGTCTTGTTGTAACCCGGCTATCTCTACTTGGCGGTTTAATACTGAAGCCGTCAAAGATTTTGTCTTCAGCACCGGCATAAAGGATTCAGAGAGAGCTATTTAAAGTGGAACTGGGGAACTACGTCGACCAGAGAAAATGAATGGGATGCACTCAAGGTTATCTTGAAAGGCAAATGCCCTAAAAAACATTATGGAATGAACTTCCAATTGCAAAAAGATCTACAGAGACAGGAAGGTTGATTAGAACACCTGGAATGGGCAGAATCTTGTGATACATATGTAGACAGAGATACAACAGCAGTGAAACGGAGACTTGGGGAATTAGGGGATATTACTGACAGATTTACTCTACAAGAGTACTGACAGAAGCTGCTTAAAGAGAAGAGCAGACCCGGGAGACTCCTGGTCTGGTTACTGAAAAGCAAAATGCAAACACTGATGACAAAGTCCCTAAAGGGACAAGAGGGCGTGATTGAAGTGACTCAAGTTTCAATAAATAAAGCACTGTGACAGCATTTAGCCAACTACAACAAGCACCTAGAGCAACGAGAGCAACGAGAAGGAATAGACCTTCCAAGGCTTAGTAGAGAGACGATGGTGAACTGGAAGGGGATCTTTCTAAAGAAGAATTACTAGAGATCTTTAAAGGTATGGCCAGGAATAAGGGGTGCCCACAGACTCCCACCCCTGTTTTATCGATTATACATGGAAATGCTCGCTGATTGCTCCTGGAGCTTTTTCAAGAGGCCAAAAGTTTGAGAAAATTACCACAAACAAAGCGAGACACACTTAAAATAACCACAAAGTGAGAAATACTTTATGCTAACAAAACCGAACAGAGATTATATCCAATTTAGCTTTTACTGTGATTAATGTAGCTATCAATGTGCTATGCAAAGAAATGGCTAATAGGTTACGAAGTGCAATTCACTTGTTGGTGCATGAAAACCAATGCAGCTTTATTCCGGCCGGGGGTACCCTCCTAAATATTCGGAGGCTCACTCATGCCATGCACTCCATACAGGACTTAAATATGGAAGAGTACTGGTTGCTTTAGATATTGAAAAGGCTTTCAGTACTGTAGACTGGGAGTATATGTGGGCGGTACAGGTGAAGAAGGGATTTGGTTCTAATTTTCTGAGCTGGGTCTCCCTATTTTATGCAGATCCCACAGCTAAGGTCAGGTCTGGGGGATACATACCAGAAGGATGGCATGCTGAGAGGTGTACAAGGCAGGGCTGCCTTCTCTTTCCACTCCTCTTTGACTTAACGATGAAGCCACTGGCAGTGTATCAGCCTTTAGTGATGAAGCAATCGAGTGTTTGAGTGGGAGATACAGAGCATTATATACAGGTGACGATTTTTTGTATTTACTGTAGCCTTTAGTGGTGCAACTGTTTTTGGAGTTGCAACAGTTTTTGAGGGTCCCTGGATGTATATTAATAAGAAGTCTCTATTATTTCCATTAGTGTGACTGGAAGGATGAACATTTGAAATGCTACCAGAGGTAGTACTGAGGTGGGAAATACAGAAAATTATATTTGGGAATTCAAGTAGCACACACAGCTTGCAAACAATCTGATTACAATATGGACAGGGTGCTAGCTGGTCTAAAGGCCTCAGCTGTGTTTTGGAATAAAGTACCACTGTTTGTTTCTAGAAGGATCGCAGGAACAAAAATGGTATGTCTATTCTGATGCCTATATGTACTACAGAACTCACAATGCCCGATATACAACAGTATGTTAAAAAAATAGATAGACTTTTGATTTTCTTGATATGGGCAGGTAAGAAAAGCAGAGTTGGGGATCCTAACGGTGAATACAACTGAAGGAGACCTCGGAAACCCCAACATGCTGCCAGATGGTGAGCAGCAGAGAGTTACTGGGAGACCTGGTTGTTTACAGTGGTCCCAGGGGCAACAGAATTACCAATATGCCTGGTGGCAGAGGCATGGCGTATTAACCAATGCCCTTATATAGTGCAGCAAGGAAGATGCCGATTTGGTGGTTGCAACCCTTTTTGAAAATCCATAGCGGAATTTCAGTGGCTGGTGGTGGGAAGAAGAGTTTGAGATGCTGGATGACTTGTATCCAGGAGATAGCTGCATCTCTTTTGCAGCAGCACAGAAGATGTTTGTCAGCCCAGGGCAATTCCTACAGTTTACCAAATTAACCAAGACAGCAAATGGATAATACATTTTGTGCAATACTGGGTAGAAATACTCAAATTCCTTAAGGAAGTATCAAATACTAGGCGGAGGTCTCCATAAAACAATATTTACTTGGTCATCCCATGCCCTAAAACCAGAAAGGTACAATATAAATTTGGACTGTTGGGGTGTTTCTGGCGAAAAGATAGGTTGCCATTCATTGAATGTCTAGCACTGGGTCCACTATGCAGGAGCGGATTAAGGATATGTCTGAGTGGGCAGTTGCAGAGGAGAGTTGCATGCACAAGGTTATGATGGAGATGGATGAGAATGTGGAGAAGGATATTATGGCTTGGGCTGAGATGCTCCAAGAATTATTGACCTTCAGGACAACAGACTCCTCTGAAGAATGCATAACCGTGCCAAGATAGGCCTACAATGGGTAGAGGATGGCCATGCATATTATAAGGATTAATAGTGTTTGGCATTGTGCATGAGGATTTATGTCAACTTGCTAGGTGAAGCTGGGAGGATGGTCGCTGTTTATTAAAAATGAACACACTCCCAGTAAATAAATAGTGCTGTGGGGCTGTGAACTCTTAAAGTAACGTCTGATGGGAGCCCTGCATTTTGAATATGTTAATCTACATGTGAAGGATCCTAATACTGGAAATTGTGATGTATGTGCTCTACTGCTGATGTTAGTGATGTTGGGTGGACATAAATCTGTCATTCTTTATAACTTGATACAAAATGAAAAATAAAGATTAAAAAAAAAAAAACGTAATGATAGACATGGATGGGATGTCATTCACATGAAATCCCTGAGCACCGTGAGAACACACAACTGCCACCACTAAGTAGTAAGTACTTCCCACTCCTTTCAAAGGACCCACTATGTCCACCACAATTTCCTCCCATGGCTAAGTCCCTACACTCCAAAGGAGGAATGTGGGTTTTCCAAACATGATCACTTTTCCTATACACTACACACAACCTTACAAATCACTCCACAGCCCAATCATTAACTGGCCACCAGACATGTTTCTGAAGACACTCTTTAGTTTTAACAACATTCAATCCCATGACCCCTAAACATTCTGGGGCCACTGATCCCTTGCCAAAGAACAAGAGTCTTTCCTTGCTAGAGAGTTCATTCTTGGCTTCACAATACCAGCAAAGTGAAGAAGAAAGTTATCACTTTTCAGTCCATCCTCTCTTCACAACTCCAAATACAGCCAACAGCCACAAACCTCTCATCATCCTTAGTAATGACATCCTGTGTAGTAACACATACTTCAATCCATAACTCATCCTCCACATAACATGATTCCCCTGCAAAATCGAAACAGTTACTGGCTAACCTGAACAGTCAGCTGTGTAGTTGACAGAGCGAGGTATGTATTCTACATCAAATGTGTATTTCCGAAGCGCCACAACCCATTTGTGTATATGGGCCAATACAGAGTCAAGATCCTTCTTACAAAAAATCTTCCTCGCAGGTTTATAATCTGATCTAATGATGAAGGATGATTCCCAATGGAAACTCCTACATTTTCTCACAGCGCAATTCACAGCTAGAGTCTCCCTTCCCATTACAGATTGATTAAACTTGGCCCCTTTGAGTACTCTGGAAGCACAACCAATTAGACGTCACTCATTGTTATCTTTCTCCAATTAAAAGCACTCGCCCTTTACTATTGTAATTGGTGACCAGAATAGCTGATTTACCACGAAGAAATGTACACAAATCAGGTTTGGTCAATAAGTCTTTTTTAAGACCTACAAATTCTCACTAGCAATCATCATTCCATAACAACTCAAAGCCCTTCTTCGTAATATGCCTCAAACAAGATGTTTTGTCAGAGATATTGTGAATGTATCTGCTACAGATCTCTACATCAGCAATGACAAAATCTCTTCCTCAGATTGGAGGGTTTTTGCTCCATTATGGTTTCCACTAGATCTGTTTTTGGTCTTAGGTCCTTACTTGAGATTGTGACGAATAGATAAGAAATTTGTTCCTGTCCAACTGGGCATTTATCTTTCTTACGGTTGAGATCAGTCTTCACAATACACAGTGCACACTGACATTATGCTCATTCCAGTGTTTGCCATATATCAGCACATCATCCAAGAAACACTTCAACCTGTCCAGGTCCCCTACAGCACTCTGTCCAGCCTCCGGAAGACAGAATCTGTGGAAACATGACCATATGGCATCCTTATAAATTCATAACACCTCATGGGCGTGACAAACACCCTGAGGTCTTAGGGACTCCTATGCAGTCTAATTTGGTGTTAAGCAGATGCTAAGTCCAACATCAGGGAAAATCTAGCACCAGTTATAGTTGACAACAGCTCTATCACATTTACCAACAGATATCTGTCCACAATTACTTCCCTGATTAACCCCCAGGGAACAACACACAGTCTAATGTCCCCACTTGCCTTACAAACATACAGACAACCAGCACTGGAGGTAATCACTCTGTGATCCCCAAAGGGACAATTATACCTTCTTCACACAATGTTTTAAGCTCTGATTTTACTCAAGTATGTTGCAACTTGAGTGGCTACATTCTTGCTTTTGAAACAATAGGAAACACACTCTTCTTTAGTCTAATTGTATGTGAACACTTCTTCAGCCAGCCTAAACTACCACTGAACGAATTGAAAAAATCCTAGCACCTCTCACTGACCTGGTACACACATACCTGGACAGAATTGGGGTCCTAGAAAATGCCTAAGCTTTTTAGGATGGGCCATCCTGGAATACTATCTCCCTTATTGGAAAACTAGACTTTGCCCTCAGATGAACAAACTCTAAACTCAATGAGTGCTGTAAAGTACCCCGGATTTTAATAACTTGGCCACAATTATCACCACGTTTGATATTTATTTTTCTTGATATCGTTTTTGTTTGTATAATACAACAAGGGTTATCTTGTTTTTGTGGTGTTTCTGTCGATATTCACAGGAGGTGACTCTGGCATGGCATGTAACACATTTTAAAATTCATATGTACCAAGTCTCCTCTTGCCCAAGGGAATAAAATTCTATAACTGGAGATACAGATTTTCTGTAAGGTGACTTGTTGATTTAACTCTTTTTGGGCCTCCAGTGTAGGTCTTACACAGAAATGCAGGACAGAGCTTTATCCATCAAGCACAAATGACTTCCCTTGTTTGCAACATTCCAGTCTGGTGTAACTATAAGAAGCAAGGCAATGGTAGCCCTCTCAATATTGGGAATCATCAATTCTGTATTTTCAACCACCCTTAGGAGTTTCATCCTTCCAAACCTTGGACGTAACAGTTGTGTAAGGAGGGGAATTTTCTTAGACGTTTCTGGCTATATAGTAGTCAATGCATTAACATCATTGTAGTTCTACTGATTTTGCTAAACCATTAATTCTCCTGCTTCAGTCAGCAATGTTTTTTCCTGGAATAAAATATTTGACAGCTTCCTATACCATTATGGAAAACAGAATTAAGAGCCACAAACACAAGGACAATCACTGTTTTAGCGGCCTCCCACACACTTTCCCTACATGGATCTTTTGGGGCATTTTGTGGGAAATAAAGGGATATCATTCCTTTCATTTTAGTGCACAGGATCCAATCTCCCAAAAATGATTTGTTCAATTGCTAGAGAATCTATAGTTTCAGTACCATTGAGGATAAGTTCACAAGCACCCTTATGAGTGTATGAAGTGAGTGCGACATACTAAAAAAATATTCAATTCTGGAGTAACTATTGTGTACACAATAACAGCATAATCTCTCTCCCCTTCTTGAAATCTCTCTGAAATACATTTTGAGAATTGATCTATTTACATAATACATAAATCTATCTCAGGTACCTTAATACAGACAGCATTTTCAGACTAACTTGTTCTTCAAAGTGGCTCAGCATGGCAATTGATTTCCTATTATAGATACCTCCCTTTAAAAACTCCTGAAAGAAAATGGGAAGCTCTTTTTAAAAACTAGTTCCTTTGCTTCTTTTGGATGATATTTTCTTCTACTTATGCTAATATAATATGGTTTACATCCACTGACACTATGACTCCATTAAAGTACAAGCCCTCAAAAATGTGATAATTAAACCTCAGCACTTGAATGTGAGAAAGCAAACCTCGTGTACTTTTGCTACAAAGATCTTTTTTAATACATTAGGAAACATGATGAAGTAGCATATGTGCACCTTCCCTGAAGACCAGATCTTTTTGAAGAGATGCTTTGTTTGAAATCTTTTCTTTCAGACCAAAAAAGTGTACTCAAGAAAGGACACCTCCAATGTTTTCTTTTAGGAAACCAGTGAATTCCCTACTTGTGAGATCCAAAATATTTTCAAGCACCAACCCCACTTCTTTTATATAATCCTCCATATATATTTATGCCATTGCATTTGGTATACCCTTGATGTGTATGCAATTTTGGATCTGCTTTGTATCTTAGTACATTGCAGGTTTCGAGTTCTTCTGCTTGCAGCACACTGAACATATTTATTTGCCAATTCTGAAAAATGTCTCTTAATTTCAACCCTAGTTCACACTGCGGAGATGGTCTTGTTATAATCATTGACTGACTGAGTTAATGAGCTTTGCAGTGACACCATTTTGGGTTTAGACTCTCTCACAACATTCCCAGGATCATCTATTTTAATGATGCCGGATTATCTAGGTTATTATCTCTGTTGACCACCTTTAAGGGTCTTTGAGTCCTTCCACCTATTCTGTTTGTACATTGTTTTAAATTATTATAAATATTTTATGGTGGTTTGATGCAACTCCTTACTTTTAGCACATGATAACAATGGGTGAGTTTTAGATTGGTTACTGTTGGTATTACCTGATAGTTTTAAGATGCTGATTTTCACTACAGAGACTATAGTATTATGTATTGAGCTTTGGAAACAGCTATATTTAAATCAAGACAAATAATTAGCACATTCTCTATCACTAATGTTACTACTGATGGCAAAGAATTAACTGCCCCTTTCTAAATCTGTGCTGGACTCAAGAATCCAAATCACCTGTCCTTAGAATGTCTCACACATCTGTCTTGGTGCATGGTGCCATGATGTTTTCTGTGCCAACTGTTTTAATTCCCAATCAAGTTTGCAATCCACTCAACAGACTGTACACCAGAGAAATGGGGGCATAGCAGGAGAAGCTCCTTCAGATATTTTGATGGTGCTTTACTGATCTAACCCCACTTTGCTGTCTAACGGTTGCCTAGATAGTACTGATGGACTCTCAGCTCAAAATGTGAATAGAACAGTGAAACTTGGAATAAAGCCTCAGACCGCTAAAGTCCTCATCAGCCCCTTCATCACTAAGGTGTACAAACAAATACAGATGACAGCTGTGTGGCACTCAGTTGGACAACTGATGCCATCCCCAATGACAAGCATCATGGCCAACCTTCAAGGCTGAGCGTGAGTTTCTTGGCGCCTCCACTTCAAAGAAGGATAAGGGTCAATAACAAACAATGAGTTTTAGAAGGATTTGATTACATAGGATTCATCTTCATAACCAATTAACTGACACTGAACTCTTGTAGGTGCAATTTGATGGCCAACTATTGTTCGCACTCAGCATAATATGGACTTGCTGTTTTACCTGGAAACGCTACCTAAAATTGTACACCAGATAGCAAATCTTGATTCTAAGTCAAAGCACCTAATGGGGTATACACAATGCATCTGCTCGAATAATTTCATTCCTGCCCTTAGACTGGTGAAGTGGGCTGTAAGAGTTTCTGTAAGGGCTTTGTTTAATTTCTAATAACATTCTGAAATCCATCTGGATAAAGTCTGCTTAGAAAATGGCACAGTCAGAGAGAACTCTGAACAGCCATCTCAAACGGTTGCCATCTTGTCTCTACCACTCACAGTATAGTGAACGTCGGGATCAACAGACACACAGAGTATATTGATGCACTGTCAGGGGTGTGGAATTCCTATAGCCCACTGTCCAAGACATATTGTTTGGGTTCAAGGATAAAAGGTTTTCATGTTTAATTTGTCCGTGGGACAAGTAGGCCCAACCCCCTGCAGCACAAACCCTTTGGCTGCCAGTTTACAGGGAAGGGATCTGTCAGTAGTTGAGGCAATATTTGTGTCCATATGTGAATGCTGTTGGAACTTGTGCCTATGGTTCTTTAATGCCAAGCCTTCATTATTAGGGTGAACACTCTGAACAAACTTTGTAAGGTCGCACTGCACTACTGACAGTGGTTCAGCAAAAAACATGCACACACGTTTGAAATGTTTAATAAGATGAGGATACCTATAATGCTCCCAGAATACT
The DNA here is from genome assembly GCF_031143425.1 of Pleurodeles waltl. Classification (NCBI taxonomy): domain Eukaryota; kingdom Metazoa; phylum Chordata; class Amphibia; order Caudata; family Salamandridae; genus Pleurodeles; species Pleurodeles waltl. Next base: position 718,840,110 of record NC_090439.1, read on the forward strand.
CTGATTAAGTGTAAATGTTTGCAGAAGATTGTAAGCAAGTTTAATGATTCTTTGCTTTCAAAATAAAATGTTGAGAAAAAATAAAAACAGGAAAAAAACATTTTGCTAAATTACTGTGAAAATGTAGGTACTATTTCTTTGAAGCTTAATTTAGTAAAATGTGTTGATACATACTGGTATTTAAAAACATATTCATAATCGAAAATCAGTGTAACCATTTTCAACAAGATTATGGGAGACATGAAAATAAACAAGTACTGGCAAAAGCCAACCGATCCGACATCCGTGTCAGTCTTTTGGTTTTGTCAATTAGTGTGTATTTTTAACATAGCTTTTGTAACACTTTATTGTTGTGGGAGCTGCCAGGCCCTCACCATTGTAACAAATATTGGTAAAAAGCACCAAAAAAGTTGTTTGGTCTTAAAAAGCACACATTGCCACAGTAGTTCCTGGCACTGAACAAAACTACTTTGTGTGCCAATGTCTTTATTGTGGAAGAGCAGAATGTTATCACTCACAGTAAAGCCAGCCAATAGATGGACAGAGCAAAATATCATTTTAATAAAAACAAAATGTCTTGGTTAACACCAGACCTAATAAGGGGCCCAATTCTTTAAAAAAGTCACAGAGGTTCACCCTTGGTATATGTCTTTGCATTAGTGGCTAACATGAATACACAAGAATTTACAGAATTAGACCAAAAAATCCTACTCCTAGAAAATATTTGTCAACTATATTTTAGCAGGAGCAAATATGCATGTGTAGATTTGCTCATGTGAAATTCTATTGAGCGTTTACACGTTGACTTCACGTTGACTCCAACCACTTTTTTTCCCCAATCCTGGAAGATCTTCTACTTCTGCCATTGTCAGGAGTAAATTTCCAACCTTTCTCAGTATAGGAAAATATTAGAGAAGAGCTAGTGAATATCCTTAAGACATGCAAGTTAGTAAGTTTGCAGACTCAAAGGCATTCCAGCCCTGGAACTATTGCTTACTGCTTCCTCCAGCCCCGGTACGTAGATCTGCAGAAAGGAAGCAAAATAGGGAAATTGCTATAATAGGGATTGAAATTGCAAGTATTCAAGCCCCACTATAGTATTACATAATGAGATTGCTGCCATAGTTTGTCGCTGCACTACATGGCACCAAAGAAACAAGTAATTATTTTACAGGACAGGTAGATTTAAGAAGCAACCTGTCCCATGCACAAGTAGATATTTTATTAAGTTTGACAACCCTGGGGGACACACGCAAGGTCAAGCAGATGTCTGAATCCAGGAGTTCCTCCAGGCCTTCTGAAGTTGATCAGGAGGCAGCCCAGAAAGGGGTTGCGGAAGGGCAGACAGACACTCTCTCCGACCGAGAAGAATGATCAGTAATTTAACCAAAATCGACTGAAATATATATGCCCTAACCAAACCTCCTCTCCTCTTCCCCCTCCCCTCCATGCTGGACACCTTGAAGGAAAGACTGGAGAGCTATTATAACCATCCCACCCTGGCAGAATGACGAATCTCAGAGGTGGACAATACTCACACCGACGTAGCTAAAACATAAAAGCTTGCAGCTGTAATCGAACAGATGAGATAGAAAATTGAGGACTTGGAGGTGTGCTCATGTAAGAGCAATGTGCACATTATAGGAGTTCCTGAGCCCATCACACTAGGGAAAATCGAATACTTTGTGGAAAACCTGCTAGTGGATGTGTTTGTGAGAGATAACCTATCCCCCAAGTTTGAGAGCACACTGAATGCTGGGTCATCGGCCAGTTGCTGGGGCACCTCCCCACCCCTAAGACCAATCCTGGTCAAACTACTAAAATACAGAGACGGAGACACCATTTCAGCAATGGCCAGAATCAAGGGGGATATCTCACATGAGGGATATCAGCTGTCGCTGTATCCAGGCGGTGCAGGAGGCCCAGAGAAAATTTGTTCCCATGAAGAAATGTCAACATGAAATGGAGGTGGGATATGCCATGATGCACCCCACAAGGCTCAAGTTCACCCTGACTGGAAAGGTACACATATTTTAGGAACACCAGGTTGCTGTGGCCTTCCTCTATAAGCACTCTAAGGGCCAAATGTACAAAGCCGTTTAGCATTTCTTAACAATCCGATTGATAATTTGGGCTCTTAACAAATGCTAAATGGGCTTTTCAGAGGTACAAAGACCTTTAGCAAAATCACAATTTGCAATCCTCTAAATAGGAAATCGCAAATAGGAATTACCTATTTGCGTTTCCTAATTAGATATGAAAAGCATTTCCTAAATGCAAATTGGGCATTTAGGAAATGCAATTACCATTTACTCAAAGTGGAAGGTAGCCATGTGCACCTTGAAAAAAGGGACTCAAATATGCTTTTTTTAAAGTGCAATAGAGCACACACATGCCCCTAGGGAATATGTGTGCTCTACACGTGCACCACAGTTTTGGGGTGCATCACGTGGGCCCTTTTGCCCATAGCAATCCGTGGATTTGCATTTCCAAAATAGTGATTTCCTAACAGGAAATCACTATTTTAGAAATTAAAAACCGGCCCACTGTCACAAATGGCATTGGGATTTTTTAATTGCGATTTCATAATATCGATTCCTACTAAACACAGATTGGTGCATTATAAATTTGTGCACGTTTGTACTATACACCGGCTGACACAGTGCAGTTTGCAGGGCATGATGATGCACACTGAGGTGTCTCTGGGGCTGATTTCTTCCAGCGTGCATTGACTTGCCCTTGTGATGTGACGTTGTGATGGATTAATCAGTCTGCCAATATCTAAACCAGGTTTTAAGTCTGGAGATGCTTATTTTATTAACCAATCGTTGATTTTCTGAGGTAAGCAGCTGCTACGGCTAGGCACTATGAGGAAGTGTGAGGAGTTGACTTTAGCCCAAATCGTAGAACTGAGAATTGGTAATGATCTTTTCTTATCAACTTCCTTGGGATTGCAATATGCAAAAAGGAAATAAGCATCTGGTGGATCTACTACACACATCCAGTCCCCTTGACGTATCTGGAGGTAGATCTGGTGAAATGACAACGTTCTGACCTTTCTTTATTTATCCATTTGTTTGCTATTCTTAGATCAGAAATGGGTCTGAATTCTTGCTTTGGTCCTTTCTTTTGTATCGGAAAGTAACAGGAATTAATTCCTGTTCCTTTTCAGTACGAAGGCACTTCTTCCACTGCATTTTTTTAAAGTAAGGTCTTCCTTTCCTTTCAAAGCTCACATTTATGATGTTGGAAAGATTTCTTAGGTGGTACAGTAGGTGGAAATGTTTTTGTTTTTGGGGAAATGTCCTCTTCCCTTTGAAGGTCTTCTTTGGTGGAAAGGCTGTCTCTGTGTTTGTTGCTGCTATTGTGGTTCCCATTGAAGGACTTCAACCCGCTATGGGAAATAACTCCTCCCCTAAGGATTACAGAGTATCTTGAACACCTTTCTCTTCCCAAGACCTACCGCCTTCATGTGAGACATTTCACCATCTACAAAAGAGCTGAAAAGTGAATTGCCTGAAAAAGGAAGGATAGGCAAGGTCTCTATTGCGCTCCTGGTATTCACAACCGTAGACCTGCCTACCTTAACCACCACCTGAACTTCCACCAACCAGTGAGAAGCCTACGCTTTGCCTCCCTAACACTGGCCCATGCTCAACACATCTACAGATGCAGAAGTGTAGGATGCTCCTTTTCCCATGTCGCAGCAAAGACCTGGAACAGCCACGCCACTCAACTCCAGACCATCCCCAAACTGCCGGAGTTTCGAAAGGCCCTCAAGACCTAACAGTTCAAATTAGCATTTGGGACCTGCAAGCGCCTGAATACCCTATCAGGTGATTAGCCGCACTTTACAAATCCTGAATGATTGATAGGAGACAAATTTAATGGCAACACCCATGAGCAGATAATTCAGAGGAAACTGCTGCAGTGCTGATAATCTGGTTGGACAACAGCATTCCTTCCTGAAAGATTTCCTGAAAATTCTGCCTATTCCCTGTCAAGCTCATAGAAAATCAAGGACCAGGATTAAGACATTCATTGTTGCTGTTATCTCCAAGGCTAGGTCCAGCAATAGGATTTGAAGGAACCTTGTTGCTGTGCTGTGCTGAGAAAATAGGAGCTCTACCACCCAGGAAGTAAAAAGTGCTTCTTAACTTTAATACAGATAACAAGCCCAGGTGAATGTGGGCTATGATGATGACAGCTTGATTTAATTTTATTTTGACACAAGGACTTTAACCAATGACAACAATGTTAAAATTGTTATGAAGAAAAAAAAAAAAAAAGAGGCTCAGGTTAGTGACTTCACAATAAACCTATGTACCTCTGAATTACCTCAAAATCCAAGAATTTTAAGAGTGAGGAAGATTAAAAAGGAGAGAGTGTGACAAATGTATAACTTTAGGAAGGGGAAGGGCTAACAAGAACGTTGGGATAAATGTGAATAAACAATGCAAATAAGACCGGTCTTCAGCTATGATCAGGTAAAGGAATGTATAGTTTGATAGGTCAAGCTGCCCTGGCACAATATTTAACTAGTGCAATTCTAATTTTACTCCTGAAATTTTCTGCCCTTGACGATTAGGGACAGTGTTCCAGTTTGCTGATTGTTATTTTCTTTGGATGCTGTTGGACACCATTTTTCCCGCCTTTTACCCCACTTCCCACTCCAGTCCTCTTGCCGGCTCCTCCCACCTCCCTAGACTACTTATGGAGGCCGCTGTGCGGCCCCTGTGAGCAGCCCTTGTTCTCTGTAGTCCAAAGAGCTGCTCTCCTGCTGGTGCTCACACTTGCTCTGACTCCCAGGGTCAGTGACTGCTCCACAGTCCCTGAGCCCCGGGTTCCATCCCGCTATGGGGACCTTGACTGCCCCTGATTATTTACCTTATTGGTATGTTTTACTTTATTGGTATGGTTGTTTTTCCCTTAATTTTGTTTTCTCCACTGTTTTTGCTACTTTTGCCTTTGCCACGTCAGCCTCTGATGATTTCCTTTGGATGTTGTTGGAAGCTGTTTTTTCCCCGCCATTTTCCCTGCTCCCCACGCCCGTCCTACCTGCTGGCCCCTCCCACCTCCCAGGACTATTTATGGAGACTGCTGCGCTGCCTCAGCACTGGTGTGCCCTGGGTGAGCCAAAGGCAAGCCCATCTGCGCCCGTCAGCGTCTGGACCGCAACCAGCTCCAAGTTCCCTGGCTCCTCCACCCCATGAAGATACACCACCACAGACCTTTGGGCCCTGGATGTACCAACAATCTCTGCTGCTGACATCCTCATGGACCACCAGAGCACCATTCTCATTCTGACACTGCCGCCTTAGCACAGCACTGAAGAAACCAACAACACCAGCAACACTGCCAACGCGGCTGCAAACCATACATCGACTGAGACTCCCACAACAACACTCCAGTGTATCCTACTCAACTCAAGTTCTCTCGGGAAAAACGGCACAGAGATATTGGACACGATCTCCTCCCTCACCCCGGATGTCATCTTCCTCAGAGAAACCTTCCTTCACCCGATGTCCGCACCAGACATCGCCACCGCCATCCCCTAAGGTTACAAGATAACTCACCAGGACTGAACCAAGAAGCACTGAGGCAAAATCAAACCTGGTTTACAGGGATACCATATGTGGCACAACATTGCCCAACAACCCCACACCAGTAATGGAACACCTCAACTTCCAACTCTACACAGACGGGAAAAGCACCATCAGAGGTACCCTAGCCTAAAGACCACCAAGACCAGGCTCCATCTTCTGCAACACTATCCTGGGAAATCATAGCCCCGCGTGCAATCAACTTCAAGCACTATATCTTAGGGGACCTCAACTTAGACCTCCATGACACCAATGACGCCAACTCCACCGACCTCCAGACAGGCATGAGCAACACCGGACTCAAGCAGCTTACCAATGACTCCACCCACATCACAGGACATACGCTCAACCCCATTCTCACCTCAAGCGACAGAGTCATCCAAACTACACCACTGACCTGGTCCGACCACCACAGTGTACACGTCCCCATCGCAGGACTCAACCTCCCTGACGCCGGGCCCCTCAGATCCACGCGCAGTGACTGGAAAAAGGTATCAGAAGACCAGTGAAACAACAGACTCTGCTCCCACCTCCCAAGACCCTACACACAACCCCGAACAATCAGCAAAGAACTTTGACCAGTGGATCACAAAATTTGCCAATGCTATCACTCCTGCTAAGACAACCATGGTCAAAGAACACAGCAAATGAGCAAGCTGGTTCACAGAGGAACTGCAGACAACCCGAAAGGAAGTGGCGCACCAGCAAAGCAACAGAAGACCTCACCACCTACAGGACTGCTCTCAACCTGTACCACCGCCTCTTGAAGGAAACCAAGAAGAATGCCCTAGCAGACCACAACAAAGCCAGCATAAAACACAGCAAAGAACTGTTTGTCACTGTTAAGGTCCTACAGGCATCGAAAACAACATCACTCCTTCCCAGGAACTGTGCAACAACCTCGCTGACTTCTTCCACGACAACATCTTGGCAACCTATGAAAACTTTGGACGCCAACACCCCCGCCACAGACAGTATCAACCAGCTCACACCCACAAACACAAATGCTGAACACTCGCTTACCCACAGGAAACACCTCAACATGTAAGATACTACTATCTCCATCAAGAACTCAAACTCTGGGGCACCCATGGACCCATGCACCCACCACGTCTTCTAACTTGGATGCAAGACAATCAGTGACAAACTCAGGATGGTCCTGAAAACCTCCATCACCGCTGACTACTTTCCTGAGGACTGGAAACACACTGAAGTGAGGTCCCTCCTCAGAAAACCATCTGCCAATCCTGCCAATCTGAAGAAATACCAGGCCATCCCACTGTTCCCCTATCCAGCAGAAGTCCTTGAGAAAGCGATCAACCAGCACCCCACCCAACTACTAGAGGACTACAACCTCCTGGACCCCTCACAATCTGGATTTCAAACTAACCAAAGCACCGAGACAGCCTTGATTGCAGCCAACAATGACATCAGAGGCCTCCTGTGCCATGGGAAACAGCAGCCCTCATCCTCCTGGACCTGTTTGCCGTGTTTGACATTGCCTCCCACCATATTCTGATCAACAAACTCCACCAAATCGGGATTCGGGGAAATGCCCTCAAATGGATCACCCTGTACTTCACCGGCAGAGCCCAAAGGGTCTGTCTCCCAACATTCACCTCAGAGCCCAAGAAGATCATATGTGGTGTCCCCTAGGGTTGGTCCCTCAGACTGACCCTCTTCAACACTACATGACCCCCCTGGCCGACAGAGTCAGATCACACAGACTCACGCAGTTCACCCTCTCTCTGTCCAAAGATCCCTCCACCACAAAAGCTAACTTTCACAAATGCATGGTGAACGTTGGGGACTGAATGAAGGACAAGTCTCTCAAATTGAACTCTGAAAAAACTGAAGTCCTCATCTTTGGGAACAACACCTCACAGTGGAACGACTTGTTGCGGAACAACTCATTGTGGCCCCTGGAGCTCGCTACAATGCCAATCCAACACACCACTCCCACAACCTCTGCATCATACTGGATAACAAGCTATCTATGAAAAAAAAAAGTCAATGCAGTCTCTTCCTCTTACTTCCATACCCTTCGCATGCTTCTCAAGATCTTCACTTGGCTCCTGGTAAAAATCAGGTCTGCCACGTAGGCCCTCATCACCAGCAGACTGGACCAAAGAAACATGCTCAATACACACCTCAAGAGACCGCCTGCACCGCTTGTGAACTAACGTATTATATGCACCAAGTTTGGACTACACTCTGAGGTGCAGTAGCTTATACCATCATACCTCAAGAGACTCCAAACACTACAGAACTCAGGGGTAAGACTCATACTCGACCTCTCCAGAAGGACCTACATCACACCCCATCTCAAGAAACTTCACTGGCTCCCGATACTGAAGAGATGCCAGTTCCAGATTCTAACCCACACCTACAAGGGCCTGCACAACCAAGGATCAGCAAACATCATTAAATGCTTAAAGTTCCACCAACCGTCCAGACACCACTGATCAGCCTCTCTCTCCATCGCAGACACCCCACAGATCCATCAAGCCAACAGCGGAGCACACTCTTTCTCGCATCTGGCAGCCAAGGCTTGGAACAACCTTCCCCTGCACCGCAAGACTGTACTGTTGCTCCAACAATTCATAAGAGATCTAAAGACCTGTTTTTTTGACTAAAGAACCTCCATGCAGCAGCAAACAGCTCCAGTGCCTCGAGACCCTCACAGGTGATTTGCCATGCTCTATAAGTAAATGACTGATTGATGGTCTTAAGACACCTTTTAAGGGCACCATCTGCTAGACCTCATCTCATGTTTTCATTTTCCATGAAACAGCCAGGGAATAGTCCTACCACCTTAGTCGCATTCTGGTCATTACCATGCAAAATAAGCAACCTTCCTATTCCTGTCTCGCTAATAGTGTCTTGTTACATTCACAACATACTCCTTTTCATAAAAAATTTGAACATGGGTTGAAAAGCAGAAACTGCTGGATATAAGTGATTATGATAAAGAGGAACCATTACCATTTTGAGCTCTACCATTAGTTCAATTATTTAGAATGGGTAATGGCATCACAACTAATAACAAGGTCCAACCATTACCTTTATTATGAATCAGAGAGAGAGGGGAATACAGTAGTACATTTATATTAGCCACACACTCACCCCAAATTGTTTGACGCTGCAAATCAGTGTCATCATGCTGCATGTGCTCTGGTCCTAACATAGTAGTGGTAAAATTGGTTTCACTCAATCGGCCTATTCAACTGTCCTGTAAGACTAATATAGATTGCACAGAAAATTTAAATTAAATGTGATATGTGGGCTTCAGTGAGTATTTACACTTATGTGCACTTGCCTGCCAGGAGTGGTGCTGTGCTCTAGCTGGGCTCCAGTTTAAATGTACTCCAGTGACATATGGCAGGGGAAAGTGCTTTTGCTGTGTGAGGAAAATCTAAATGTACAACTATCTCTCTGGAACTGGAGAAGCCAGGGGATTCTCTTATGCATTCCAACGATCTTTCTAGGCAACCTGGCTGCTGTCACAATAGAGAAGAGAAACCATTTTTACCATGCCAGATGAAAGCTCATCTAAATAGGGCTGTGGTTAAGGAGTAGAAGAAGGACCTGCCTGGTAGCAGTTGGATTCTGCCACAGGGTGCTTGTGTAGTTTTACAGTAATAGAAAGAAAAAGTGATGCAAAAGAAGGTGGAAGAACTGTGAGAAAATCATTAAGCCTGAGTGGCAGAATTTCTTCAATCAGTGGCTAGTGTACAGGATGAATCTGACACCTTACCCACCATCTCCTCAGAACATTCTTGGACCTGAGAGGACGCCACCTGAAGGAAAAGTGCTGCTGAAGATGCCTCCTAACTCCTGGTAGAGGAAGATGATTAACACAAGAACTCCTGATACCTGTTGGCACCCAGGGACTTGAACAGTTTTCCAGGGGTCAAGAGCTTGGCCTCCTGTTTGCCCACTTCAGAATTATAAATACAAGAAGAATTTCTGATTTCAAGATGGCCCAGCTGACCACAGAGGACCAAACCCTCCATTAATCCTAGCTGGGGGGAGCCATGACTGCCACAAACTTGCCCAGATGAGCTAGGGGCTGCAGGACTTCTGGCACTAGGAAAACACTGGCAATTAGACATTCTTCTCGACTCTGGGGGAACTAGGAGCAGGTGCTGAGGGTTGCCCACTGAGGTCACATTCAAAGAAGGCTCATCCAGCTTGGAGCATTTCTTTGGACTGAAAAATGGTTCAGTGGAACCTCAAGGTGAAGATGTACAACCTCGTAGAGCCCTGCGCAGCTACAGCTTCAAGACTTGTTCTGCTGGAGTATTTTGACTCCCACAACAATGACTAAGTCTGAAGGTAAAACCTTGGACAGAAGTGAGGCAGCAAATCTATCTAATTCATGTAGGGATTCAGCAGCTATAAAATCCAGGTTTGTCCCAATCAGAGGTTTAGGTGCCAAAACCAGCGACTTCAAAAAAGTATCCAACATTGAGGAACTCTCACTGGCCACAGTCTTGGACCTTGCCTCCTTGAAAAATTCTGACTTCAAGTTCAGACACTAGGAGCCTGATTTAGATATTGGCGGATGAGTTACTCCATCACAACAGTGACTTATAGCCCATCCGACAAAATCTTTTTGTGTGATGTAAGAATAAAAAACTAGGGTAAAGAGCAGACATATAGCCAACTGACCGTATACAACATTTTATTTGACACCTAGACTTATTGCAAAGCACTGGTCACAGAAATATACTGAAGCGTGAAGATTATTGGAGATTGTCAAGTACTAGTAATCAATGGCTGACAGACTTACATTGCCCACAGACTCTGATTTCAACTTTAATATGTAGGCCATGTTTGTAGTCATCTCAAAACCAAAACTGTCTATTTTTAACAATTTACATTTTGCTATTACAGAGAGATTCTAATATTTTTTAGATAATATATGTCTGACTAGACTAAGTGCAATAACTTAATATTGGTGCCTCTGAATTACAAACCTACATCACCTATAACAGTAATAGTTCTATGATTAATACCGCTCAAGGTCAATACAGAAATATCTAACACCCAATGGCCAGTGTAATTGTGCCCAAGGTCTGAGGCCCTTAGTTTAAACAGTTATTCAACACAGAACTGCTGACTAGCCAATGACTGCACAAAGACCTGGAGAAGAGGTTTGACAACTTGCACTCAGGTTTCTATCTTATGCTGAAAATACTCAACTTTGTATCTGACTTACAGGACTTTAAGGAACATTTGCAGCTACAGGGGTGGTCTGCTCTCAGTACAGACCATATGATGACCTGCTCACTCAAACACATAATCTGCTATTTCTGGTCCATTACAGAGCTCAATATTTTCTATGCTTCCTGCTTACCACTAAGCTACATTTGCCCCTGGTGTCCCTTTCCTACCTAGCTGCCACTAACTCCACTGTCTTTCTGCTCAAATTTCACAGGTATAACCTCTTTTTAAAACTCTCCACAAATCTGTCTTCATAAACAAGGTGCCTTAGTCACCTCATGCTTGACACACACACAGAATGCTCCTACACAACTGCTTCTCAGTTTGAGTAAGCATTATCATGGCTCAGCTTCATGAAATTCACCACTGGTATTTGATATTTGCCAGAATCTCCTTTAAGATCTTGCATTTTTTACACAAATGCTTTCTCTTGAAAACACATCAATGTCTTTAGGCCAAAGTCTTGTCTTGCATCTCAAGATTAACCTTACTTGTCCATAGGCCATCTGCTCCTTGCCCCTTCTTCCAACACTTGTCTGCAGCCTCTTTCATCTGGGGAGCCACTCTGTGGAACTCTCTGCCACTCACCCAAATCAAAATGAAAAACAATCACTTTGTTTTCTTCAAATTGCTTAACTCGTCTTTACTAGTAGACCCCATCACTTATTTCAGAGTCAAGATGGTGAATACAAAAATCTGATTTTCAGTCGCCCGTGCAACAGTCATCTCAGAAAACACAGGTTTTTAGAAATATAAATCCAATGATGATGCCAAATGACACAGTGAAAATGTTACTTTGAAACTCAATTTCATTCTTTGGCTCCTTCTTTACAGTAAATCAAAAGAAACTAAACACATTCTGGACACTTTTGTGTTTAACTTTAATGTTGAAAATAGATGTAAAGTTTTTGTGTCTCTCATTCATAAAAATGCCTTGCATCGAAAACACAAGTGAACAACAATGCTGTGAAACTATTTGCAACACTTACTTTGGATCTGGTGGCCCATCTGGTAGAGGTTTCATGGAAAGTTTGCACAGTGACCTGAAGACTATGAAGGCATCCTTTTGTAAAATGTGGGAGAACTTAGCACCAGGAGAAGATCCTGAAGTATTTCCAGATTCCTAGAAGCATTAAACAAATGTTAAAGTAAGGTAAAGCGCAAGATTAAAATGTACTAAAATAATTGTGTTATGGATGGGTGACATTGAAAGTGTTACCTACAACACTAGCACATAATGTGTTGATGTCAATGTTGGCTTGCCAAATCCAACATTTCAAGAAAATCAAATGACCTAAATGTGCATGTACAGTCAAAGAGGCTGGAGGGTTGCTTTAAGAATTAACCAAGTGTTAACAATGTATAAGAACTAAATGAGTGCTGATTTGTAGGGGGAATTCAAACACAACTGTTTTAATGTATGGGGAAATCGGGGCTCCACCAACGAGGATGCTTCCTGGTAATTGATTATTGGGCACATAAATACATATTTATTTTTATTTGAGTTCCTCGAAAGCCTATCATGCCCAAAATAAACTTGTGCCCCCCTTAGGCAGGTAAAATTAAAAACAATATTTCTATTACCTTCCTTCGTATTTCATTTCTCTTGCTACTTATTTCTATCTCAATTAAGCTATATCCCCTTCTTGCTTTGCACCTCTCATAGCTATACCAGTCTCTCTCTCAACCTAATTTCTGTATCTACCAGCCTGTGCCTATCTCTACATCTCTACCTCTGTACCCACTCTATCATAACCTTCTCTCTAGATCATACTGCACTTGGCACATTGATCTTTATCCATCTCCCCACTCTATATCTCTTCTCCATCTACATCCCCTCTTCCACAAATTTAATTCTCATTCTCACTACTTTATTTCTCTCCATCTCTATATTCCTCACCTCTCTATCTCTAAGCTATCCCTCTAACTCACTGTTCGTTACTTAATACCCTCTAACTCACCTATCTCTACCACTCCTGTGTCAACCTCTTTTCTCCCTACCTCACATCTCTTCACTTCCTGATCACTCTATCCTACTTTCTTTTCTATCCAACTTCTCAATTTACCTCACAATGCGTTTCTACTTCTACACTTCCCTTCTCCCACTCGTTCTGCCTATTTCCTCTACCTGCACTCTTTCACTACCTTACTTCTTTCTATTTACCTTTCAACCTCTACCTCTTTTTTCTATCATTACCTTCTCTTCCATCATCTCTCATAACCCTCTCTGCACCTCCATCTTTATTTCAACTCAACATCTCCACCTCACCTCTACTCTACCTCTTCTCATAGATCTTACTTCCCACTCTGTCTCCACCTCTCTTATTCACCCTCTCTCTCTTCACCTATGTATCAACCTATCCTCTTGCTCTACCTCACTTCAGTCTCTCTCCGCTTCATCAAGGTTTTCTCTACAACTCATCTCTCCTTTTACCATTCAATCCTCTTGGCCTCATTACTCTTTACTTGACCTTCCTTTCTATGCACCTTTTTGCCTCTTTTTTAGCTCAATTCTCTCTCTCTCAAGCCTCTGTTTATACTATCGCTCCACTATGTCTACCTCTCTATGGCATTACCAAATTGTAACTCATCTTTCCACAGCATTGTCTATTTAGCTTTGATTGGGCAATAACGTTGTTCTGAACAGGAAACCCTAACAATCTTTCTTGTTGGGGCTCGTTAGGGCTCCAAAAAGTCTTAATATTGCACTATTTCAATGTCCAAGAATACAAAATCCATACCTCACATAAGTGAAAGGGCCCTGTAACAATCCAATTTAGCATGCAATACAAGAACATAAAATAGATTTGTTCACTCTTCTGAACCTTCTAGCCTCTAATTCGCTACCATTCTTCAATCTGTAACATGACCCCAGTCAAAATCATTGAATGACTTTGTAAACCTCTGGCTCTCACATACAACGTCTGCACACCCACACAATTCTGAGGTAATGAATAAAGTATATTTCCATTGCTTTATGAGACGCCACATTAACTACACGTCTGTGTATAATGTGTGTTACATTTAGTTTGCAATTTTTTATTGAACTATAATCTGAACAACCTTTGACTTGAACTAAAGCACTGACTGTAATTACCTATAACAACTGTTACCAATCGCCTGGGTATCATTCTTTGGAGGAAATTTGAAGGCTTACTAAATGCCAGAGACACCAATACTTTTCCATAAGAAACAAGCATTTGCAATGCAATAGGACTCGCATTAGCAAGAGTTAGCATTGGCGTTGTAAATGATAAGGACCACCTCGCATTTGGGACCTTATAAATATTTTGCCATGCAGCATATTAAACCTTTATCAGAAATAAACTGTGTTACACTTGGCATCAGACTGTAATGGTCCGAACAGCCCCTACAGAGCACCACTGTAAAAATAGCATTTAGAAGAAACATGGTCATGTAACCATATATTCAGCCCCTAGAGGGCATACGCAAATAACAAAGAATGATAAATAACATTACAGTGTAACCATATAATCAGCCCGTTGAGGGTATAGTGTATTACACATTTTCACAGAGAGCTGGCCTTTTAAATATCATTTAACTGTGGAGTCAGTGGCACAAGGGTTCAGTGCCACTGGTCGTTACTAGATGTCGCTGTAGAGTAAACAGCAGAAGGTGCAGTACCACTGGTTGTGGCTAGATGCCCCTGTAGAGCCAACAGCAGAAGGTGCAGTACCACTGGTTATGGCTAGATGTCCCTGTAGCGTCAACAGCATAAAGTGCAGTACCACTGGCCGTGGCTAGATGTACCTGTGGAACCAAGAGCACTCACAGTACAGTGTCACAGAACGCTGCCAGAACTTCTGACTTTAGAAGCTCAGAATGTTTCCTAAACCCGGAAACGGCTGGAGAAGTACCAGGTCCTCAGTGAAATGGCTGAAATATTTAGCCATGCTGTACATTAAACCTGTATCAGAAATAAACTATTTGTGCATACATTAAACCTTTATCAGAAATAAACTGTTTGTGCATTAGCAGAACAAAAGTTCCAGCTATAATATGCATTGAATGGTGGAAAAGGTTATGATTTTTGACCCCCCCCCCTAACCTAGTGTGACCCACAGAAAGAACACATCGTTCTGAATGTTTTGGTGGTGGCCCCATTGCTTTGGGACCACCACAGGCTGAGTTATGGGCAAAAAGGAATGCCTGCAAAGCATTATGGGGTGAGTTTTCATACATTTAACCTTTATCAGAAATAAACAGTGTTTGTGCTTTAGCAGAAGGTGTAATACCACTGGTCGTGCTAGATGTCCGTGTGGGGACTACTGAGTTACTAGTGCCTTGGGGCAATTATCATCCTTCAGCCCCTGGAGAGCATACTGCAGTAGACATTTGTAGGCCGAGTAAGGCTGTCAAAATATTACTACAAACAAGGCCATTATAACACAAACTCCTCTCAGCTGTAAAAACAATAGTTCCAGTTATAAGAGATAAACGTTTATGATTTTCTGCCCCACTCTAACCTAGCGTGACCCACAAGGTGGCCTGGACAGAAAGAGCACATCGTTCAGAGTGTTTTGGTTCTGGTCCCATTGCCCTAGGACCACCACAGGCTGAGTTATGGGCAAAACCGTGTTCTAAAAAGGAATGCCTGCAAAGTATGAGGCAAATTTCCCACAGTGCAGTGAAAATTGTAGTATCAGCTCTCCGGCTGTGCAGAGAGCTGGTGTTCCAAGGTCGATTTCATGCTATTTAAAGCCACACAAAAAATGTACAAAACACACACACGACACAACTACTTGTAATTACTGATTATGTAAAGTAAGGACCAAGAGATGGGTAAACGCAGAAAACCAACCCTGCATGTGAACACGAGTGCTTACTGACAAACAAGAGTTAGGAAACAAACAAAAATAGTCTGTCCAAGCAACAGAAAAACATTCCAGGTTTAATTAAACTGTACTTGGCCAGTACTCTTAAGCCAAGTACAGGAAGTGACATACCGGCTGCCAAACAAGAGCCACACTGCCTTAATCTGATGGTAAACGGCAGGCATAGGCAAGAAGGAGCAAAGTCCTATACTCTATCCAACAGGTCTTGCGAACAGTGCATGCGCGCTGTAGGTTCGACATAAAAATTACAGAATTTTGCAACCATAATGACATATGTGCCAGAGAAATAGCTTTGGATTTGGGGAATTTTAATTCCTGTCCAATTCACAATTGTTCAGTCTTGTCCCAAGTTTTAGCAACTTACGTTATGTGGGTATTTTCAATTCTTTTACTATGAAACCTTCAATCAAAAACAGAATTGCTAGTATTAGTCACAGTAAATTACATTTGAAATTTCAAAAGAATCAGATGCACACTTTTTTTTTTTTAGCTAGAAAATTCTACAGCAAAAGTTTGAAAGATGAACTAGAGTACTGTTTTCTTATTTGGTACACAAAAAACGATTACTAGGTATGCACATCTCAGGGAGAGGGATTATTTCTAGAACTAATCATTTTACAGGACCTGTACTCGTATCAACTACCTATTCCTTTCTAGGAATCCGTTGAATAGGCTGCTCAGGGACAGGATGGAGAGAGGCACTGCATCTGCCATGCTAAGATGGAGATCAAATGGGAATACGGGATACCTGAGAGCAATTGACGGCACAGGAGAACACAAATGTGTTACTTTAGAGCTAGTATCTGTGCAGAGGAAATGAACAATGACATACTTGATTACATGGAGAAGAATGACCCTGGAGACCCAAATCTTCACACACAATGGGATGGATGCCTTTAGGTGAGCATTAGAGGGGTGGCCATTCAGAGACCGCTATCATATTGTGGCTGCACATAAATTGCTCAGTCAAATATTTGGCCTTAAAAACACAAAACAAAATCTCTCCTACACTTAAACTGGCCAGGGGCATTACCACTTAGATTAGATCAAAACACACCATCTATGAAAGGGGTACTATGGCAGACCGTCTCCTTGCCATGACAGTCCAGAGACACAAAGGGCAAAATCTTACATAGCAGCAATCAGAGCAGAAGGAAGTGGCAATACCCATGATAAAAGCAAACAAAATTAAAGTGAACTCTAGGTTAGTCAAAATCTAGTCATCTATAGTCAACGTGGTCCAAATGGGATTTGATGAAAAGGTAGATAAAATGCCTGCGGAAAATAGATGACAGATTAAAAAAAGTGGAATTACAGGTAGAATGCAGATGTTGAAAACACAAGAAACATCAATCCCAGAAAACCCTACGTTCAAGATCTTAAACTTGAGAGACAAATTATCTTAATATGATTATCCGTAGATACGAAAGTTAATCAGGTAAGAAAGACGCAGTTGCAGTTTTGTGCTAGAGACCCTAGAAATCAGCTATTTCTCCAAAAAATTCCTAATGTAGCATTATTAGTAAACAAAACAATAACTACAGTTTGAACTACAAATGCTGATTAGTCAATAATCAATGATGGATATTCTAGCAAATAAATAACGAAAATAAACATGCATCTACAATGCAATAGGGTCTCGCATTTCTCCGAGTTATAGCTATTAGCAGTTGTAAACTCCCAACCGGACTTTTCTTGCCACATTAAATAGAAAAAAACAGCGCGACTGCGCTGCTTCAGTTCACTCGTACAGACAGTTGAAGACAGCATGCGGGTAGAAAAAAAATGCAAAAAAAAGAGCGAGATTGCGCTGCTACAATTCACTCGTAGTCAAACCTATCGGTAAAAGTGCAATTATGTACGTAACGGGCAAAAGTGCAATGAACTATGTAACAGGGTAGATGTCATGCAAAGCGCTGGAATTCTGCCAAGCGAGATCGCGCTGCGAAAAAAAATATTAAAAGTAGTCCACAAACCTGAAGGGAAACAGCGAACCTCGCATGTTTTCAGTATTTGGTTGCTGCGCTCGATGTGGGCTAACCACCGGAAAAGGCATGACATGCGTGCCTTCCACTAATGAAAGCAAGCAGTTTTTGAAAGGCAAGCCCACGAACCAATGAAAGACACTGATGTAACATGGACGGGGCTCTCAGTCCTTTTGTATCTACTAAAGTGTCTCGCAAGTGAAACGCATGCGCAAGCGCATGCAACGCAGGCTCAACCCTAAAAAGATAAACAAAATAGCATTTTAGTTTTGAAATTTCGGATAACCGTTTACCAAAATGTATGCAGAGGAGGAGCACCTCTGTCTGTAGACAGTGCTTCTGCTCAGCCAATCTTGGGAGTTACCTATTGTATTTAGAGTCAGGGGAGACGTTATGTTTACACTGTCAAAACCTGGGTCAACGGGCAGAAAACTCTTATCTAGTGACCCATCTTCCACTGGGCCACCAGTTCGCAGTTTTGCTCGACCGGTCCTGTTTGGGTCTGGGAAACTGTCACTAGCTTTTCACAGTCGTCCTGGGTAGGTCAAATAAACAGTGGCCTCCAGGGAGAAAAGCCCCAGCGCAAATAAACAGATGTACACTGGATAAGTGACATTTTCCGTTCGATGGCATGTGTAGATGCAGATACACATGCTGTGCATAGACTAGTAAGCAGTAATCTCCCCAAAAAGCAGTGGCTTAGCCTGTAGGAGTTGAAGTTGTTTGAAATGATGTTCGGAATACAGCCTGTCCTACTGTGGCTTGTTGTGTTGTTAACACATCTACAAAGTAATGTTTCGTGAATGTACGAGGCGTAGACCATGTGGCTGCCTTACAGATTTCGGTCATGGGTATATTCCCTAGAAAAGCCATTGTGGCGCCTTTTTTCCTAGTGGAGTGCGCCTTTGGTGTAATAGGTAGATCTCTTTTTGCTTTGATATAGCAGGTCTGAATTTATTTCACTATCCATCTAGCAATGCCTTGTTTGGATATTGGATTTCCTGCATGAGGTTTTTGGAAGGCTACAAACAATTGTTTTGTTTTGTGAAACTGTTTTGTTCTATCGATGTAATACATTAGTGCTCTTTTAATGTCTAACGTATGTAAGGCTCTTTCGGCTACCGAGTCCGGTTGTGGAAAAAAGACTAGGAGTTCCACTGTTTGGTTTAGGTGGAATGGTGATATGACTTTTGGTAAGAATTTGGGATTTGTCCTTTATGTTTATGCATCTGTATAAAGGGTTCTTTTATAGTGAATGCTTGTATTTAACTTACTTTTCTAATAGATGTGATAGCTATTAGGAAGGCTACTTTCCAAGTTAAATATTGTATGTCACAAGAGTGCATGGGTTCAAATGGTGGTCCCATGAGCGTGTTAACACAATATTGAGATTCCACGAAGGGACTGGTGGTGTTCTTGGGGGTATGATTCTTTTTAATCCCTCCATAAATGCTTTGATGACTGGGATTCTAAAAAGTGATGTTAAATGTGTAATCTGCAGATAGGCAGATATTGCTGTGAGATGTTTTTTAATAGAAGAGAAAGCTAGTTTAGATTTTTGTAAGTGTAATAAGTAGCTTACAATGTTCTTTTCAGAAGCATGTAGTGGTTGAATTTGATTATTATGGCAGTAATAAACAAATCTTTTCCATTTGTTTGCATAACAATGTCTTGTAGTAGGTTTTCTAGCCTGTTTAATGACCTCCATACATTCTTGTGTAAGGTCTAAATGTCCAAATTCTAAGACTTCAGGAGCCAGATTGCTAGATTGAGCGATGCTGGATTCGGGTGTCTGATCTGTTGTTTGTGTTGAGTTAACAGATCTGATCTGTTTGGTAGTTTGATATGAGGTACTACTGACAGGTCCAGCAGTGTTGTGTACCACGGTTGGCGAGCCCAGGTTGGTGCTATGAGTATTAGTTTGAGTCTGCTTTGACTCAATTTGTTTACCAGATAAGGAAGGAGTGGGAAAGGGGGAAAAGCGTAAGCAAATGTCCCTGACCAACTCCTCCATAGTGCATTGCCCTTGGACAGAGGGTGTGGATACCTGGACGCAAAGTCTTGGCATTTTGTGTTTTCTTTTGTTGCGAATAAGTCTATTTGTGGTGTTCCCCAATGTAGAAAGTAAGTTTGTAGGATTTGGGGATGAATTTCCCATTCGTTTGTTTGTTGGTGAGCTCGACTGAGATTGTCGGCCAGCTGGTTTTGAATACCTGGGATGTATTGTGCCATTAGGCAAATGTGATTGTGAATTGCCCAATGCCAATTTTTTTGTGCTAAGAGACACAGTTGTGAGGAGTGTGTCCTTCCCTGTTTGTTGAGGTAATACATTGTCGTCCTGTTGTCTGTTTTGACAAGAATGTGTTTGTGGGCTATTAGTGGTTGAAATGCCTTCAATGCTAGAAACACTGCCAACAGTTCTAAGTGATTTATGTGCAGTTGTTTCTGTTGAATGTTCCATTGTCCCTGTATACTGTGCTGGTTGAGGTGTGCTCCCCACCCCATCATGGAAGCATCTGTTGTGATCACGTATTGAGGCACTGGGTCTTGGAATTGCCGTCCTTGGTTTAAATTTATAGGGTTCCCCCATTGAAGCGAGAGGTGTGTTTGGCGGTCTATCAACACTAGATCTTGAAGTTGACCCTGTGCCTGTGTCCATTGTGTTGTTAGGCACTGTTGTAAGGGCCGCATGTGTAGTCTTGCATTTGGGACGGTGGCTATGCATGAAGACATCATGCCTAGAAGTTTCATTACAAACCTCACTTGGTAGTGTTGGTTTGGCTGTTAGTTTAATATTGTATTGCGGAACGCCTGTACCCTTTGTGGACTTGGAGTGGCAATTGCCTTTTGTGTATTGAATGTTGCTCCCAAGTATTGTTGTATATGGGATGGTTGTATATGTGATTTTTGGTAATTTATAGAGAACACTAGTTTGTGTAGAGTTTCTATCACGTATTGTGTGTGTAGAAGACACTGTTGCAGAGTGCTGGTTTTTATTAACCAATCGTCGAAGTAAGGGAATATGTGCATGTGCTGCCTCCTGATGTGAGTGGCTACTACTGCAAGGCATTTTGTGAATACCCTTGGGGCTGTTGTTATCCCAAATGGTAACACCTTGAATTGGTAAAGTACGCCTTGGATTACAAACCTTAAGTATTTCCTGTGGGAAGGATGGATGGGTATGTGAAAATATGCATCCTTAAGATCTAATGTTGACATGTAGTCTTGTTTTTTGAGCAAGGGAATCACGTCTTGAAGTGTTACCATGTGAAAGTGATCTGATTTGATGTAAAGATTCAGTGTTCTGAGGCCTAATATCGGTCTCAGCATTTTGTCTTTCTTTGGAATTAGGAAATACAGGGAGTAGACCCCTGTTCCTTTTTGATGATTGGGTACTAGTTCTATTGCTTGTTTTTGTAACAATGCTTGGACTTCTAGTTGTAACAGGTCTAAGTGTTGTTTGGACATATTGTGTGCTCTTGGGGGCACATCTGGTGGCAATTGTAGGAATTCTATGCAATAACCATGTTGGATAATGGCTAGGACCCATGCGTCCGTAGTTATGTTTTCCCAGTTGCGCCCATGGCTTTGTCTGTGTCCTTATTGAGTTTTTCTATTGCCGTATCCACCTCCGGCCCAAACAATTGTTCTTGTTTGAACTGCATATTTAGCACAGCTTGCTGGATTTCTGGTTTAAAACCCGAGCTCCGTAACCATGCGTGTCTACGAATGGTTACCGCAGTGTTCACTGTCCTTGCTGCTGTGTCTGCCGAGTCCATTGCAGACCTTATTTGGTTGTTTGAAATCATTTGTCCTTCCTCAACAACCTGTTGGGCACCTTTTTGGTACTCCTTGGGCAAGTGCTGAATGATATGTTGCATCTCGTCCCAATGTGCCCTGTCGTAGCGAGCCAGTAGAGCCTGAGAATTGGCAATCCGTCATTGATTGGCTGCCTGTGCTGCCACCCTCTTGCCTGCTGCATCGAATTTCCGACTTTCCTTGTCGGGCGGTGGTGCGTCTCCTGAGGATTGGGAGTTTGCCCTCTTTCGGGCTGCTCCCACTACCACCGAATCTGGAGTTAGTTGCTGTGTTATAAACACAGGGTCCGCTGGGGGAGGTTTATATTTCTTCTCCACCCTAGGCGTGATGGCTCTGACTTTTACTGGGTCCTGGAACACCTGTTTGGCGTGTTTTAACATGCCTGGTAGCATTGGCAAACTTTGGTAAGAGCTGTGAGTGGTTGCCAAGGTGTTAAACAAAAAGTCATCTTCTATGGGCTCCGCATGCATGGCTACGTTATGGAAAGTAGCTGCCCTTGAAACCACCTGTATATATGCAGTGCTGTCCTCTGGTGGTGACGGCCTTGCCGGGTAGCAATCGAGACTATTGTCTGAGACCGGTGCATCATATAAGTCCCATGCATCCGGGTCATCTTGTGTCATCCCCTTGTGTGTTTGCGACTGCATTGGGGGTGTTGCTACCGGGGACAGGTGTGGTGAATGCAATGGTGAAGGCTGTGGCGAAAACCTTGGTGGTGTTTTGTCTTTTGCCACCTTTGCCCTTGGCTGCATTTCCGCCTCCTGGAATGCTAGCTTTTGCTTCATTTTTATTGGAGGAAGAGGTTGGATTTTCCCTGTGTCCTTCTGTATATGCAGCCTCCTCTGGGTATGGTCTAGCTCTCCCATGCCCAGTTCTTGCTCAAATCTGTGCCCTTGCAGTTGGCTGGAAAGGCCGTGCTCTTCTGTATAGGAGCCTGTTTTCAGCTCCGAGGCTGCATGTTTCGACACCGAAGGTTTCGGTACAGTCTTCTTCAGCTCCGAGGAAACCTTCTTGACTTTGGGGGTCAGTGCCGAGATGGTTCGGAGCCAGTATCTCGACCGGAGTCGGATGTCTTTGGCTGCTGTGAGGCCTTTTTTGGTGCTGATGTTTGGTCACTGTGTTTTCGGGTTAAGCCATGGCCTGTTGACGGGTGGCATCCCCTTGGCCTTTATTATTTTCGAGTGAGGCTTTGCCGGGGCTGATTTACTCACAGTTTGTTGCTGCGTTTTCGGCTGCTCGCTTTCGGACTAGTCCGAGTCCTAATCTCGAATGGAGAATCTGTCCTCTTCCTCTACGTCGATCTGTTTGGCCGGTGTCGACGCCATCTGGAGTCTTCTAGCTCTTCGATCGCGTAGGGTCTTCTTCGATCGAAATGCCCGACAGGCCTCGCAAGTATCCTCCCTGTGTTCCGGAGATAGACACAGATTACAGACCAAGTGTTGGGCTGTATAAGGATACTTTGCGTGGCAATTCGGGCAGATACCGTTGAATTTTCCGATGACTAGCTAACTTTCCCGAATCGAAATACGGAGCGAAGAGGAACACGTCCGAACCCGATGGCGGAAAGAAAACAATCTAAGATGGAGTCGACGCCCATGCGCAATGGAGCCGAAAGGGAGGAGTCCCTCGGTCTTGTGACTTGAAAAGACTTCTTCGAAGAAAAACAACTTGTAAAACTCCGAGCCCAACACTAGATGGCAGGATAATGCACAGCATGTGTATCTGCAGCTACACATGCCATCGAACATATATATATATACATATATATATATATATATATATATATACTTACCTTGTCGCCGCGCTGCTCCTGCGTCACCACCGTCGCACTCCAGGCACAAGCTCCCAGCCTGCCTTGTGCTCAGAGCAGTGTTATGATTGGCTGGAGTACCCTGGCTGGGTGCTCCAACGCAGACTGGGATCCTGCGTCGGCTCTCTCCAACTCGGCTACACAGTTTATTCCAACAACTAGTCTCTTTGTGAAATTCAAACTCGCTCTAAGCAAACGACTCCTTGTTGAATTCAGAATTTCGTTTGTTTATTTTTTTTATAAATGTATAGATTTCTGGGTTCATTCACCGGTTTCATACCTTTGTTCCCTATAAACTTTAAGTAGGCAAAGAAGAGGAAATTAGTGTCCACCAATTCCAAAACTGCCAAAACTGTAGTGAAAATTTTTAAAACTCTGTTTCTGAAAGAGAGGAGGAAAGCTGTCTCAGCACAGAAAACCTCTTGTTGATACCACTGGAAAAAAAACACAAAACAAAAAAGCACACTGGCTTGCAAGGTTTCTTTCCTGGTCTCCCCCAGGTGTCTGGGGAATGTAGGTTTTCTTATTTCTCTAGGTGCCAGCTAATCCAGTCCTGAATACTACAATCCAAACTCATAGAAACGGAAAATAAATCTGTTTTGTCAGCATTAATGTTAGCAGGGCATTCTGGGTGAAACAACGAGTGTGAACCACGCAAAACGTAGGACTTTGGGCCCCCACAAATGTCTAGTTTTCAAAAATGTTTGTGGAAGGAAGAAATCCCAGGGCGACCTACATAAAGTCAACATAGACTGCAAATGGTTGCATTTTCAAACATTTCCGTTTCTGTATAAAAAGCACACCCACAAGGGGTGGGCATAATATGTGTGAGAAGTGTGGGAACTCTGAATGGTATATTTCTCATTTGCAAGTTACTTGAAACTCAAAATAAAGACACAATTCCACTATTGGTATATACATGAATTCCATTTCTTTAGTGGATTTTGTTTTCTTGTCTTGACTGTGTGGTACCAGGTAAGTAGCAAGGCAGACCCTTACCCATATGCGAGGCATGCTTCATCATAGGATCATTAGCACTGAGGAACTTCATTTTGTTGTGTTGTCTGGTATTTGTTAAGTGAACAACTGCCACTAGCATGGAGTGATTACAAGCTGACATTTATGTGTGACTGAAGAGGTATGTGGCTACGTATTAACTATTTGAGAAGGGTTGGGTGTTGTGATCTGTGTCTCATATATAATTTCACCTTCTGCCTTCTACTTACACATGAGATACCCACAATAACAAGCCTAGGCTATGCTTTGACTATCACTTCATGCCTCTGCGTAGCAGTGTGATCTGACTAAAACTGTTCTGTTTGGCAGGTGAACATTTTTTTTTAGGTTTATATCATTTGAAAATCATTTTAAATATTTAACATCTGGCTTTGTCTAATAAATAATACACCTCTTTCGAATATCATTCTAGTCAAGTCAAGGAAATGTATGTAAAAAAAAGAAAGTTAAATGCATTTAATAGAACTGAAAATCAACAACCCTTGCAAATCCACAAACCTTTGCTAACGCCTAAAGTGCCTAAGTAGGACTGGTCTTTCTTGTGTCTTTTACATGCTTGCTATGCCTGGAAGGAGCCCTTCTCAGAGGTGAATTGGGCTCCAGACCGACACTGTCAAAAATCTAGTTTCCATTTGTCAAAATCCATGCGCTCCATTGTGTGGTAGAAATCTGGGGGCTGCCCCAGGAGGACTGTGAGACAGTGAACACAGTTACATTTGAAGACTGAGAAAGAAATCATAAGGCATACACTCCTAAATTCTCTAATATGCCCTAAGTTATCTAACAAAAACAACATATGCAGAAAAAAGAGCCAAATGGAACAGAACTCTAGCAAGCAGGCTGTGAGAGTAACCAACGTATACCCATATGCCTGAGCCTGTACAAACACAATACCTTCAATGCTACCTTTACAAAAAAAATATTTCTTTGGGTAAAAACCTCTTGTACCTTTTTTAAGTTCAGGTGCTACAATTTTAAAAGTAGCATAGGCACGTTAAAATATGGGCTATGGAGGATATATCCATGCAAGTCCATTGGAAGTTGCATAGTTACTCTTGTTCTTACTACTTGAGTCAATCTTCGAGAATGTCAACATAGTCTTGTAAGAAGTAAAGCATGTGGACAGCACAGGCCTAGCTTAGATGGGCACTGACAGTAGCAGTGTGTCTCCCACCTCCTTCCTTGTCCGGCAGAAACTAGGTGTTTTGGTCGACTCATCTTATCTGCTGTAGGAATGTGATCAGCAAAGTGCCAATCCTCCAGGCTTGCAACGTCCCCTACAACATACGTAGTGAAGGCTCCTGCTTGTACAGGAGTGAGGCTGATTATAATGACCACACGAAGTCCAGAAAGGATATTGGTCTTCCAACGGTAGCTAGATAACAGAGTATGTTTGCTTTCTAAGCTGCCAAATGAATGGAGTGGCTAGTCAACTTAACAAGTGTGGTATTTGTATGAGTGACATTAGTACTTGAAAAAAATCGTCAGCTTTATTAACTCCACCAATATTCTTGTTATTACCAAGTATACAATTGGGTCAACCGAACACAAACCATACAAGTGCTCTAAATATGTATTGTAGTGAGCACACGTACTTCCAATTGGTCCCAGAATTTCATAGCTACCAGTTCACTGCCACAAAAGGCGATACAGCATCTTTTATGGAGCTTTTTACAAGCAAGCTCCTTAAGAAACCCTTCATGGTTACTCTGAACTGTCCCACGTGCCACAGTGGCAATGTTGTATAGTTTACTGAACAACTGACTTTCCTTGGAGAATAAATCTACTGAAAGGTTATGACCTTTATGAAACAGAGAGTGAGCAAGATCCTGCACAATGTTTTCACTAGCTCCCTACTAATGGGAAAGGTCAATTATCAGGATTTATACTGGAACCATTTCCGTTATATAATGCAACTCTCACAAAATATAAATATTTTTTAAGAAACTATTTTTATTTTGCAGTTAAAGTCAAACAAAACCGCTATGACACCGTATCTCGCAGGATACTTTACCAATCGTTATTGACATTCTCCGAATGGACCCTTCCTCCTCCTAAGCAGCCCACCCATATACTAAGCACAGTCTACACCGTCATGACTTTACTCTTGTCCTGGAGTGACATTCAGAAGGCCCGATGAGCCCCTCACCCGCTCCAGATTTCCTCGCACTTGTTTGGACATACCCTACTTTCATAGGCCTGGCGTTCTGCAGCCTGGCACCAGTCCATGTCCGATCTTCACTCTTCCGCACTTAGTGGTTCATTCATACCCCATTGACTAACAATATTCCTTTTTGCCACTGCAAATTCTAGGGTGGATAGTAATCTAGTGCACACAACATATAAATCTTGACGCTGTGCCAAACTTTCTTACTAGGTATTAAAATGACTGAACAGAAACCACTCTTTAGGCTGCCCCTACAACACCCACGGAAGAGAACAGGTTCAGAGACAAATTGCCCCCCTCCCAAAGGGCTGAAAACAAACACACACAAATAATCCCTGGCGCTTACTGTAGTAATCATGGCCCAGACAGTCATGAATCTGATAGTGGAGGGTGTGGGAGGTGATGTGAAAGCGCCTCCAAATCAGCCCTCAGTGTTGGCATAAAAGGGGAAGCCTCTGATGCCAACACCAGCGGCTTTGCTGCACCCCAACAGGAGAGTGGAATGTTCGTATTCTCCACACTGATGTTAGTGTGGTTAATGAGAACGTTACATTGAAGGGGTTTAAGGGACATGAAATGCTCGACTAAATATAGCACAGGTGGATACATTATCAGCTATTACAGGAAACGTTTAAATCCCAACCAACAAACAACAAATAAATCAGTAACTATCTGATGCAATTTTCATATTTTCCCCATTTAGGTATTCCACTTTGCATTTCATATATTCATGTATTCTGGCGCAGAAATCTTTTCAAATCATAAGTGCATAGAACTTAGTATTGTTTAATATTGGTATCCTTGCCGATTGATAATTCGGTGTGCTTGCCTTCAGAATGATTTGATAGCTCGGTTTACAGGCATCTAATATTTGACATTGAGATAGTTTAGCGATTGTTTTCCCAAAATATTTAACAATGTATCAAATAATTTGCTGTTTGTCTGCAGTCGTTGATACATGTTATCTAAACAGTCAATACTATCTTGCGGAAGCATAAGTAGGTAAAGTTGCATTAAGGGTCATATACTGATTGTAGATTTGATAACATTCAACAAGCGGAAAGGAGTGTTTATTTAAGCTGTACATAGAAAGAGGTGAGGCAGAGAGGAATCTTTGCTTCCAGGGAGCAGAGAGTTGAGAGGCCACACAGACAAAAGCTGTAAACACCTTTTCCTTTTTGAAGGCCAATATCAGGCACATTGATCTGCTAGCCAAGCCTTATCTACTTTTTGGGGTGAGGGGGGGGGGGGCATCAAAGCTGTTGACAGAGAGAGAAAGAGTGAGAGGGGGGTAGAGAGAGGGGGGTAGAAAGAGGGGGGGTAGAGAGAGGGGGGGTAGAGAGAGGGGGGGTAGAGAGAGAACAGCTGCCTTTAAAGAGAACAGTAACCCAATTCCTTCTATCAAGGTATGCTGGTGAAAGGCAATGAAGCAACTCACGGAGGCTCTGCTTGGTGCTAAGATTAGCTTAGGGAAAAGGATAGGGGTTGGAGAACAGATGCAGGGTAACTCACAAATATTAATGCAATTGTTTCTAATATTCTGTTTATTAGTAGCAATTGTTGACCCTATTCTGTTTCTATAATCACAACCATACATATAATACGCATTGGAATGGGATTTTGATTTTCATAAAAGTACATTGTTAGTGGGTATTCTTATGTATGTCTATTCATGGTGAAAAGGGTTTGGAACCTACAACAAGTACTCCTGTGAGTCTCACAAGACTGATTGTTGCCTAGAATGCACCATCGTCAAGCAATGAGCAGGTGGTTTGTGGGTTACATGCCATCAGGTTCACTCTCATGGTGGCATGAAGATTAAGTCACACGTTGTGTAGTTACATTTTGGGGCCTAGTTACCATAGAAAGAGCGTTTTTGGTTTGCTAATAACTTTGGTATTGTTTGACAAATCTTCACTAAAATTTCCCCCCAAATAAGTTAATCCACCTCACATCTGTCCTGAAAGTTCCAGCGTGCTGAGTTAAGCAGGGGCCCAGGAAAAAGAAAAGTCAGAGAGTAGGGGGAAATGCAATTTCCCTATTCATTTGCCATAACATTTTTTGAAAAGCCCTACAGTCACAACGGCTGAATTAAATTACACCACAATTGGCAGAAAGCTAGCTCCTTACCCAGAAAGGGTGTGTTTTGTGATCTGGTGTAAATCTGTACAGTAGTTTTTGAGAAATTAAGGTTCAAAACCTAAGTATATCTGGATGGTTGGGTTCAATGGACGTGTCCCACTAGCACGCAACTTTAAATAATAGAGCAATCTGATTTACCGAGAGGGACTCTTTTCCTGAGCTGTCCTGCTCCAGTAAGTCGGGCAGGGACTTGTGCTTTAATTGCTTGGCTGCGACTTGTGGAGAAATAACTCTATGTGCCTGTGTCCTGAAACTTTGAAAAAAGGTATTAGGGAGCAGGGTAGGGGTACCCTGACCCCCTGGACCTTGTGGGGGTTGTCAGGGAACCTGCAGGGCCTACAGTTTTGCATTTCTGTGATCCTGCAGGACTCTTGTAGAAGTCAGCAGGACTCACCTGTCCCAGCAGGAGTCCTACGGGAGTGCAGGGGCCACACTGGCTCCAGTGAGAGTCACATGAGATAGAAAACCTATTTTTTTTATTTTATTTTTTTTTAAAGTGGGGGCATGAGCGTATGTGGTGGGTTAGTTGCGTTTGCCCTTTTGGCCAACTATGTCGCGCAAAGCCAAAGGCTGTGCGTAGTGGTGGAGGTGGGCTGCACGGTATGGTAATAACATATTACTTTAAGTAAAAAAAACAAATCCTAGAAATTCAGTGAAAAAAACAAAGGTTAAAGAGACAATATAGTTGGGTGAATATGTAATAAAATATAAACTTAAATAACCACTGAAATTCACCAGCTAGTTATTTCAAGTAACTGTACCTTACGCCCTCGCAATGCACTGCTTATGACCTCAAATATTACATCAATCATGACATGTTCTATGACATCATTTATACATCACTGATGTCATTTGAAATGGCACCACTGATGACAACAGTGCTCATGGACAGAGAGCAAGTTATAGTTATTAACTTTAACTTGGTGAATTTCAGTGTTTTGTTTAGTTTTAAATGTTTTCGTTTAAATTGACATTTTCACCTAACTATAAAGCCACTTTAACCTTTGTTTTTACAGTGAATGTCTGCATTTTTTTAATGCAGAGTAAGATATTTTTAAAATATTTAAACAAAATATCACTTTAATCATTGTTTTTTCAGTGAATATATATATAAGTACATACACATAGTTGTGGGTATAAATAAAAAATGAACTGTATTTGGTCATTAGTTTAAGTTATCAATTTATGATAAATGTGATCACAACACAAAAGTGCTTCAGAGGCCTTCAATGAACTGGCTGTACCTGAGTGTCGCTGGATGAGACAGACAACCGGTCATCAGGCAGTGATGGTGTATATGTCATAGATATAGGTGTTCCAGGGATTCCATTGGCATGCACATTTTCACCATCGCTGCCATCCTCTAAAGTGCTTATGGTACATTCAACACTTCCACTTATGGCAGCGGTATCTTCTAAACCTAAAAGTAAAAACGGATTATAAGAAAAACATCATTAATGAAAAGAGAATAGAGACCAGTAAATAATACAATCAGGCAAGATTAATGAAAAAAGAAAATACATGTTCTCATAGATAATAGATTTACCAAAATATTGAATTGCTCACTGCATGAAGTTAGTAGCATTGTGTATTTACCTGCAGCAAAATTAGTCTCACTTTCTTTACCTATAATCCAGTGTAATAGGTATTCATGACATGTTCCACTAACTCAGGAGATAAGTTGACTGTAAGGTGAATTGATCTGTTCTGACTACCAGCTGTTTCAGTCTTGAGAAATTAAAAATTGGAGGATTAAGCTATTACCACCCACACGTCCTATAAATGTTCCCACAATGAGTTGAGTAACACTCCATAACAAATGTGAAGTCTACAAATAATCAAGCATTCATTAATTTCATCTTCATTACTTGGAATATATAATCCATTTGGCACAATAAATAAAGAAGAGCAATGTGGAATTGACTGCAGGAACTTGTTTAATGTTTTCTTCATTCGTGTGCAATACAGAAAATAAATGACAAATAATAAATGAATAAAGAAAGTTTACATAATATCACTTAAAGTTTTAGATTCAGTATGTACAGCGGGAAAAGCTTATGATT